>NC_064862.1:4775198-5095698 GCF_024139225.1 Suncus etruscus | reverse complement strand
GTGTCTCTGCTGTCAGGACAGCAATTAGGGCAAGTTCACCTTTCTGATACCCCCTGAGGAAGTGGGAAAAAGTCATGAGTGGGTGCAGCTCCTGCAGCCTTTCCCTGCACTCAAAACTGCAGAACTGTTTCTGGGGAGGTGGGTGGGTAAATGCAGGCAAAGAGGCAGAACACAGCAATTATGCCTGCCTTGCACTGCCACAGGCTAAGCCATGACATTTATGCAAAAATGTCTCATTCTGATCAGTCTCCCAGAGTCCTGTCATTTCTTCCCCCACCCCTGCCTCCACTAAATGCTAGGTTCCATCCTAGCATTTGTTTATTATTATATTCATTTATTCATATCCCCTTACACACACACACACACACACACACACACACACACACACACACACACACACACACAATGGGAGCAGTTCCTATGCTTCAGCCACTTACCTCCACCCTCTTTGCTTGCTTATTTTCAAGTAGCACCTACCCCCAAGGCCAAATTTGGGTGACCAAGATTTCTTTTTTTTTTTTTTATCTTCATTTAAACATCCTGATTACAAACATGGCTGTAGTTGGGTTTCAGTCACAAGAGAACACCCCCTTCACCAGTGCAACATTCTCACCATCAATGCTAGAGGCACCCTAGGTGATGACAAGTACAGAGAGAGATGGTGAGAGACCTATGCCTCCCATCCTCCTATTATCTATCCCAAGAGCTAGGCTTCTTACCTTCCCCTGAAGTCTCTCCTGTTCAGCAGCAGGATTCTCTCTCCCCAAAGAGGTGGTTGAAGTAGAAATGACTCCGATTCAGTTCTTCTAGCTAATCTACAGAAATCCTGAGTGAATATTTAAGTTTTCAGAAAAGTGCCATGACTTCAATGAGACTCAAACAAAAAAAAACATTGAGGAGGGTTGTTTAAGGGTCACATCCAGCCATACTCAAGGTTATTCTTGACTCTGTAATCAGGAATCACTCCTAGCAGTGCTTAGGAGAACATTTGTAGTGCTGAGGATCAAATCAAGGTTGGCAACATGCAAGGTAAGCACTTAGCTTACTTTTTCTTCAGAACATTATATAGAACTTTTGAAGATAGACCTCTCACAAAGAGCCTTTGTAAGCCATGAATGCCCACTTACCAGTATTTCTTTGGTTCAAATACCCATAAAAGAGGTGTGATAATGACAAAATCTGTGATTTGAGATCACAAATGTGGTCATCTCATCTAATAGTACATTTGGTAGGCAAGCATGAACATTCTTGGGAGTGCTTTGACAGTTGATTTTGTTGTGTAGACTGATTCTTGTTTTGTTTTGTTTCTGCTCCTGCTTCAAAGACAACTGAGACTTTATAGCTGATTCTTTTTTCAGACACATCAACCATGATACTCAGCTGTTTGAGAAAGGATAAAAAGCTTCTATTTCTCAGACTTAGCTTTGAAAATTAAACATTCAAATGAAAAAATAGCATCGCTCCCTAGTAGATGTCAGTGATTAAAACTATGAAACCACCCTTTTCAGAAAAGTTCCCTAATGTATTTAAACTATTTTCCTTTAATCCATCCCTAACCTGATTATGAGAATTTTCTTTAAGTGCATCTTGACTTAATTGTTTATACATTGCCTTTCAGAGATGAGCTTATTTTCTAAATAGAAGTTTCTGAGGATTCTTCTCAGGGTCAGAAAGGTGTCAGGAGACCTTTTTATCTGGGAATTGGCTGAAGAAAATCTTTCATTCAAGGCATGGTAGGATGCAACTAATAACACAAACTGAGATCTGTGAATATGCAGGGTACATGTGGGAACATGGGAACCTTCCAGTGCCATTTTATGACTCCCTCCATGCCTTACACCATCAGAAAGTGAGTTGAATTCAGTGGCTTCTTTTTTTTTTTAAACTTTATTTGTATGATTTCTACAATCATATTTATTATCACAGTGTTTAAATAATAAAGATAACTAAAAAAACTTTATTGATTGATTATTGTTTTCTGGCCCACACTCAGTGGTGCTCAAAGGTTACTCCTGGCTGCAGAAAAACTCATAAATCGCCCCCGGCAGGCTGGGGAACCATATGGGATGCCAGGAATCGAACCGGGTTCCACCCAGGTCAGCCACATGCAAGGCAAATGCCCTACCGCTGTGCTGTCTCTAAGGCCTCTCAGAGGCTTCCTTAAAAGTAACTGGAACCCAACTAAAATCATGCTTGTAATCATGGTGCTTAAATAAAGCTTTTGTTAAAAAAAAAAAAAGTAACTGGAAAGACTGATTTGCTGATCTACATGGAACAGTAGCAGAGGGTCATATGTTCTTTGGTAGTGATAAGCTAAGTGAGGGGACTTTATTGTCAATATCATAAGCTTGAACACTATGTTCAAGTACCATGTTAGTTATACTGCAATTTTTTAAGAATATGAATAAGTAACAAGAAGAAGAAGAAGATTTGATTCAATAAGACACTTAGACTTTAGAAAATAAGGATTTTCCCCTAAGAACAATTCCATTTGAAAAATAAAAGTTTAGGGAACCAATGGCTATCTGCTCAAGGACAAGTCTTTGGTCTTGTCTCCCTGAGGAGATGACTAGAAAAGGTCAAAATGATTTCCAGTAGTTTCTACAAGTCAAATAATGTTGCATTCATAACACACCGTATTTGGGCACTGGACTATAAGGATGAATGAGGCATACCTTGCCTGCAGGGAACTTACTGGGACTTCTTTCAACCTATTTGTTTAGATAGGGTATTTGATTGCTCCACAGAGAAAAATCATTATTAAAAGGGTTTATCACTTCAATGACCTTAGTCAGTGTCATCCATGTGCTTATTTGAATGTCAGCTGCTATGAGGATACTCCACAGCAACAGAGTCATTGATTCTGTACATGGCCCAGATTCTTTCTAGAAATCAGGAGAATGTTCTTTTCCTTCTCCCTCACCCCAGATATTTAATAGAATGGACTATAAATCCATTACAATCTTTCAATACATATTTCTTCATGTCTAGGAACTCCATCTTAGTTTAAGAATTAAGAGTTTCCCACCTGGAATATTTAGTGTTCTGACTCTTCACCATGGCTTTGATCTTATCCCTTGCTTAACCCTCCTCCATAGTATATCTTTTTGTTAATCAATTAACAAATTACCTTCCTTTTTGTTAATTAGTCTGCTAGAATAGAAGCCCTGAGATTAGCACCGAGCTTTCATCTCTGTATCCTGGGTACCTAGTACTGTGGTATGTTGTGGCAGGCACTCAGTTCATGCCTATTAAGTGTGTCAGAAGCATGAAGAGATACATAAATGTGTGTTTTGGGGGCCCGGAGAGATAGCACAGTGGCGTTTGCTTTGCAAGCAGCCAATTCAGGACCAAAGGTGGTTGGTTCGAATCCGGTGTCCCATACGGTCCCCCATGCCTGCCAGGAGCTATTTCTGAGCAGACAGCCAGGAGTAACCCCTGAGCAATGCGGGGTGTGATCCCCCCCCCCAAAAAAAAAGAAAAAAAGAAAAAATGTGTGTTTTGGGTGCCTCCAAATTACTGGGGGTTTAGAGTTTCTCCCTCCATTCTCTCTTCTTTTTTTTTTTTTTTTTTTTTTTTTTTTTTTTTTTGGTTTTTGGGCCACACCCGGTAACGCTCAGGGGTTACTCCTGGCTATGTGCTCAGAAGTTGCTCCTGGCTTGGGGGACCATATGGGACACCGGGGGATCGAACCGCGGTCCGTCCAAGGCTAGCGCAGGCACCTTACCTTTAGCGCCACCGCCCGGCCCTCCATTCTCTCTTCTAATCAATCATCATTTTATGTTTTAGCAGAAATTTCGCGTATCATTCCTTTGTTTTTGCTACTCAAATAAGTTGTTTATTTTCATCTGGTATGGCTCCCAAACCAGATAATTGAAGTTTTTTTAGAGTGAATAAAGTGAGATTCAAAGGCTCTAAGGGAGTCCCTCTTCTATAATTAAAATAAATGAGCTCCAGTGCGTTGGTGGGGTGAGAGTTGTCTTTAGCACCTCAGGGAACATTTTCCATTTCTGTGTTTCAGATTGTAGAAATTGCCAATGAGCCTGAATTCTAGGTAAGAAGACTATCCAGTTGTGATTATCAATGTATCTGCTAATTATTGGCTGAATTGGTTATTTTAATTTGCATTTTCACATTTAAAATATATAATTTCAGAAAGAATAAAGAGATTCATGGGGCCAGAGTGATAGCGCAGCAGTAGGGCATTTGCTTTGCACACGGGTGGCCCAGGACAGACCTCAGTTCGATCCCTATGCCCCATATGGTCCCCCAAGCCAGAAGCGATTTCTGAGTCCATAATAGCCAGGAGTAACCACTGGTCACTGTGTGTGGCTCAAAAACCAAAAACAAAGAGAAAGAATAAAGATTCTTTAAAAATATAGCAAGGATCCTGATTTTACTGTATCTTACCCAGAAAAATTACAAAAACAAATCTCCTTGGAAAATATTTGCTGCTATTTTTATTTTTATATTTTGTTTAATATTTTCATCACAGTGTAAAGTTAAATGATTTTTCAATAAAATTTATGGATTCATGGATATCAAGGACTTTAATTAATTTTGAAGAATGTAGTTTTGTGCATCCTTGCTCCAATTTATACTTTTTTCCTTGTTAAATATTATCCATCCATATACCTGAATACTTCTTAGCAAAGAACATTGGCTTCTTCATTATTTTTCTATTCAAAGTGTGGTGGTGAAACTTAGAAATAGAGACAAAAGAGATGAGAGCCAGAAGGACAGCCCATTATAGAAGCTTCCCACAAATACAGAAGTGCAATTAGGGCAGAGAAGGGACCACTGATAGTTGGAAATAATCACTCTGGACAAGAACTGTGTGATGAAAGGGGGTAAAGTGATATGCATGCTATTCTTCAGTAACAATATTGCAAACCACTGTGCCCAAAAAGAAAAGAGATAGAAAAAAGAAGAAGAAAAATGTCTGTCGTTGAGGTAGACAGGGAATAGGTCAGAGGTGAGTATGGGAGGGAAACTGGGGGCATTGCTGGCAGAATGAATGGTGTTGTCCACTATATGACTGAAAATCATGAAGAAATTTTGTAACTCTAAAAAGCACAACTGCATTATGAATAAACTTGTAAATATGAATAAACTTGTAAACCTTGGTGTTAGATAAAGTAATTGTTATAAATAAAAAAAATAGAGATGCTGAGTACCCTTTTAAGAAGAAAATGAGCTGATAACTGAAGCCAAGTTATTCCATGCTATAGTTAACTAACTCAATGCAAGCTCATACCACACCATCTCCTTGGAAATGGCCTTCCACCTAATTTCTTGCAAATGTAAACCTGGACAGTCAAGTCAATCTGTGGCCTTAGTGCCAAGAAAAATAAATGAACATCTGACAATGAACCAAGCCGACAGATAAAATCAACTGTATTCTTTCTCCTAGAAATATATCTGTGACTCAAATGGAGTTAATGGGTTGGTATAGGCCAGAGGGAAAATTCATATAAAATCCAGAAATGTGGTGGCATTATTTTATTAAAGAACAGAATAATTTGTTTTCTTTTTTTAATATTTTATTTAAACATGTTGATTACAAACATGATTGTGGTTGGGTTTCAGTCATGCAAAGAACACCCCGCCCATCACCAGTGCAACATTACCATCACCATTGTCCCAGTTCTCCCTCCTCCCCACCCCGACCTGTACTCTAGACAGAATTTCTACTTCCCTCATTCATTCACAATGTTAGAATAGTTCTCAATGTAGTTATTTTTCTAACTAAACTCATCACTCTTTGTGGTGAGCTTTATGAGGTGAACTGGAACTTCTAGCCCTCCTCTCTTTTGTCTCTGAAAATTATTGCAAGAGTGTCTTTCATTTTTCTTAAAATCCATAGATGAGTGAGACCATTCTGCGTTTTTCTCTCTCTCTGACTTATTTCTCTCAGCATAATAGATTCCATGTACATCCATGTATAGGAAAATTTCATGACTTTGTCTTTTCTGATAGCTGCATAGTATTTCTGTATGTATGTACCACAGTTTCTTTTAGCCATTCATCTTTTGAGGGGCATCTTGGTTGTTTCCAGAGTCTTGCTATGGTAAATAGTTCTAAAATGAATATAGGTGTAAGGAAGGGGTTTTTGTATTGTATTTTTGTGTTCCTAGGGTATATTCCTAGTGGTATAGCTGGATCTTATGGGAGCTCAATTTCCAGGTTTTGGAGGAATCTCCATATCGGTAGCCTTATTTTTCAATTTTATTTTAGGTGCCATGGTTTATAATACTCTTAATGATAAGCTCTCTTGCATAAAAATTTCAGTACCAAACCCTCTGTCCAAGTGCCTTAGATCTATATGTTAGAAGGAAAATCTGCTGAAGAGAGGAGAAGCAGAGAGAAGAATCACCTTAAGACATTGTGCTAATCACAGAGTGTGACCATCACTCAGAGAAAAGCCAACTATATCATTTTCAGGGTTCAGAGTAGAATCAAAAGAAGGGCCTCCATGTCCAAATGAACCCAGGAGAGAATTCTTTGTTAATTTTTTCCTTTAATAATATGTTGCTATGTTGGGAGCAGAGCAGTGGCGCAAGCTGTAAGGCGTCTGCCTTGCCTGCGCTAGCCTAGGATGGACTGCAGTTTGATCCCCTGGTGTCCTATATGGTCTCCCAAGTCAGAGCAATTTCTGAGTGCAGAATAGCCAGGAGTAGCTCCTGAGCGTCACCAGGTGTGGCCCAACCCCCCAAAAAAATAGTATGTTGCTATGTTTCAATAAGTACATGGTATATATTAGCCAGGTCAGGTAGCCATTAAAAAAATACCACACTGGATGACTGAAATAATCCTGATTTTCTCATAACTTTGGAGGTTGTAAATTTGAGGTCAAGTTACCTATAAGATTTGGATTCTGGTGAAACTTTTTCTTGCAGTGTACTTCAATATTCTTTATTCTTAGCATGCACGAAGGAAGAACAGGGATACTGGTATTATGAGATTCAGGCCACAACATTAGGAATTAGTTAACTTTAATTACTCTCTTATTAGTCCTATATTAAAGAAATGCATAGAAGATTGAATAGGGCTTGACAGAGAGAAGATGTGAACAATTCAGTCCAATAGAAGGGGTAATAAGCGATCTTGGCAGTAGTACAAACTTACAAATTAATGTTTTGTCATTATAATACTTTTAATCTAATTTTTTATTGAAACCATTGTGATTTATGAAGTCCTTTATTGTTGGGTTTCACATAAAATGAATCAGAGCCAATCCCACCACCAGTGTTGCCCTCCTTCCACCAATGCTCTAAGAATGTATTAAAAGCTACCACAACCTACCTACTAGCCTGGAAGTATCAAAGGCCCATTTTAAGTTTAGATAGCTAAAGTTTGTATTTCTAAATTCCATTGTTGCTTACTTTGGCTTAGATATTCAGTTGTCCTTTTTTTTTTAACTCCACCAATGAATCTAAGACCTCTTGTCTCCTTGCCCCAATTCTTTGTTTGTTTGTTTGGGGGACATACCTGTTTGATACTCAGGGGTTACTCCTGGCTATGCGCTCAGAAATCGTTCCTAGCTTGGGGGAACCATAGGGGACACCGGGGGATAGAACCGCGATCTGTCCTAGGCTAGTGCTTGCAAGGCAGATGGCTTACCTCTAGCACCACCACTCTGCCTGGCCCCAATTCTAACGTATTTATGTTTCTCATTCTCCACTCAGTTTCTTTCCTTCTCGCTATACCAAGAGTGTTTGAGACAATTCCCATTTAGGCCATTGTATTTCTTCATACCATATATAGGTGATATTATACACCATCCTTCTTTTGACTTCCTTCATTTAAGATAACATCTTCCAGTTACATCCCATGTTGCTACAAATTGCACGATTGCATTATTCCTTATAGCTATGTAGTATTTAATTCTATAAATGTACCACATCTTCATGATTCACTTATCTGTTGTTGGACATTTAGGGTGATTCCAAGTATTAGCTATTGTACTTGAGTGCTGCAATAAATAGAGGCATGTGTCGATGTCTATCCTTTCTGATCAGTGTTTTTCTGTCCTGGGGATAGATAACCAAAAATGAGATCGCTGGGTTAATGGCAGCTCAATATTGAGTTTATCAAGAACCCTCCTTAACCTTCCTGGTTCTGTGTTAAAAAATTAATCCTGGCAAGATTAGGGGTCTATATGAAATACTGGGGATAGAATCCAGGTTGGCATGTGCAAGGAAAATGCCCTACTTGCTGTGTTATCACTCCAGCCCCAAGAATATATAGTAATCATTTAAGGCTCACAATAACACTAACAGAAGATACTACAATTGCCTATGCTTTCTAGGGGTTGAAAAACCAGGCAGAACTTCCACCAGCAGTGGATGAGAGTTTCTTTCTCTCCACATTCCTGCCAACAATGATTGTTCCCAATATTTTTGATATCCTCATTGGTGTAAGATGGTATTCAATGTTGTCTTGATTTGGATTTCCCTAATGATAAGTAATGCTGAGCATTTTTTCATGTGCCTGTTAGCCATTTGTTGGTCTTCCTCAGAGAAGTGTCTGTTCACATTATCTCCCCAATTTTAAGTGGGGCATTTAGGTTTTGTGGAGTACTTGTGAGTACTTTGTATATCCTAGATATCATAACTTTATCTGATGTGTTGGATGCAAAAACTTTCTCCTATTTAGTTAACTAATTTTAGCCTTTGTTTAAGTGTCTGTTCACATTATCTCCCCAATTTTAAGTGGGGCATTTAGGTTTTGTGGAGTACTTGTGAGTACTTTGTATATCCTAGATATCATAACTTTATCTGATGTGTTGGATGCAAAAACTTTCTCCTATTTAGTTAACTAATTTTAGCCTTTGTTTAATTTGCCATGCAGAAATGTTTTTGTTGATGTAGTCACATTTATTCAGATTTGATTTTATAGCCCTTGCCATTAGCATCCTACCATCAAAGAATTCTTTGAAATGGGGAAGTCTTTTTTTTAATATCATTATTTAAACACTTTGATTACAAACATGATTATGGTTGGATTTCAGTCATGTAAAGAACACCCCCCTTCACCAGTGCAACATTCCCATCACCAGTGTCTCAAATTTCCCTCCTCCCCACCCCTACCTGTACTCTAAACAGGCTTTCTACTTCCCTCATTCATTCACATTGTTATGGTGGTTCTCAATGTAGTTATTTCTCTAAACTGCACTCATCACTCTTTGTGGTGAGCTTCATGTCGTGACCTGAAATTTCCAGCCCTCCTCTCTTTTGTCTCTGAGAATTATTGCAAAGATGTCTTTTATTTTTCTTAAACCCCATAAATGAGGGAGACTATTCTGCATCTCTCTCCCTCTGACTTATTTCACTCAACATAATAGATTCCATGTACATCCATGTATAGGAAAATTTTGTGACTTCATCTCTCCTGACAGCTGCATAATATTCTACTGTATATATGTACCACAGTTTCTTTAGCTATTCATCTGTTGAAGGGCATCTTGGTTGTTTCCAGAGTCTGGCTATTGTAAATAGTGCTGCAATGAATATAGGTGCAAGGAAGGGATTTTTATATTGTATTTTTGTGTTCCTAGGGTATATCCCTAGAAATGGTATAGCTGGATTGTATGGGAGCTCAATTTCCAGTTTTTTGAGGAATCTCCATATCACTTTCCATAAAGGTTGGACTAGGTGGCATTCCCACCAGCAGAGGATAAGAGTTCCTTTCTCTCCACATCCCCGCCAGAACTGCTTGTTCTCATTCTTTGTGATGTGTGCCAATCTCTGTGGTGTGAGGTGGTATCTCATCGTTGTTTTGATTAGCATCTCTCTGATGATTAGTGATATGGAGCATTTTTTCATGTGCCTTTGGACATTTGTATTTCTTCTTTATCAAAGTGTCTGTTGATTTATTCTCCCCATTTTTTGATGGGATTAGATTTTTTTTCTTGTAAAGTTCTATCAGTGCCTTGTATATTTTGAATATTAGCCCCTTATCTGATGGGTGTTGGGTGAATAGTTTCTCCCACTCAGTGGGTGGTTCTTGTATCCTGGGCACTATTTCCTTTGAGGTGCAGAAGCTTCTTAGCTTAATATATTCCCATCTGTTAATCTCTGCTTTTACTTGTTTAGAGAGTGCTGTTTCCTCCTTAAAGATGCCTTTAGTCTCAGTGTCATGGAGTGTTTTACCTACGTGTTGTTCTGTATACCTTATGATATCAGGTCTGATATCAAGGTCTTTAATCCATTTGGATTTTTACCTTCGTATATGGTGTTAGCTGGGGGTCTAAGTTCACTTTTTTGCAAGTGTCTAACCAGTTGTGCCAATACCACTTGTTGAAGAGGCTTTCCTTGCTCCATTCAGGATTTCTTTCTCTTTTATCAAAAATTAGGTGATTGCATGTCTGGGGAGCATTCTCTGAGTACTCAAGCCTATTCCACTGATCTGAGGGTCTGTCTTTATTCCAACACATGCTGTTTTGATGACTACTGTTTTGTAATACATTTTAAAGTTGGGGAAAGTAATGCCTCCCATATTCTTTTTCCCAAGGATTGCTTTAGCTATTTGAGGGTGTTTATTGTTCCAAATGAATTTCAAAAGTGTTTGATCCACTTCTTTGAAGAATGTCCTGAGTATCTTTAGAGGGATCACATTAAATCTGTTTAATGCTTTGAGGAGTGTTGTCATTTGTGTTTTGTCTATGTTTTCCTCATTGATCTTTATGTATTTGGGTCTAATTTCAAGGAATTTAATCAAGTTTGAATTGACTTTTTTGTTAGGTATGATATATGGATAGATTTTTAATTTCTTACATGTGGTTATCCAATTGTACCAACATCATTTGCTGAAAAGACTGTCTTTATAGGTATGATATATGGATAGATCTTTAATTTCTTACATGTGGTTATCCAATTGTACCAACATCATTTGCTGAAAAGACTGTCTTTATTTCATTTCAGGTTATTGAGATCTTTGTTCTTTTGTCAAAGATAAGTTGACCATATGCTTGAGGATTTGTCACTGAAATTTCTATTCAGTCCTAAAAATCTGTCTTTGTAACAATATTATGCTGTTTTGATCACTATGGCTTTGAAGTAGAGCTTCAAATTAGGTAATAAAATGCCTCCCAGTTCTTTGTTTTGCAATATGGATTTGGCTATCCTAGGTCTTTTATGGTTCCACACAAATTTTAATTAATAACTGATTATTCTAAGTCCTTGAAGAATGCTGTCTAAATTTGGATAAGTATTGCATTGAATCTATAGGGCAGTTTGGGGAACTTTTGCCTTGGAGGGAGTAGACACACAGGCCTCAGCACAAATATTTTAATGCAGCCTTTCATTTCATCTATGAAGAACTTTATTTTCCTTCCTGCTATGGCTGTGTTCTCATAGCCCCATTTTATGGCTATATTCTCACAATCTCTCCTGTGTAATCAAAATCTATTATTTCCACATGTACATTGATTAACTTAATAGTTAAACTTTTTTTCCCTAAAAGTAGGCCTACAGTGCTTGGGGGTATTGGTCCCTTTATTTTGGATTTCAATCTAAGCTGGTGTTATTGTGATGGTGTCAGGGCAGGGTACATCTAGGGCAGCAATTCCTGCAGTGGTGAATTGCAGCAAACTTATTGGCTGTAGGCCTGTATGAATTGGGGTCCTTGATTTTGTGGGACCTGGGGTTGGCCTGTTGCCCAGTTTCCCAATACTTGTTGATTGTTGGAGAAATCTCTTATCAATGATCTCCTTTGCCACATTGTGGGCAAGGTTTGGGTGGTGGTCTCCACTCCTCCTGGGCAGGGGTAGGGAGTGTCCTGCAATCCCTTTGACAGTGGCCAAATTTTCCGCAATTATAGCATCAATTCTGGTTTGTGAGGTCTGGGATTGCCCTTTTATTTAGTTTCTCTAAAGCTCAATGAAGTGATAGTGCTACATTTTGGACAAGGTGTGGCTCTATATTCTCTGAGCAGATGGTCCTCTAGCCTGTCTCAGTACTTTGTAGGTTCAGGTTCACTTCCCTGATATGAAATGTAACCTACAGTTCCACATGCTTTCAGGTAACACATAACATCTATCTCCCTAATGGAGCGCAAAATTGTTTGGCAGTCTTCATTGTATTTTCAAAGGCTAACTACATTATTAGATGTTTCTGGGTCTCTTTTCCTCTCACTTGACTTTTCACTGCATCTTTTTTCATAAGGCTCTATGAAAGATTTTTGTGTAACTGCCCTTAAATTCTACATCCTCATCAATCCTCTCCCATTGCCCAATGCTATCTCTCAGACATGTATTAGAATTGTATGAGACAGGCTATCTTGCTTATTGGTTTTCTTTTTTTTTAATATATAAATCTTTATTGAAGCACAATGATTACAAGCATGTCCATAGTTGGGTTTCAGTCATAAACAGAATACCCCCCTTCATCAGTGCAACTGGTGAATTCCCACCATCAATGCCCCCATCCTCCCTCACCCCTGCCTGCATAGCAACAGGCATTCTACTTCTCTCATTCTTTAACATTGTCATGCTAGTTGTCAGTGTAGTTATTTCCCTAACAACATTCACTACTCTTTGTGGTGAGCTTCAAATCGTGAGATGGTCCTTCCAGCCCTCCTAGCCCTTAACTCTATGGTCTCTGGGCCTTATTACAACAATGTCTTTAATTTTTCTTAAAACTCAAAGATGAGTGAGACTATTCTGTGTCTATCTCTCTCCCTCTGACTTACTTCACTCAACATAATAGATTCCATGTACATCCATATATAGGAAAATTTCATGACCTCATCTTTCCTGATGGCTGCATAATATTGCATTGTGTATATGTACCACAGTTTTTTTAGCCATTCATCTGTTGAAGGGGCTTTTTGGTTTTTTCATATTATCCTTCACCTATCAGCATATTATATTTGATTTTAACTCTGGACAGTGTTATGCCAGATCGACTGAGGTTGTATAGTTTAGTCTTGGACTCATACCACAACCTCCACTTCAAGTACTGGCAAGGGCTCAGGAATACTATAGCCACTATTTGAAAATCTTGGGAGGGGGATGCAAAGCATACTTTTAATCCAGCCAGTTGAATATTTCTTGTAATATTAAGAAGTGGATTCATAAGAAGCACAGGCCTTTTTAAAATGGCCAAGTGAATTTATTTCCAAGCCTTGGTAAGATGGAAGCTCACAGGGCCTAGAACTTCTGGGAGATGAGGGTCTCTCTGTCTATCACTGGTATTAATTGGAATATTATCAGCCCTGGGTTGGGTTTAAGATTGGGCACCAGTTTCTATTGGAAATAAACTTCTCCTCTCTGATGGCATTTGTTTGATAGAACTCCTCTGTATTGGGTAAGTGGGAGTAACACTCTCCGTTGGATTTGATCTAGGTTCTGCAGGAGGAGCTCTCTTTTTACAAGGCATAAACACAGGAGGGGTTGAGAGAATAACATTTTCAGTAAAATTCAGTCTGGTCTCCTCTACTGAAGGGTGGGCCAAGAGGAGCTGAAAGAATAATATTTTTAATTAATTTAGTGCATATGACATTGCTTCTTTTATCATTATTTGTAAATATATTCTAGCATGTCATCACCCCTAAAAATAAGAATAGCAGTAGATCTTTCAAGGATATGAAATAGGATAAAAGTCTTTCATTAAATATCTAGAATCCCAGCATATATTTAATTAACCAAGGGATTAGGGCCTTGATCAATGAAAAGACGGCTTTGATTCACAGGATCACAATTCAAAAATTCAAAAATTCCCCAGAGGATAATTCACCATCTTAGTTTTATCTGTTCTGGACACCGACTGTCAGGGCAAATCAAAATCCCAACAAGGGTTAAGAACAGAATTTAATCAAGGGAAAGGCAAAGCAGGGAGACCAGGGACCTTACAGCCAGCCTCCGAATCCAAGAGAAGGAGCGAGGGGGCCGAGATTGGGACCAGCTCAAGGAGTGAACTAAGGAAAAGAATAGTGAAAGAAAAACAGCAGGAGAGGCAGCAAAAGTCAGCAGGAACAGGGAGTCTAGTAAACAGTTTCTCCAACAATTCAGCAGCATCCATCCAAGAACAATATAGCAGGGGCCTCAGCCCCTAGCACTTCAGTCCTGGCTTTATATTCTCCCCGCACCAACTGCCCTCCAGTGGGAGTTCCAAGGGTAGGTGTCTGGTAACTGATGTCTTCACACTTAAAAGAACAGAAATCTGCTTGTGGCTGAATAGAAGCCATAGAGTCTCTGTTTCTTTATACATCCCCTCTCTGTTTTTTGCATTTGGATTACTATGTCTTGTTGTTCATTTAGGGTCTATCTTATTTGACACTCTTTTGCCTCTTGAATGTGTACAGCAGCCTCTTTCCAGAGAGAAGGGAAGTTCTCTGCTATTATCTCTCTCACTATTTATTCTTTCCCTTTCCCATTTTCCTCCCCTTCTTGTATTCCTATAATTTGGGGGTTTTTAATCTTGTTTGTTCATTAGGTTACTTACATTTCCTTCCATAATTATGTTTTCATTTTTATTTATTTCATAGTTTTGTCTCCTTTATTTTTTGACTTCTTTATCAATGCTGGCTTGTAATTTGTCTTCAAGTTCATCAATACATTTCTTCACCTGTGTAATTCTCCTGCTATGGTTTTCAACATGTTCTTTTGTTCCTTCAATTCCATTTGTATGGATGCTCTCAACTTCTGAAAAAGTTCTTCTTTGATTTGTTTAAATTTTTCATCTATAGATTGCTTAATCTTACAGGCTTGTGCCTTGAATTCTTTTGCTAAAACAGTAAGTGTTGATTTGTAGGTCCTTGTCTACATGGCTCAAACATTTCGATGGCCTTGGAATTTTAGGTAGGTTTCTCTCCATATCCCCAGTTTTCATTGCCCTCCATAGTTTTCCCCATTGTTCTTTGCATTTAGTAGGTTGGAATGATGGAGTTTCAGGTTTCCCATTATTTAAGAAAGTGACCTATTGAATAGATTATATAAAAGGTGGCTAGACATATATCAACCATATCGTTTATTTTCCTAAACATGCAAGGTTATCTAAGTATGATAAGAAAAAATTCCAACTAATTTTTTGTTTTGTTAGCTGAATTTTGAGGCTTTATATTTTCTAAAAGAAAGCAGGTCAATATGCCTGGAAATATTAGGTATATATTAAAATGTCTTTGTATGGACACTAAAGTGGTCCATATGGTTTGGGAAGAGAAGGGAAGACAGACCAGATGTCGGACAGGGGAGACACAGGGTGAAGCTTTGGGGAAGAGAATGGTGATGACACTGGAAGCCTGAAGAATCCTGGTTGATATCAGGAACCAAAAGATCCCTCCCTTGGATGATGCACCTGAGTTGGGACATAAAACGTGCCAGGTGTCAGGACAGGTGGTGAGATGAAGAAAACTTATAATCTTATATAAAATAATAATCAACACTTCATTATGAAATTTATGATGGAAATGAATGGGTACATCCTCTGTAAATATATTTATAAATTAAATTTATCCTCTGTTTGTTTGTTTTTGAGCCACACCTGGTGATGCTGAGGGATTTCTTCTGTTTATGTGCTCAAAAACAGCTCCTGGTTTGGGGGACCATACGGGATGCTGGGAATCGAGCCCAGATCCATCCTGGGTTGGCCGTGTGCAAGGCAAACACCCTACCACTGCACTATCGCTCTGGCCCTCAAATTAATACTTTTAACAACTTCACTTTTAGTTGATAGTACTAGAAGCAATGAAAGTTACTCTGGGAAAACTTAATATTGCAAATTATATATATGAATGTATTCAAAATTCTGCTCCACTTATAGTGTTCAGAGGTCACTGCTATTAATGCTAAGGATAGGACCAAAGTTGTCTATAAGCAAGGCAAGTACACTAATCCCTGTACTAACTTTCTGTTCCTTTATATTTTATTTTAAGAGGATCCATCCACCAATGCCACTGTTTCTGGGGTTGTGAATATTTTATAGGCTATGACATTTAGATAGATTTCTGATTAATTTTGTTGAAATACAAATATTAGTATTACTAAGGCTAATCATTCTTGCAGAACAATTTTTCTAAAAAGATTTAATCCTTCACACAAATATGTCTCGTAAGTCTGAATTTAATTTTAAATGCAAATTTGTACAATGTCATTTTAATATTTCCTCTTACATTTCCTGTACCTTGTAGAGATTATACAAGAAAATAAGTTCATGATTTGTATATAATTCAAACAACTGTTTATGTATCTAGCACCATATCTTCAATTATAAGGGAAAATGAATTTAAAAATTTTATTAATTAATAATTAAGTCATCCATCTGATGTTTCATATGAAAATTGTGTTCTTTTTCAGCAAATTTAATTTATATTTTTAAGCTTCTGGATATTTGTTTTGCAATGATGTGGCAATTTCAAGCATGGGGCTTTTAAATAAAAAAATAACCTAATATCTCCCTTATTGGCTTTAGGGCATATTTTAATTTTGTAAACATTTTCTAATAAAGTCTTGCCATTTGAAGGTGGATAGTTTATGGTTAACAATTTGAGGTTTGTCAGATGTCCCATGGATAAGCTCTGGGGACATAGTAGGCAATGGTTCTTCTCCATGTACTCACTTGGCCCCTTGTCTCTCTCAGACTATGCTGGTGCAGACCTTGTGCATCTGTCATCACTGTTCTGGGCCACCGAACCAACAATGATGTCTCTCATTAGGCCAAGTACTTAACCCACATGAAGACCGGTTTTCACACCATTCATACCCCAATAATATGCCTATTAAATGATCCATTGTATTTGGGGGGGGGGAAACACCTTTGCAAGTAGATATTCCAGGTTACTCAGTCACTATCCTTTCTTTCTACTTCACTAAAAGTTTTCATTTACAGGAAAGTCACCTGCCACCTTCCCAGAATATTTTAGATATAAATATAATTATAAAAACTCAGCCAATAAAAATAAAGTAGAAGTCTGTTAAAGATATCTGTGAATTGTTTGCTTTAATGATATATGCAAACTCTTATTTCTGTTTCTTGCCAAGAAGGCAAACAGAGGCTAGAGGTAGTGGTGCAAACATGCAATAACAAGAGAACAGATTTGGAGCATCATTCACTGATATCATCAGGCCAACCATCTCTAAATTTCCTTATATTATAAATAGAAACAATTTTGGCAAGGCATTGACTTGTGTTTCTTCTACATGCAGCTAAATTCAACTTTTATTGAGATATCCTTTAACTGTGTTCTACCTATTTCATAGACGATCCCTTTAATGCACACAGGCTCTTACTGAAGCCACCTTTACTCCTACTAACCAATACCTGTAGCTCTATGTAAAAGGATTCATTCAGGCTACTGAGTATTTTGATCTTAGATCCAAACTATTTGGAATTTAATTTCCTTCTTTTTTTTTCTTTTTGGTTTTTCGGTCACACCTGGCAGTGCTCAGGGGTCACTCCTGGCTCTATGCTCAGAAATTGCTCCTGCAGGCTCGCGGGACCATATGGGATGCCAGGATTTGAACCACCATCCTTCTACATGCAAGGCAAATGCACTGCCTCCATGCTATCTCTCTGGCCCCTTAATTTCCTTCTTGTTATTTATATCCCTTGCCCAAACAGCTTGGTTGGCTGCAGAACTGAACAAGAATTATGCCCAGCAGGATTTTTCCCCCACTCTTACATGACCCTGAGTTATGCTTGAGAACATTTCCTAATAAACTTCTGTTACAGGAATTTTCATTTCAGGGAACACTTGAAGTCTCACCCAAGAAACAATATAAAGCTCCCTAGATGGAATAAAATAGGTATTACCAGGCTCTATGGATTATTCAATTTAATCTTTTCCAAATTCTTTTGTTAAAACCCTAATCTTCATTTAGATGGTATTTGGAGGTAGGGTCTTTAAGAGATAATTAAGTTATAAGAGTAGAGTTCCCATAATTTCTTCCACCACAGACTTTCTAGCTTCCATAACCCCAAGAAATAAATGCTTATAATGTGTTATAGCAGCCTGCACTTAGATGTTAGGGATAAGTAAACTAATTAGTTTTAATGCTTGTTGCACATTTGAATTTAAAAAGAGAGAAAATTTCACCCCTGTCCTGAATTGGGTATCTTTCTTGCACATGGAGTAAACCTTGAACATAATTGAGCTAGGAAGAAAGAAAGAAAAGAAAGAAAGAAAGAAAGAAAGAAAGAAAGAAAGAAAAAGAAAGAAAGAAAGAAAGAAGAAAGAGAAAGAAAGAAAGAAAGAAGAAAGAAAGAAAGAAAGAAAGAAAGAAAGAGAAGAAACAAAGAAAGAAAGAAAGAAAGAAAAAGAAAGAAAGAAAGAAAGAAAGAAAGAAAGAAAGAAAGAAAGAAAGAAGAAAGAAAGAAAGAAAGAAAGAAAGAAAAAAAAGAAAGAAGAAAGAAAGAAGAAAAGAAAGAGAAGAAAGAAAGAAAGAAAGAGAAAGAAAGAAAGAAAGAAAGAAAGAAAGAAAGAAAGAAAGAAAGAAAGAAAGAAAGAAAGAAAAGAGAAAAGAAAGAAAGAAAAGAAAAGAAAGAAAGAAGAAAGAAAGAAAGAAAAAAAGAAAGAAAGAAAGAAAGAAAGAAAGAAAGAAAGAAAGAAAGAAAGAAAGAAAGAAAGAAAGAGAGAGAGAGAGAAAGAAAGAGAGAGAGAAAGAGAGAGAAAGAGAGAGAGAAAGAGAGAGAGAAAGAGAGAGAGAGGAAGGAAGGAAGGAAGGAAGGAAGGAAGGAAGGAAGGAAGGAAGGAAGGAAGGAAGGAAGGAAGGAAGGAAGGAAGGAAGGAAGGAAGGAAGGAAGGAAGGAAGGAAGGAAGGAAGGAAATGAAGGGAAGAAGGAATGATGAAGGAAGGAAGAAAAGGGCCAAGTGGTCTCAGGAACAATGACTGGGAAAATAAATGGTCAGATCTAAATACCCAAGTCAAAGACAACAATAGAATCAAGAGACTCCAAGTACAACGAGCTCTACACAAAATGGATCTGTTACACTAGCAGTCCAGGCTGCTAAGAGTGGAGGTCTGGGATGCATGCTGGAACCATGACAGATGGAGATCAGCATTGGTGGTGGAAATGGTCCTAATTCACTGTCACTATATGCCTGAAATACAACTATGAAAGACTTGTAATTCACAATGGTCTCAAAAAAAAATGTTATTAAAGAAAGAAAGAAAGGGGCAGAAAAGAACAGAGGAAAGAATTGTTATCTCTCTTCCCTTATCCTGGTAGCAATCTAGCATAGTTTGATTGTTAATGTAACTGGTAATTTTAATATAGTTCATTACTTCATTACTTCATTTAATATAGTTCATTACTTCAAATATATGTAGTATATAAATTATATATGTAGTATATAAATTCAGTAGGTTTAATAGAATGCATTATATTCACCTTATATAGAGAAGAGCACTCTATTTACCAAAAAGAGATGAACAGCTCACACACAAAAATGTATGTCAGCTAAAATGTTTACTGGACTGTATTTCACATTTAAAAATAACTTTAATGTGTAAAAAATAATAACTTTGATGGAAGAAGTACTCCAGCATCCATGACAGGGGACTGAATTCTATCATTTTTCACAATTTTATCAGCACCCAAGACTTGGCAGCAGGATTTTGAAAAACAAAAAGTAATTGATCACAGACAATGTTGTACAAGACCACATTGATTGAAGACCAGCTTTCCTGATAAGTTATTTCCCTTAAAGTCACAGTTTCTAAAAATCTATGAGTTTGAGGGAATTATTGTGCTTTTTCTAATCTGAGGTCCTAGTTATCTCACTAGTATTTTTAAGACAAATTATAGAGACTTATTTCACACATAAAAGATAATTTAATAGCTGTAGTCACAATGTGATTATTTTTTATCTTCTATGTGTCTCATTATGTCAGCAGGGCTAAGGACTGCTTTTAAGACCTAAATCAATATTTTTGTTGAAGAAATTGGACCATGCTGGACTTGTAAATTCAAGATAAAAAGCTGAGCCTATCTAACAGGTCACTTCTCATGATCAGGATAGGGACAGATGAATCCATGCCCATTGATGTGATTTGATTACCTGACATTGCCTGATCTGAGGTCCATGAAGAGCAACAGGACTGGGGGTGGAAGTAGAACTGTTTAGGAAGCAAAAGTACTCTTCTACTCAAAAACTGAAAGACACAATCTCTTAAAGGTTTTAAGAAAAGATGATTATGCTTCCAGCATAATTAAGAATCCAAACTCCTCTCTGGGAGTCAGAAGCTTCAGCAGGCAATACGGGGATGGCATGGCTCCATGCTGTAGGCTTTTTGGCCAAGCTTAGGGGAAGATGTGGCCTCCAACTGCGCCCCACAGCTTTCTCTTTCCTTCCTCCCGAATCCCGGGTTACCCTGGGCCACCTGCCTGGGGTCCCAGCAAGGCGGGTCCCAGCAAGCAGTTTAAAGAGGACCCCAGGCCTTCCCCATCCCCCACCCCACACCAGAGGCATATATTGGGGGAGGGGACTGGTGAATGTCCCTTCCCACTAATCACCATTCTTAAACCGCGTGGGGGTTAGCCCTTGGATTAAATTTATATAGATTTATAGGATATATAGTTTAATCTACTTTGTGTTATACAGTATGAATAGTTAAATAGGATATCATAGGTGTTCATCTTTGTTTACAATATACAGAATGTCTATGTTGTATTATTTTCTTCCCCCATTGGCTCACCACCTACAGGCTCATTTCTAGTTCTTTGCTTTCACCCCAACTATCTATTACCCCACATATAACCATTTTTACCTTAAAATGCACTAAAATTATGAATAATAAAAATTACAATAATCTAAAAATCTATTAATGGTTTATACTATAAAATAGAAATGATGTGAAAAGCTAAAAATGAATAGTCAAAATAGTTCAGTTTTTAAGTCAAAGTGAATTTTATGTTAATTGATTCTTTTCTCCTTTGTATCTGAGTTTTCCTAAAAATTTTATAATGTGTGAGTGGACCCCACCCCAACTTGCCAGTTGCACTGGGCACCAGGACAAACATTATCCTGAAGAGCAGAGCCCCTCTCCCTCCAGCAGATCGTGGCATGTCAATGCAAGCAAACAGAAATTAAGCTACCAAATGATCCAGCAATACCACTCGTTGGGTTTATAACCTAGGAACCAAAAACACAATACAAAAATGCCCTCTACACTTCTATGTTCATTGCAGCACTATTTACAGAAACTAGAAACAACCCATTGCCTGACATTAGATGAGTAACTAAAGAAACCATGGTACATATACACAATGGAATACTATGCAGCTGTCAGGAAAAAATGAAGTCATGAAATTTGCCTATACATAGATGAACATGGAGACTATTATGCTGAGTGAAATAAGTCAGAAGGAGAGAGAAGAAAAAACACAGAATAGTCTCACTCATTTGTGGGATTTAAGAAAATAAAAGACAGTATAGTAATAATACCCAGAGACAATAAAGAAGCGGGCTGGAAGTACCAGCCCATGATAAGAAGCTTACCACAAAGAGTGTTGAGTGCAGTTAGAAAAATAATTACACTAACAACTACCATGACAATGATAGTGCGAGAGAGAAATACAATGCTTGTCTCAAAGATAGGCAGGGGTGAGAGAGGGGGGAAATAGGGTACATTGGCGGCAGGAAAGTTGCTCTGGTGAAAGGGGAATACATTTTATAACTGAAGCCCAACTATGAACATGTTTGTAACCATAGTGCACAAATAAAGAGATTGTTTTAAAAAATAAAAGAAAATGTTAAAGTATTTATAAGATATAGTAATTTTTCTGTCAAGGAAGAAAATAACTGAAAGCTCTTACCAAGATGCAGAAGGGGAAAAATTCAAATGGGAACAAATGAAAGAAATTTGGAGTCATTCTCTTTAAAATCTGTAACAATAAAAATACAAAGTGAAAATGTAAAATTTAATGTTTTATTTTCTTCAATACAAGACATAAAAGATGGAAGGATCTCTCCTTCCTGGGAGCCGGGAGTCTAGCAGGAGGAGGCTTGGCAGGCCCCCGCCATGCCGGAGGCCTGCTTGACCAGGCCTAGTGGGGGTGCGGGACTTGGGTAACCCCAGCACCCCTCTAGGGCTTCCCCGGGCCACATGCCTGGGCAAGCCAGTGAGTTGGGTCCCTTGGTGGAGCTTGAAGGTACCCTAGGCCTTCCCCCATCATCCATGCAGCTCCTTAGGGAGGGTCTGGGTGGGGCTCTGAACTTCTGGTCTCCCAGCTTCTTGAAGGATCTCTCCTTCCTGGGAGCCGGGAGTCTAGCAGGAAGAGGTTTGGCTGGCACTGGTAATCTCTGTCCAGTCTACATTTTCAAAATCGCGCGGGGGCTATCGCCCCCGCACACACAAGAAACATTAATAGTACTCTCACAAGAAACATTAATAGTACTCTCACAAGAAACATTAATAGTACTCACTATCATTGAATTATGTTTTTATGTATGCAGAATGTCCATTTTGTACTCTGCCCTTTTGCATACCCCTTCATAAGTTCATATTTCTCTTTAACTTCTTTAACTCCTATCATCATTACTCCTTTTTTACCCTTTCTAACTTAAGTACTGTTGAGTCCTAAGTCACAGACCAAAGTGGGGCCCTAGAGTTAACACCCACCCAACTATTTTAAAAGGCATAAAAAGGACACATATCTTTTCAACATTTTATGGGTGTTTTCTTTGACGGCTATAACTTTTGCTGAATACTTTCTTATACAGTGATGATCCCCCCCCCCATGTTTTTTATCTTCTCTTTGTGAACTGCTCAATATGGAATTTGGTGTGAAAGAATCCCTCAGTTTAATACTTATGTTTGAACCAAGTCATGGGTCTTGTTGGAAATGTTCTTACGCCCCCATATATCTGATAGCACCACGTGGCTTTATATCTTGTTTGCGTAGGCACACTAACATGGGAAAATACTATACATACCAATAAGTTCTTATCTAATAGAAATGGGAACACACAAATCTTGTAGTGCAATGAGACCTTACACCCTGAACATTGACATAAAGACCTGCACAGGCCTTCAGAAGAATGGGCATTCTCCATTTACCCCTTGATCTACAGAAGACATTTACAAAACTTCCAAGGTTGTATATAACATCACCCGGAGGCATTCCTGTACCAGGGAAGACCCTACAGCTGCTCTGACATCGATCTATTCAAAAGAGACACCCCTTAACACTGAGAAGACAACAAGAACAATGACCTGCTTACTGAACAGGGCTTGCTGTATTGCCCCTTAATGATGAGGTTTGTCTATAACATCACCTGGAAGCAATCCTCTACCACGGAAGACCCTACCACTGCTCAGACATCGTCCTGCTCAAAAGAGACTTCCCTTAACACTGAGAAGACTTAACAACAACAACCTGCTTACAGGACAGGGCTTCCTGCATTGCCCTTTCATGGTGAGGTGAAACGAGAAGGCACTCCACATCATGACTTCAATGTAGGACATGCAGATTCCAGAATCTTTAATACAGAAACATGATACCAACAACAGAGACTGTGAGATAAGTGTGTTGGCGCTATGGACAATGTCTTGGATTGAACGATAACTTGCCTGAGCTGGTCTTATGCCAGGAAACTTCAGGGGTAGGATCTCTTTGTATTTAGGCCAAGGTTATTCCTTTCCATGCCTCTCATATTTTGGTGGGCCTATGCAAACAACAATTGCCACTCTAACACCGTTTTTACTGTGCTCCTTTGACTCTAAAACGCACCCACTTAAAATTTGAGGTTAACTTAAGCTAATATGCGTGTACATGTACATGGAAATGTAAAAAATACTATGCCTCTAATGTTTAAGGAGTTACGTAAGTTTGATGGCTTTAGATTGCCTTGTGTGCTGTTAAGAAATATCATAATGTGCTACAATCTGGGAACTTGAGGGACAAAGTAATTGCACATGGATTCTGTTTTATTTATCTTAACTTTCTTTGGCTGAAAGTTCAAAGTTAAGATATCAGCAAGGGGACTTCTTCTGATAATTATGTTATGGGTGATTGTCCTTCCACTGTAATTTTACCTTATCCTCTTTCTTTGCATCTTTTGTTTTCATAATTCAAAATAAAAAAAATTATAAAAAGTTAAAAAAAAACAAGACATAAAAGATATGAAACAGGTTAATCCATGAAAAACAATTTTAAAAACTAAGTGAATACAATAAGATCTTTTGTACATTGTAAGATATATTTTATAAGTATTGCTATCACAACCAGAAAAAGTAAACTAGTAGAACAAAAAAAAAAACAATATGTAACTAAATGTAAACAAAAATAATAGAAATACAAGCTGTGTATAATAATAGAAATACAGCTATGTTCAGGGCTTACTCCTGACTTTGTGATCAGAAATCACAACTGACAAAACTCAAGGAATGGAATGATAGGGATCAAACCTGGGTCAGATACCTGCAAGCAAGTGCCCCGCTACTGCTCCAGTCCCTAAAATAAACTGTGGCAGAAGCAATAATACAGTAGGTAAGGCACATACTTGCCTTACACAATGCAAGGTGTTTTTCTGTTGTGTGCCTCGTGATTTTTTCTTTCTTTCTTTCTTTCTTCTTTCTTTCTTTCTTTCTTTCTTTCGTTCTTTCTTTCTTCCTTCCTTTCTTTCTTTCTTTCTTTCTTTCTTTCTTCTTTCTTTCTTTCTTTCTTTCTCTCTTTCTTTCTGAGCTGCATGATTTTTCCCATATATTGATTTATTTTTACAGTGCTTGTGTTTAAATCTATGGTTTTACATATGCAGCCATATTCATATTCTTGGCTATCATTAATTAATTTTTTATTCTTATCACCCAATCTCCCAATGTTCCCTCCTCTCCACTCCACCCTGGCCTGTATCTAACAGGCTTTCTACTTTCCTTTTTCACTGGACCTTCCTGCCCTCCTTTCTTTTTTCTCTGAGAATTACTGCAAAAATGTCTTTTATTTTTCTTAAAAACCACAGATGAGTGAAACTATTCTGCGTTTATCTCTCTCCCACTATTTCACTCAGCACAATAGATTCCATATACATTCATGTATAGGAAAATTTTATGAGTTCATCTCTTCTGTCAGTTGCATAATATTCCATTGTACATATGTACCACAGTTTCTTTAGTCATTCGTCTATTGATGGGCATCTTGGTTGTTTCCAGAGTCTGGCTATTGGAAACAGAGCTGCAATGAATATAGGTGTGAGAAAGGGATTTTTATTTTGTATTTTTGTGTTCCTAGGGTATATCCCTAGGAGTGGTATAGCTGAATCTTATGGGAGCTCAATTACCAGTTTTGGGAGGAATCTCCATATCGCACTCCTACCAGCAATGAATAAGAGTTCCTTTCTCAGAACTGGTGGGAATGCAGTCTAGTTCAACCTTTCTGGAAAGCAACCTGATGTTAATATTGGCCATCCCAGCTCTTTTAAGGGTGTTGTTTGCTTGGATGATTTTCCTCCAGCCTTTGATTTTGAGTCTATGTTTGTTCTGACTATTCAGGTGTGTTTCTTGTAGGCAGCATAAGGTTGGATTCATCTTTTTGATACATTTAGCCACTTTGTGTCTCTTAATTGGTACATTTAATCCATTGACATTGAGGGAGATGATTGTCATGTGATTTAATGCCATCTTTGTTTATAAGATTGGTGTGTCTGTTGGTCTATCAATGCAAGTTTTTTTTTTTGTGTGGTTTTTGGGTCACACCCGGCTGTGCTCAGGGGTTTTTCCTGGCTCTGTGCTCAGAAACTGCTCCTGGCAGGCACGGGGGACCATATGGGACGCCGGGATTCGAACCGATGACCTTCTGCATGAAAGGTAAACGCCTTACCTCCATGCCATCTCTCCGGCCCCTCAATGCAAGTTTTATCCCCAATATCCCATATGGATGCTGAGCCCACCAGAAGTGATTCCTGAGTAAAAAACCAGGAGCAACACCTGAGCACAGTCAGGGGTGGCCAAATAGAAAAAAGAAAAAGAAAAAATACAAACTATTTTATTTGACTAAGTGATAAACTACAAGCCTCATTATGCATAAGACTAATTTCAAGCCTTAATAGCCACTGTCTCCAATCATTTCAATATAGCTGAAACCACATTTTTAAATGATTGTTTTATAATATTATTTACAACAATGCATGCCACTTTAATTTCCACATAAATTTAAATGTTGAACTTATTTTCCTTTATTTATTTTAAGCAGGTGATATATTAGACATTCTGCCCAGCCTATTTCCACATTCACTACCCCTTCAGTCCAAGACCTCAGCACTAACAGATGTGTTTTTACAAAGTCCTATTGAGCCTTTCCCAAAGTCTTTCCTCTTATACCTCACCTGTCCTTAAGGGTCTTTAAAGGTTGCAGCTATTTTGTTGGCCTAAAACCATTCTATTAGATATCAATTCTTCCTTCCTCCTGTCACTTTTTGCCTACTGATCATCTTGCCACTCTCATGGATTGTACAACACTTACCTTTTATCTACATTTTGGGTTTAAACTATGATATATTGACATATTTATTTGAGCAATCCATGTTGTTGCATTATATCCTAAAATGCTGTCCTAATAAGATTGGCTAATTACACCTACTCCTCCTAAATTTGTGCTTCCAACATGCTTGTACTTTAGGTAGAGCAGATAGCAAGAACTGGTCTCACCTAGGATATTTATGTCTAGGAGAAACACCCAGCATTCTTAATTCATCTGCATCTAGGTGAGGGCTGGTTCCTCTGCATACCAGATACAGATACCTAAACAACTGTCATGTTGTCCAAATGTTTCCAATATGGCTTCTCAGTACAATGAGCATGGAACAAAGGGTCACAAAGATTGAATGCAAATTCTAACTTGTTCTGATATTTCACTCCCCTGGTTCCCAGTTCTTTCTCTAATGGTGCAATTGCTCTGGACCATGAGAAGGTACTTTAGTTTTCAGTGGTTTGGATTGATTTTGTTCTCATTGTAGCAGCAGAAAATTTTCTTTAAAAATTAGAGACAAAAAGGAGCAATCTAACAGAGGTGTCCTGTTGGAAGCTGAGAGATGGTCTGGAATGCAGCTTCCTGGCCTTCTCACCCCCATAACATCCCAGAAATCTCCTCTGAGGCCCTGAATTTCACAGAAGTTTCTAGAATGTACTCTGAAAGCCTTCAAGTAGGTCAAGTTTCCTAAGATCCAGGCATTGACCTGCCAACAAATAATTTTTCCCAAACCAGTTTCTCTATGTGCTATTTCTTTATTCATTCACTCAACAAAACTTTGGGGGAACAATCTATGATGCACAAAGGATTCATAAAAAGGAAGTCCTCTGTGTAGGGAGAAAGAGCAGCAAGTTAGTGAATATGAGTACTAGAAGTATGTACTCCTCATAGTCTGAGCAGTCCCAGCTCTAAACTCAATATGATGAGGATCTGCCTGGACCCAGAGGGGTCTACCATTCATAACTGTGTAAATCAGAGCAACCCAGGTGACTTGTCTTTGCTTCAAAGCCAATTCCTGTAAGATTGAATCCAACTCCTTGCTTGGGTATGATGATAAATGAGAAATTGCAGTCAATGCACTTAATACAGAGTTTGAACAAGTTATACTTTCTAACAGCTGTTCTCTACTATGTCCACTTTTCCAGCTTCATATCTTTCACCTTTCTCAAAAAAAATTTATTTCATAAATAAGCTATTTCTCTTATACTTGACATATATACAGCAGTTGTAATTTGAAACCGTTCTTCACACTAGTCATTTCCTGGACTCTTAAAAGGCATTTCACCTTTGTGGCTCATTTGGTGAGCATGGCTGTCTCCATTTCATCTCTTATAATTACTCCCTGCACTGGTGGGGATGGGGGCACTCAGAAAAAGGATATCCTCTCCCCAATGTCCTGCCACTGGTCCATCTTTTCAGAAACAATCATTAGGTGTTTAATTGCTACTCTGTTCATCTTGAGGGAAGGGCAAAGTCAGACAAGATGTGATGAAACTAGGTGTCCAGTTCAGACATTCCAGGAAAAAAATTACACAAATATATGGAAAGGAGATAAAACATCTCTATCCTCTTCTGCTCAATTAGAGTGTTTAAAAATGGAGATAAAAGTGAAATTCTGCTGTGCTGGCCAGAACTTCTCAGAAGCCCACTTCCTTCCCCAAGGCCAGGCAGCAGAGTCCAGGAAGTCAGTGCACCTCCTATCTCCTGTCTCCATGTACCTTGAAAGTGAGCCTAAGAACTGTGAATAGCCTGCACTTCCAGCTCCCAACTCATCTAACTACCCAACTACACACAAACTTTCCAGAGCTACCTTGATTTAGCTGTCGGATGTAAAAGGAGACATATGTCAAGCACACAGGTAGAGAATCTTAAAAAGGAAACACTGTGGTCTTCTAGGCATTGAACAGAGGCTGGCTCTCTCGAATATCAAAACGCTTTGCGGTTGTCCGATTTCTGTTTCAACACCTAATAGAAACTACACCCACTATTCTATTCACCCACATACCAGGTATAGCTAACGATCACATTGAGAACCCTATTTGGGTGATTCAAAGATCTGTATTATAGGCCTAGATTTGTCTGTTACCAGCTATGTGACACTGAGCAAGTGTCATTTTCTCAACCTTGTTTTTCCTTTCAATACAGAGACAGATGCTTTATGGACTTCTAAGATTTGTTACAACATGAGCACCAAGGCAATCGAATTAAAACTGTCTCTTTCCTTCGTGACAGTGCCTCACATGCTTAAATGCAGCATTCACGTCCTCTCCATCAGCAAACTCTTTCTTCCACACGTCCCTGTTGTGCCTGGTTTCCAGATCCCTCTAAGCTCTAGTCACTCTTCACTGGAAGGGGGCCAGATCATCATCTCAGTTTAGATAAGGAGCACAGCAGAGCCTGCCTGGGACTACTTCCAGAGCACCTGCTCATGACCAGAACCAGGACTGCTGTCTCAATTAGAACATCTGGTCACCTTCCCTTTTCCCTAATCGTACTGCAAACCACTGGCTTCACAGATAACCAGGGACTTGATCTTGGCTGTTATGAAAAAGACAGAAAAGGTAGCTGCTAATTCATAACTTGGAAAATTATAATTTTTTCAAGACATCAATTTAAGAATAAAAGAAATACTGAGAAAATACTGCAATAAGTACTGACTTCTCAGCTTATTAAAAGTAGTTTGCTTTTCCTTCTGCAGCTAAAGCACCCATTAGGCTAGATAAACACAGCCCAGGAGACACTGCTGCCACCTTGTGGTGCGCCCATCCACAGGACTGTTGTGGAAATGAACAGTTGAGGAAAACATATATTGGCTGGTTATCATATTAGGGATTCTGAGAAAATTGATGTATATTGTATGAGTAACAAAAATTTCACCTCTTCCTCTCTCTTCAATCTTCCACTCATCTTCTTTGCATCTCTTTCTTCTCAGGAATGATGGGTTTTTGACAAGACATAGTACTATTAGGTCTACTTCGATGGCAGTGAGTGGCAACATTTATGACTGCTCACCTCTGAGTCCCCAAAGTGGGACAATTTATAGACATAGTATTTGGTACACTCTTAATACCTTGTCCCTACGTGACTGAATTTTAGGCAATGACAGATTTTGATTATTCTCCACTTTCCTTCCAAGCCACTCTCTAGTTTAGCATCCTTAAATAACACCATTGTTGAGCAAAAATTCTTTGTTCATAGACTGCTAAGCTTAGCAAGGAAACCCAGAAGATCTGTCCCTCTATCTGTACAAGGAAGTTAACCACCTCCCTCTTACATTATATCTAACCGTTGGTGTCACAAAACAATCTCCTGTAGGAACTCTCTAGCTAGGGAGCTACATGGGTGGGAGTTCTGGGATTCAAGGCAGGCTCCAGATCTGATGGGGGCTCTGAGCCATAAACAGACACCAAATTCCTATAGATACCTTTTAGATTCATGTTTCTTATGTCTGGCTCTATGAGAACCAGCAGCCATGGCCTTTTCTACTCACAAATGTAGAGTTATAAAGGTGACTAAAACGAGCTGGAGTGTATATTGTACATATAGGAGAGTATAAAGTTGATGGGAAAGTCCAGTTTTCAATACTTCATAGTTCAAAAAGCACAACTGGGAATAGCATAGGGAAAAAAGCATTCCTTTTCCTCCTATGTTTCCTGCTTTAAAACTCTGAGTTCCAAGACACAGGAAGCAGGAGGTGACTTGTGGTATCTGTTATAGCAATAATGCCTTGAGACTGAATCAGGGAAGGTCTTCTCAACCTTAAAATAAGCTGATTTTCTCCATTGCTAGCTCACAAGTTCTATTAAAGTGAACAAAAAGGTGCAAAAGAAGGAGGTAGCAAATAGTTGTAGAAAGTGTGAAATTAAGTTTATTTTATAGCACAAACTGACATTTACCTAAGTACTTTTCCAAAAAAAACTACAAAAATATGTTTCTATCTTAGATAAAAACCCAATCATTGTTTTTAAAAGGTAATGAGTAAAAGGCATGTAAAAAAGGAAGATTGGAAATATAAACAAAAATGGGACATACCAAATATTTGTTGCAAAGTTCTAGAGCAAGTAATAAACCACCTGCATACCATACACCTACCATTTCTGGGAAGGATTTGTAATCATCCAATTTACCTAGAGAAGCTGTTGGCCATATGGCAAGGAAATGGTATATGTCACAGGAGATTAATAAGCCACTGGCCACTGTCAGAGAGGACTGTAATTGTCTGCCAATGCAGTAGAGCACAAAGACTGTGTGAAATATAGATACTAATATTGCACAGGGGATAAGATGGGAGAAATTAAATAATAAAAATCTATGATTTATCCCTCTCTTACATACATAACTGGTCAGTTTCGCAAAATGTCATTTACAAAAAAGGATATCCAATCATATAGGCAGGGGGATGCATAACCGTAGGTCACTATATGGTTGGTAGTAGTCATTGAGGGTTACTCTCTCCAATGTGGAAATTGTTGTTGGTGCCACTATATAAGCAGAAAAAGAAAAAGCTAACAAAACTGATGAGAGACCTATACCATAAAAATTTAAAACATTTAAGAAAGAAATTGAAGAAGATCTAAGGAAATGGAAAAATCATTCAATGCTTATGGATTAAAAGAATCAGTATTATGAAAATTACCATCTTATGGCCAATAGACACATGAAAACATGCTCAACATCAGCTCATTATAGGGAAAATCCAAATTCAAGACAACAATGAAGTACCACCTTACACCAGTGAGATTAGCACACATAAAAAATAACAGGACCAATTCTGTTGGCAGGGATGTGATAAGAAAGGAACTCTCATCCACTTGCTAGTAGGAATGATGCCTGGTTCAACCCCTATGGAAAACAGTATGGCGGTGTGCTCAGTAAACTCAAAATTGGGCTGCCATATGACCCAGCAATCGCACTATCCCCAAGACAGAAGGACATTCATCCCAAAGTATGTATGCACTCCACTATTTATCACAGCACTTAGCACAATAGCTAATATTTGGACCTGACCTGATGCCCAAAAACAGATGAGTGTATCATGAAGATGTGGTATTTATACACAATGGAATACTATATAGCAATTAGAAACAATACAATCATGGATTTTGCAGTAACATGGATAGATCTAGAAAATATTATGTTAAATTAAGTAAGCCAGAAGAAGGATAAATACAGAATAATAGCTCTTATTTGAGGTATTTAGAATATATTCCATCTATACATATAATACTCCCCAAACAAATACAATGGTCTAATAGGGTAGAAACTCCAAGCACCATAGTTGTCAACATTTAAGGAGGAAGAGCAACACAAAGCCTCGACTATCCATTATACCATGAAGAAACCAGCAACAAAGGAAACAACCATTTAGAGTAAACAGGTATGTAATCAGCCTTTTACTACAAAGGCCTATAATAATGTCTTAGGGAGCTTATACACAGATACAGGCGAGGAATATGATTGGAAGCCAAGACTGCTGCAGTGATTACTAACAATATGTTTTAATGCCTTACTCTTACCAGGTATAAAATAACCTTCAGCTTCTTTGTCCACAGTGGTTCTAGAATACAAAGGGTGGACACCCTAATTTTACACCTCTCAGTGTTCAGTCATACTAGATACCATATACAGTTTTCATTATGATAATATCTTGATAAAATACTCCAATTTACCCTTTTTCTTTGGTCTATGTCCTCTATTAGGACCTAAATCATTCAGACCACTGAAACAGTCAACTGTGAATCACAGACTTATGTTACAAGGCCTACTCTTGGAACACGTTTTGGCAAATTACCATTCTCTCTCTCTCTCTCTCTCTCCTCTCTCTCTCTCTATCTCTCTCTCTCTCTCTCTTCTCTCTCTCTCTCTCTCTCTCTCTCTTTTCCCTACTATCTTCCTTGTCCCCTTTCTTCTTCTTTTTCTTCTTCATCATCATCATTATCAATTCAATCTATGTTAAATAAAACCCACACTGTTAGTTTCTCTCTAGGAAAGGAATTTCAATATGTAAGATGCACTCTCTGAGTGTCAAACCTAAATTGTAAACAATCCACGCCTAATGTGTAATATAATCCTTCCAATATACTATCCTGCCTTCCCCCTTCAGAAATCCTTCTATCCTTACACACACACACACACACACACACACGCGCGCGCGCGCGATCCCGATCTGATATCCCTCCTTATTTAAAACTCTTTACCCAGTGCCGAAGAGATGGCATGGAGGTAAGGCATTTGCCTTCCATGCAGAAGGACAGGGGTTCGAGTCCCGGCATCCCGTATGGTCCCCTGAGCCTGCCAGGAGCAATTTCTGAGCGTAGAGCCAGGAGTGCCTCTGAGCACTGCCGGGTGTGACCCAAAAACCAAAAAATAAAAAATAAAAAAATAAAATAAATAAAAAATTAAAAAAAATAAAACTCTTTACCCTTGGTTCTTAATTCATTAGGTACTGAGACAGACCTCCTGCCCCAATAAGCCACCACCCAACATACTATGAGCCCCACATCTCATCCCCTGCCAATAAACTACAACCAACACTCCTGCTAACTCATGCTTTGTGTCCCTCCTCACCCACCCCAATATAGATTGTGGCATGAGACCCGACTCTGCTCCAGAAGGACTCCCAGTGCAAGAACTCTACCCTGATCCCTTTCTGCTGCAAATCATTTCTCAAACTCAACAAGAACAGGGTGTGTGATGAAAATGTGCCCTGGATTTCACCCTCCACAAGAATATCTCAAAAGACTTTATGGGAAGACTATACTGCCTTTCTATGATTAATGCCTCTATAATACTACCTCTTAGTCAGTTTATTCCCAAATTAAGGCAGTCTCTAACATCACTTTTTTTCTCTAAATACCTTTTTTAATTTATTCTTATTTATTTCTTCCATTATATGTGTGATTTTTTTTTCTCTTCTTTAACATCACCTGTTTTGGTTCTGCGTGGTACAAAAATGTACAAGAAAAAGTCTTTCCTGGGATAAAAGCTCAAGTCAAAAGCTCAGGCACAGAGAGGAGGTTCTCACCCCCAAATGCACCAGACATATAATATGGCACCATTCCTTTTGGCAAAGGCATACTAAAAAAGGGGGAAATTTTATGTATATAAACAAGCTCTTATCTACTAGGGATAAGAACCCATTTTTGGTTTGCTTTTTGGTGGTTGTTCTTTTTGTTTGTTTATGTTTTTTGTATTTTTTCTTTTTCTTGCATTTTTCTTCTTTTTTTTCCTTTATTCTTTTAAATTGATATTAATAACCTTATACGAACTTCTCCCGGTTTTTTGCTTGTTTGTTTTTGTTTTTTCCTTGCCTTTCTTTTTTTTTAATATTTTATTTAAACACCTTGATGACAAGCATGACTGTGGTTGGGCTTCTGTCATGTTAAGAACTCCCCCTTTCACCAGTGCAACATTCCCATCACCAGTGTCCCAAATCTCCCTTCTCCCACCCCACCCCTGCCTGTACTCTAGACAGACTTTCTATTTCCCTTATACATTCTCATTGTTAGGATAGTTAGCAATGTAGTTATTTCTCTAACTAAACTCATCACTCTTTGTGGTGAGCTTTATGAAATGAGCTGGAACTTCCAGCCCACCTCAACCCATAGATGAATGAAACCATTCTGCATCTTTCTCTCTCTCTCTCTGATTTATTTCACTCAGCATAATAGATTTCATGTACATCCATGTATAGGAAAATTTCATGACTTCATCTCTCCTGATGGCTGCATAATATTTCATTGTGTATATGTAACACAGTTTCTCTAGCCATTCATCTGTTGAAGGACATCTTGGTTGTTTCCAGAGTCTTGCTATGGTAAATAGTGCTGCAATGAATATAGGTATATCCCTAGGAGTGGTATAGCTGGATCATACGGGAGCTCAATTTCCAGTTTTTGGAGGAATTTCCATATCGCTTTCCATAAAGGTTGGACTACATAGCATTCCCACAAGCAGCGGATAAGAGTTCCTTTCTCTCCACATCCCAACACTGCTTGTTCCCTTTCTTTGTGATGTGTGCCAATCTCTGGGGCGTGAGATGGCACCTCGTAGTTGTTTTGATTTGCATCTCCCTGATGACTAGTTATGTGGAATATTTCTTATTGTGCCTTTTGACATTTGTATTTCTTCTTTGACAAAGTGTCTGTTTATTTCTTCTCCCCATTATTTGATGGGATTAGATGTTTTTTTCTTGTAAAGTTCTGTCAGTGTCTTATATATTTTGGATATTAGCCCCTTATCTGATGGATATTGGGTGAATAGTTTCTCCCACTCAGTAGGTGGCCTTGTATCCTGGGCACTATGTCCTTTGAGGTGCAGAAGCTTCTCGGCTTCTTTTTTTTTAAACAGGACCACATAACTTGTGTCATCTTTTTCTGCCTCATAAGTTGAGGGGAAGGGGGGAAATGGATGGTACCAAGACCAAACAGTCTTATGAACATTGAGGAGAAATAAGAAAAAATGATCAGTCTTAAACACCAAATCAAAAGTCAATGACAACAAAGTCAATACCCAATCTACAACAAGCTATACACAGAGAGGACCAGTTATATGACCAGCCCAGGAGGCAGAGGAGGGAAATAAGCACAGTAAGTATTGGGGAAGTAAGAAAGGGAATTCCTTTGGCCTAAGAGATCCAGGGTTTCTCTGCCCCTGAAGCATACTGTCATGGGAACAACTACTGAATCAGTACATGATCATTACCACACCATAAAGTCTTTTTTGCGGTGCCAAGAAACTTTCTTCTTAGTTGTTGATGATAAAATCAGGCCATATAGCTAGAGACCTTGGTGTTTGGACAGGTATAGGATAGAGTCTTTACTGTTCTAGCAGTTCTGTTACATCATTGATGTATTCAGTCTTCTGTAATAAGTGGGCTTGGTTTTTTGCTCAGATCCTAGGCAAAAGCCTAGGATAGTTTTTATTATAGTTTCAGAAGTTCTGCTCAGTCACAGTTGCCAAAGTCAGACCTCTGTGATTAGAAATCTTGATTTTTGCACAGGTGGAGTTTTTCTTATTGGTCCCAGGATAAGTTCTGCCCAGTTGTAGTTGTCAAAGCCAGTCTTCTGTAGTCAGAGCTCTCGGTTTTTGCATAGATCAAAGGACAACCTGTTTTCTGACTTCATCTCACCTTTAGGTGATGTGAGAGGACAACATGCTCCCAGATCAAGTTGATGCCGTTTCCTCATTGTCGGGGTGTCGTATAAGAACTGGCACAAGTTGGTGCCAGAATGATGTTAGAAATTTCCCAGGGGAGATTGGTTCCTGGTGTTGTTGAAGGGAACTATATCAATTCCATGTCTGGGATTTGGGGTTCGGGGTTGTCCAAACATGTCCAACCTCATGGAGACTGAATTGTGTCCACATGACACATGTTCAGGGTGGGAGGTTCCCCTGAATTATAAAAAGTATGAGTTCTTATCCCTAGAAGACAAGATCTTGTTTCTGTGCACAAAGTTTCCCCTTTTTTTACTGTGCCTGTACAAAAGCGTATGGTGACATATTGCTGGTGCATTTGGGGGTAAGAATGACAGGCTACACAATCTCTGTGCTCTGGTTTTGGTCTAAGACTTTATCCCAGGAAAGATTTTTTCTTCTTGGCAGAACCAAAACCAGTGAGGTTAAAGAAAATATGTATATGTATATATATACATATAAAATAGAAAAAATAAGTAAACTGAATGGAAAAAAGTAGTTAAAGAAAAATAGTGATAGAGGAGGCTAACTTTATATTTGGGAATACACACCCTAAGATGCATTATTAGGGCCCGGAGAGATAGCACAGCAGCATTTGCCTTGCAAGCAGCCGATCCAGGACCTAAGGTGGTTGGTTCGAATCCCGGTGTCCCATATGGTCCCCCATGCCTGCCAGGAGCTATTTCTGAGCAGACAGCCAGGAGTAACCCCTGAGCACAGCCGGGTGTGGCCCAAAAACCAAAAAAAAAAAAAGATGCATTATTAAAGATATAAAGATAATATAGGCATCCCAATTAAGTCATTTGAGACATTCTTGTGGGGGTGAAATCCAAGGCAGTTTTTCATGACAGACCATGGTTTTGAGTTTGAGACATGATTTGCAGCATTATGGGATCAGATAGTGTCCTTGGGCTGAGGGTCTTTCTGAAGCTGAATCTGGTACCATGCAAGAGTTCACATTTTGAGGAGGTTGAGAAGGCCACACAGGATGAGTCAGCAGGTGTTTGACTGTAGTTTCTTGCTGGAGCACGAAAATTGGGCTGAGAGTGTGTGTGCTTTTCGTTATGAAAGCTCAGTGGTGGTTTGTTGGGCAGGAGGTCATTTTAGTGGCTAATGAGTTAAGAACTGAAGATAAGGAGGCTTAAATAAGGAGGGATAACAGATCAGGATATAGGGATGAGAAGATAGAAGGGTTTATAAAGAGGGGAGAGGGGTAATATAAAAGAGGATCTATATACACTATATACATGGATTGTTTACAGTTTAGGTTTGGCAAAGAGGAGACAAATGTAAAGAAACTCAAACCCTCATACAGACAGACTTTAGAGATCTATTCAAGTATTATCCTGTGGATATTCAGCATTCTATTTCCCTTAAAACTATGAACATTGTGGAATCGTGGTTAACCAAGTACAGTTGTCACATGCGATAGCGACACATGCCTTTGGAAGTGAGGACTAATGAGAAAGGACCCTCTGTAAGGGGGTCCCCAGCACAGCTCCGTTTATGGCCATGGAAGGTCTTGTCAGCTAGCTGCCCTGCCCAGTGAGCCCCCAGTTACCAGTTGGAAGAGGACCGGTGAAATGCTGGTATCTGGGATCTACTGCATCTCTTATTTAAACAATGTGTGAGAGAGAGAAATTCATCTCGGGATTTTGCTGAGAAGAGGCATCAATGTGGAGGCAAAATTATAGTCTTAGCTTTTCTGAGTTGGACACAGTAGAGAAGTCTTTTTCTTTCTCTCAGCTTTGATTTCCTCAGAAAAAGATTTTCTGAGGCCCTTCCATCTTTCAGATTTGTGTCTTGAAAACTATTTATTATAGATAGCAGATGTTTATGGCATTTACTTAAGCTATTGCTCTTGCTAATTATTTTGGCTCTCTTTACACCTTCCCAGGTATTTAGACAGAAGCAAGCTTTAAATTATAATGCCATTTTGAAAGGAACGGTAATATATTTAACCATACACCATGTCACACCGTATCATTCAAATGGGAATATTTGTATCAACAGAAGAAGCCTGTTGTATAGTATAAAACATTATATTCAGTTTTTGGTGGATGGTGGATGAAAGGATGAATGGACTGGTGGATGGACAGCAGATGCATGGAAGATGAACATATAATTGAATGAATAAATGTTCCTACTAGCTAATAGTTTATATAATTCACAGGTGACACCAAGGAAATTAAGTGGCAGGTGCATGTCTTTCAGCAATTACAGGTGCACTGTCCCTATCCTAATAATAGACTTGTGTCTGCGTCTGTTGCTTGTGTCCACATTTACAGCACACTCTATTTGCCAGCTACCCAAAGGACTTCCTGGCATTTTCATTAGACTCTGCTTTCTTTTCATGAACACATCTGAACTGTATATATGCTGCCCTTTGAAGAAGACTACTATGAAGTCTTTAACAGCAAGAAAGATCCCTGGTGGGAAACACATTTAGCTGGTCCCTATTTCCTGCAGAATATGATACTTAGGTTGCTACTAACTGAGGAGTCATATATGTTGTCATTTTATACAATATCCTATATAAGAATAAAACATATGGGTCTGGATAGATACCACAGGGGTTAAGGCACTTGCCTTACACACAGCCAACCCTGTTTCTATCTCTGGCACCAAATGTGTCCCCTAGCACTACTAGTAATGATCCCTGTGCACAAAGCCAGGAATCAACCTTGAGCACCGCTGCTGTGCCCCCAAAAGAACCTGTGTAATAAAATAAAACGTATATGCACAAACACCACACCATCTAAGCTATCTAAAAGTCAATTTTAAAAAAAAATTGCATTACTAACAGAATAGGCAATTTTATTAGAGGACGTTTTCATCTAGACAAACATTTTTAAAGCAGTTTCCCACTTGAGCCAAGTATACTCAATGAGCTGTTTTATTGTTTGCTTTCTAACTAGTATAAAAAGTCCAACTGACTACAGCAAATTCTCAGATCCCAGGCTCAGCAATGCCAGGGGATTTGGAGTCAATTGATGACTCCACTGTCACACTGTGTGATTGTTGCTTGGGTGACCATTTCCTGCAGCTGCCATCTGGCTGATTAGAAGGGGTGGAGGCTTCTGGTGACAGGCTCTTGGGGCATTACTCCAAACGTTGAGGAAAAGGAAGGAAATGGTTTGGACTCTAATTAGACACCAGGAACCACTAATAGACAGTTCCCGAAAGAGCTGAGGGGATGGCTCTGGAAATAGTCAGGCCCAACATGGACAATATTCTCTACTCTCTTAGTGCTCTCTTTTAATCTTAGAAGATGCTTTGGGCTATGGTTTTAATTACAATCCTGTGCATCTAACATGGTCCCATTATTAAGGAAGTTCCACTCTGCCTCAGGCCCAGCAATAATTTAGTGTGAAATTGTGAAAGTTCCAGACAAATAAGATCAAACTTTGTTCTGAAAGTGCTTCAAAGAATGAATCAATACTGCCTCTCCATCTTTCCATATTGATCTTTTTTTTAGTTATTTATGTTTGAAATGTTGATCAATAAAATACCCAGAGTGCAGGTCTAAACCCAAATATATTTGAATCCCAACTCTATCTTTTATTATTTAGAGTATAAGACATTTTACTTAATATCTATAGCCCTCAAGGGTTTTCCCTCACATAATGGATGGGAGTGGGAATAATAGTTCTCCACTCACATGGGGTGTTTAAAAGATATTCAGTAAATACGAAGTTAACTCATATCAATAGCTATTTTTCTTGTGTCATCAAAAATGATTTGATCTTATATTCCATCTTCATTTAAAATTATAACTGAAATCAGAAGACAACATTAGAACTGTCCTGTTTGTTTAAGGCAACTGACACATCCATTGGATTTATGCATTTCTCTAATTAATAGAAATATTGAATGTTTCTTGACAGCTTTATTCTTTTTTATGTCAAAGGTAGGTTTGTGGAGGTCCTGTATGTGTATGTTGCTTAGATATTTGGGGAACTCCAGGCAAGTTCTTTTTGCGTTTTTTAAGAGAAGAGGAAGTTTATTCTTACTTGAAAAAATGGAATTACCACCTAGCATCAGTCCCCTAATTATAAGAATAGGACTGTGCATTATAAAAACACCTAGGAAAGACAATAAATAAATAATAAATAATAATAAACAATAAATAAATAAAACACCTAGGAAAGGCACTCCATAAAAATTACTCAAAGTTCCAAATAAAATAGATACCAAGAATATCTTCCATGAATTTTTAAATATATAGTTAATAAAGTGACTAGAATAAATGTTAACAACTGTTAAATTATTATTTACCAGGCACTATTATAGTGCAGTAAGTCTGAGATCAGCTACAACATATTTATACTTATATAAATGTATAGCTGAGGAAATCCAGAGACAGATACAACAAATAACTTACTCAAAGTCACAATGTTTAGAGGTGGAGTTAAGAAGGGATAGTAGGTGCCAGAGCAATAGCAGAGCGGGTAAGTCTTTTGCCTTGTTCATGGCCAATCCAGGTTTGATCCCGGGCATGCCTAGGTAGAAAGTCTGGTGCCTGAACACATGTCCACATGTCCATGCCTGGAATGTGGACTTTTAATATTTAACATTGGAAGTGTATTAGGGCTCTCTCTCTCTATGACTCCCCCTGAGTGCTTTACTCTTGCTTTTTCTAATTTGCTCCCTACCCTTCCTCAGTACCTTAGAATAAAATCTGTTCTTACTCTACTACTGCTCACCTCCTCCTGAAATTCTTTTCTGTGAAGGAAGGCAATGATCCTAAACTGTCTGACTAAAACCAGAGACTGACTTTCCTTTTCCTGCAAAGTGCAATTCTTGGCTCCAGCCAGAGTCCATGGCTCCCTGAGAAAACATCTCATGTGGTGGGGATTAATTTCTGTGCCAGGTAGAACAAGTACAGTTTAACAACTGCTAAGCGAAGTTGTCAGAGTTGGTGTTCATGCTGTGCAGAGACTTACTGCAGATGTTATCTACCAGTCATAGAACTCCCCCATCCACTTCCTCAGGTAGCTGAGGTGGGTCTGAGAAAGCAGCATATTCCCTTCCTAGAGCTTCATCTCTCTTCTTATTGCTTCACATAAATTACCCAGGGACCCCCCACCACTGGCAACAGTTAAATAGTTTTTTGGGGGGGTTGGGAATTGGGTGTCTCTGGGTTGTCTGCCTAATTTACATCAGAGAAGAAATGAAAATGTGAGCTCACTTGATCAAAAATTAAAATAAAGCTCTTTATTTGTCTTTACAGTTTCCCTCTTGTCCTTGCATGTATTTTGTTGTTGTTGTTGTTGTTAGCAACCCAATGCTCTGTCTCAGGAACACAGGGATGTTGGTAGGACACAGGTGGAGCTACACAGGCCCTGGGACAGAGAGAGGTGGCGGTGACTCAGCATGCTGAGCTTGTTCATGGACTGGGAGATGACAGGAGTAGAGCATCTGTCACAGAGGGCATGGAGCCGGCAGCCCTATGCAGGAAGAGGCAGGGAAGTGGCAGAGCTTTCAAAGCACCACCCAAATCATTGACATAGATCTTCCCTTCATAAACGTATGTTTAAAGTTAAAGCAGAATGCAAGGAGATGACCACAAAAATTGATGAGTTTGGGGAGCCTCTTCTGGGTATAGAAATCAAGGTGGTTAATCTCCATACCCAGGAAAAATGGTGGGGGGAGGAAAAACAAAAAAGGGGGGGAATTAAAAGAAGAGCTGAAATCAACTTTAGGCAAGGCAGACCCAACAAATTCAACAAACTCCTATGAAAAGATGACACTTAATCCCAGGACAATAATCTCTCTCAACATCAATGAACTAAATGCACCAATTAAGAGACATAGACTGGCAAATTGGATCAAATTTTGAATCCAACATTTTGTTGTGTGCAAGAAAAACATCTGAATGCTCAGAGCAAACAAAAAAAGGCAAAGGTTGGAGAACAATCATTCAAGCAAATAATTCCCTTTAAAAGGCAGAGGTGGCATGCTAATATCAGATGACACAGACTATAGACTTAAAAAAGTTATTAGAAACAGAGATGGACCTTTCTGAATAATCAAGATATAGGTACAACAGGAAGAAATCAAACTCTAAACATATATGCACCCAATAAGGGGCCAGAAAAATATTTAAAACAATTGTTGATAGATTCGAAGAGAAAGACATCAGTAACAACACAATGATAGTGAGAGACTTCGACACCAACCTGTAGCTACTTTTAAGTCAACAAGAATAAAACTCAATAAGGATATATAGACAGTGAAGGAAGAAATGGAAGACAGTGGCTGTGTGTGTGTGTGTGTGTGTGTGTGTGTGTGTGTGTGTGTGTGAGCATTATATGGCTCTTCATTCCCAAAAGCTGAATAAACATTATTCTCCAAGATAGACCACATGCTGAGCCACAACACATACTGCTGCAGGTGGCTTCTGTCCTATAGCACCAGTGGGATTTCAATGAATCCACTTCAGGGAGAGTGGGTTGCACGGGCGGCAAAATATAAAATATGAAATAATGAAACCACACATAAGTATGTGGGGTCAACACATCTTCTGGCAGGAGGGCGACAAGTTTAATTGTTAAGTAGGGGGCTTTATACAGGGGTAAATATTTACAATCACAAAGCAAAGTTTAACAGTAAACAATACTTAAGCTATTCTAAGTTACAAAGAAGAAAGTAACAACCCAATGCAGCTCTTTGCAAGCTCACTTCAAATGCAAAATATGGGATATTAAGAAGTAGAAAAAATATCTAGTAATGTGGTCCCCACCGAGATGAGCTCTATTGTTTTAGAGGTCAAAGAAGGAGTCAAATCCCCTAAAATGCAGTTCCCATTTTCTGAGAAGGGTCAATAGCCCAAAATCTGTACTCTGACCTTGACCACCAGACACTGCAAGACCAGAGGCTGCAAGGACATATTTGAAAAAAGAGAAAAGATATTGTCTTTGATATTAGTGTTAAATATTATCCAGAAAAGAGTTTCTCTTAGTAATCATTGGTGCTGGGATTTCTGAAAAGAATTTGATTGAGGCCAATTTTCGCCTGAGATTTTACAAAGGAGAGATAGCCAAATAATGACAGAAAATGTAATACAAAGCATGGATTTATCTCTTCAGGAATTCCTCAACTATCCATGCAGGGGGAAAATCATTCATGGCGGGCCTTTTGAGGAACCCAGTGGGGGTTATTTCAGTTCTCCACACCAGGAAAATCAGGGGAAACATATGGTGTGCTTCCTGAGTTCCCCTAAGTTTATGCATGCCGTGGCAACATACCTCCATAAAATCAAGAGAATAGAAATAGTAAAAATTACCTTCTTAGCTCTTGATTCAATGAAATTATAAGTGAATTACAGACACAAAGAAAAAACTTTAACACCTGGAAATTAAACAGCTCACTACTGAAGAGACAATGGGTAGAGATGAAATCAAAGGAGTTATCAAGAGATTTCTGGAAATAACTGAGACTGAAGACACAATTATCAGAATTTGTGGAACATAACAAAGGCAGTACTAAGAATAAAATATATAGCTTTGCAAGCACTCATCAGGAAGGGAGAAGAGACTTACATAAATAATTTAATGGCACAGTTTAAAAACTCAGAAAAGATAAGCAATAAATAAAAATAGGCAGATGGAAGAAAATAATAAATCTTAGAGCAGAAATTAATAAATTGTAAATCCATAAAAAATTCCAATGGTATTAGAAGAAAGACAGACCCTCAGATTAATAATAGACCTGAGTATTTAGAGAAGGAGAAGCAGAAATGCAAGCAATTAATGTTTGATAAAGGGGCAAGCAATGCAAAATAGAGCAAGGAAAGCCTCTTCAACAAATGATTTTGGGACAACTGGTCAGTCATATGCAAAAATATCAAATTCAGACCTCTATCTAACATTATGCACAAAGGTCAAATCAAAATGTATTAAAGACCTTGATATCAGAACCAGAACTATAGGGTATATTGAAGAAAACATAGGCAAAACATTCTATGATATTGAGACTAAGGCATCTTCGAGGAGAATATACCATATTCTGAAAAAATGGAAACGAAGAAAAACAATTAGGGCTACATTAAACTGAGAATCTTCTGCATTTTAAAAGAAACTGAGACAAGGATACAAAAGCTTCCCAGGGAATGGAAGAAAGTATTCACACAATACCCATCTAATAAAGTGGTGATATCTAAGATATGCAAGGTACTGACATACAAGAAAAATATCTAAACCCATCAAAAATTGGAGATAAGAACTGAACAGACATTTCTTCAAAGAAGAAACACAGATGGACAAAGACATATGAAAAAATGCTCCAACAATGAAGTATCATCTCACATCACAGAGACTGGCACACATCACAAAGAACAAGAACAACCAGTGTTGTTGTGGATTCGAGGAAAAGGGGACTCTCATTCCTATAATTTGCTGCTGGTAGGAATACCAACTCATCCACCCTTTCTGGCAAACAATATGGATATTCCTCAAAAAACTGGAAATTGAGCTACCATATGATCCAGCTTTATTACTGCTACAAATATAGCCTAGTGACACAAAAATAAAATACAAAAATGTCCTCTGTACTCCTATGTTCATTACAGGACTATTTACAGTAAGAATCTGGAAGCAACCCAGGCCTGACAACAGATGAGTGGCTAGAAAGAATGGAATGCAATGGAATACTATGCTAGGTATTAGGAAAATTGAAGTCATAAAATTTGCTCATGCATTGGATTGACATGGAATTATAATGCTGAGTTAAATGAGTCAGAATGAGGGGGATAAACATAGATAAACATAGAATTGTACTACTCCTGAAACATGATGAAAATAAAAGATAGTGTTGGGATGATAACAGAGACCATAGGGATGAGAATTAGGTGAACCAGTTTATGAAAGGAAGCTTGCCACAAAGAGCAGAGAATGAAGTTAGAGTAGAAAAGGGTCTACTATGAAAGTGACATGCATAGAACCCCTTTTTATAAAAATAGTACAAACTAGTGTCAAAAGGAGAGAGAGAATGAGAAAGAAAGAAAGAAAGAAAGAAAGAAAGAAAGAAAGAAAGAAAGAAAGAAAGAAAGAAAGAAAGAAAGAAAGAAAGAAAGAAAGAAAGAAAGAAAGAAAGAAAGAAAGAAAGAAAGAAAGAAAGAAAGAAAGAAAGAAAGAAAGAAAGAAAGAAAGAAAGAAAGAAAGAAAGAAAGAAAGAAAGAAAGAAAGAAAGAAAGAAAGAAAGAAAGAAAGAAAGAAAGAAAGAAAGAAAGAAAGAAAGAAGAAAGAAGAAAGAAAGAGAGGAGAGAGAAAGAATGCCTGCCCCAGAAGCAGATGAGGGAGGGAAAAGGGCATCTGGGAGGGTGAGAGGGAAACTGTTGACATTGGTGATAGGAAATGCATACTGGTGAAGGTTATTGTACATTGTATGACTGTATTCAGTCATGAACTGTTAGGGTCTGGAGTCCAAGGATGAGACCACACAATTAGAGTAAAGCACAAACAAACTTTATTTTGTCAGTCACAAAGCCACAACTGACCAGTCAGGGCTGTCTTCCAGAGGAGATGACCCCCACCAAGGTCACAAGCCAGTTTATATAGGGAGAGAATGAGGAGATTCTAGCTTCTGACTATCTTAAAGACTATTGGCTGTTGGCCAGTATACCTTCCTACTACTCCCTTGATCCTTTCTGGATAGACTACCTGGCTACCTGGTATGTCCAGAAAGCTCAGGGTGGTGCTAATGAAAATTTAGGATTGAGAAAGAGAAGCCTAACATGTGGTCCTTTAAAAAAATTGTGTCCCTTCTTGTTCATAACCTAGAGCCCCACGTTCCCTCCTCTTCTTATGGCCCTGAGTCAAATTCTTGACCTCTTTGAGGTTCCTTATCCCTGTCCCTACTTGTGTGCACATAACGAGACCTCAGCACTAGCTTCTTAACTATACCTTTGTGTACCTGAATAAAGTGGGTAAGAAAGTTAATTATGTAAGGACATATTAAAAGCATCACAAAAAGAATAAACAGTGACCTAGCCATGACAGTTATTCAGGGCGATTGAGTGAAACACTGTTCATACCAGGAGGCACAATCTTTTCACTCCTGCAAAATGGCTTTCACCTGCTGCAGCATCCCTCAGATGACCTCCATCTTTTTCTCTTGAGCCAAACACAGTGCACTTTGTTTTAAGAACTGTATGTCAAAACTTTTCCTGTTCTGCAGGGACACTTCTGTTAAGGAGTCCAGAATGTGCTCTAGATGTACGCACAACCAACCATCTTTGGCAATTTCTGGGGAAGGCATCCTAGGCTCTCTTCTACTCCATTCTTGATGGTGGGGCTTACACTGACACCTTAGGGAGTTTTGAACTGATGTCTCCCTCCTCCTTTTTATTTGCTAATTGATGCTACCTACTAAGAAGTATGTCTGCGTGCATTCTCTTAAACGCCCTACTGATATTTGGGCTGAGATAGCTCTGGTTAACAGCACTCCCAAAACTCTGAGATTCCATCCTTAGCCCCAGGACCTGACTCCCTCTGTTCTTACAGATAGCTATACCCTGCGGAGAAAGTTCACCTCTCCCCCACAATCTGAGGGACTCTCTTCTGGACATGCATTAAATGAGAATGCTCTCAAGACAACTTAGCCATCCCAGGACTTGTACATATGGGGTGATACCCACTTTTCTTAACATTTACACCTCAGTAATGGGAGAGCTTGTGGAGCATAATCGAAAACCTCAAACAAATCACATAAGTCAAAGTTGAGGGGAGAGATCCCTGAGGTGAAAGCTTGACCTACAAACCCTCCATCCACATTTGGATAAGTCCAAGTATAGTCCACAAGCATATTGGTTGTTCACTCCTGCTGGTCCTCCTTCAATCACCGCCATCAGCAGGAGTATCATACAATCTGTATTCTGCCTAGTCCTAGGAGTTGAGTCAGCTGAGTTTGCAGGGGATCCTTCTCAGTAGGACTGTGACTATCCACTGCAAGGAAAAAGGAGGTTCCTGCATCTTCTGCAATCAATCCTGAAACTTAAACAGCTGTTGGTAAGGTCAGAACAATAACACAGCAATAGGGTGTTTGCCTTGCATGCAGCTAACCTGGGATGGGCGTGGGGCTCGATTCTGACATCCCATATTGGTCCCCCCAAGCCGGCCAGGACCAATTTCTGAGTGCAGAGCCAGGAGGAACACCTGAGTGTTGCTGGATGTGGCCCCAAAAACAAACAAACAAAAAAGCTATTGGGGTGGAGAGAATAATATAGCCCATAAAATCCAGTTGCATGACATGAAGGTTTTTGTCTTTCCTGCACTGGGTCAGACAGAAATGCCTCCCATATTCATTGCTAATTCTTTTATCCTTAACATTAACAGGGGAAGCCACAATCTTTGCTCCTTCTTTCCACCACCTTTTCTCTTTAAATGTTAGTTTTGGGTTCATTCTTTCCACTTGCCTTGAACTCTGAGGTAGATACGCATAGCGTAATTTCGGATTTATGTCAATGGTCTTACTAGTTGAGTTCCTGTGGTCCCTCTTGCCCTTATTTCCTGAAGCTTTCTTGCTGATCTTTTTGTTGCACATTTTTCCCTAGTGATTTCTTGGCATTCTCCCAAAAATTTCTCTCTATGTTCTGACCAGAGAAGACAGTGGCACAGAGAAAACACAGCACTGCAGACATAAAGACAGAGAGACAGAGTGACCAGAACCCCCAAAGGTACTTGAAACCACGAGGTCGTAGGGTGGGAAATGAACCCAAGTATCAGCCCTACTGGCAATGATAGCACACCTCTGAGTGGGATTCAAACCCACAAAGCACCTAGTGTGGCTCAAGCCATGACAGTGTCACCCCTGACACAAAGACAGAATCACAAAGTGACAAGGACCTCAAGTGGGCCTCAGGCCCACAAGGTCCCAGGATGGGACTCAAAGCCACGTATCACTCCCAGTGGTAATGCTCCAAGAGGGACTCAAACCCTCATAGTACTATTAAAGTGTTTTATCCTTTTTTACTACTACTAGGTAGTAGTACTACTTTAATACTCGAACCCACATTGGTGTCACCTTTGATGGTGAGGGTGGCTGTCCAACCCGCCTTCCCTGGTGGGAGGAATGGGATATACCCACACATCTTCCAGCCCTGGGAAGCAATACTGCATCCAGTTTCTTCCCCCTGGGTCCTCCACCTGAGCTCTGTTCCCTTTAGGCCTTCACCTACCTCGAGGGGGTCTTAATGTATGTCCCTGTGTCATCGGCAACTTTGTTGGCAACTGAGTCATGATAGTTCAATCCAGACAAGTCCCCAAATGTTTGTTCCAAGTCAAATTTGTATACAAGACCACACAATTAGAGTAAAGCAAAACAAAACTTTATTTCATCAACCACAAAGCCCCAAACTGACCAGTCAGGGCCATCTCCCAGAGGAGACAACCCCCACCAATGTCACAAGCCAGTTTATTTAGGGAGGACATGAGGAGGGTCTCATTTCTGGTGATCTTAAAGATGATTGGCTGTTGTCTAGTGTGCCTTCTTATTGCTCCTTCCCTGGTGGAAATGGGGCATTCCCACACATCCTCCAGCCCTGGAAGCAATACTGCATCCAGTTTCTTCCCCTTGTGTCCCCCACCTGAGCTCTATTCCCTTTAGGCCTTCACCTGCCTCGAGGGGGCCCTGATGTATGTCTGCAGGGCATGGGCAGCTCTATTGGTTTTCCAGATAGGCTACCTAGAATGGCCAGTATCTCGGGGTAGTGATAATAAATAGAAACTTGGGCTTGAGAAAGAAGCTTAACATGTGCTCCTTTGCCAAATGTTATCCCTCCTGTTCAGAACTCAGGGCCCCACAAAACAACTTTATCTGTGAAAAAACTGTAGCATGAATAACCGTGTTATCAAGGTGTTTAAATAAAAATATTTTTTAAGTTTTTATATAGACTCTGATAAAATAATATGCACCAGTCTCCCTCCCTGCTGGCACCCGCCTGCCTACACTGGGCTGAAATTAGGCTGCATTTATCTTATTTCCTCCTCTCCTCACCATCCCAGCCCAGAACCACTAAGTTGCCAAGATAAGCCCAAGCAGACAGAGGAAAGACAACATGCCCTTCCTTCTGTGTGAGAGCATTGCATGTAATTACCAGGATAAATTCTCTCGGATGGCTTTTGATACTATTCCTAGAATCAATTAGCCAGAACCTTTCATTTAGATGCAACTTGAAGATCCAAAACCAATGGCTATGATACTGTATGTTAACAGCTTCAACAGCTCTGTTCAGTTTAAACAGATAAATAGCTTTCCTGAAATACGCAGAAGAGCACTTAGGGGCTGATGTATGAGTAACAATGAGCAGTTCCAAAGCCACGAAGGAAGAACCATTTAAGTTTGCATTTGTTACTGGCTTATATTGAGGGAGAAAAAGAAAAAATATGAAAATAACGAAATCAAAACTGAAATAGAAGCCATTTTATTGTCTATTTAAATTGAGTTGGGTTATCCCTTTGAATAGGCTCAAGTTAACGGCATCAAAAAGCTATTTACAGCAACTGATCAGAAAAGGTTTTCTCAAGAGACTTTTCACCCACATTTAAGTACAGGTTGTATCTGGGATGCTTTCATAATGTTAGGAAATAAAATTGGCTTTCATAGAGACATGTATTAATAAGAAGATTCCTATCTATGCTTAAGAGTCACATTTTCCTATATGCTAGCAGAACTTTTATAAATAGACAAGTGATTTGAGGCACTGGGTTTACCTGCACTTTGCTGCTCCCCCCACAACCACATAGTAGTCATGAGTAATTGGCACCACAGCAACATTAGCAGTGAAAGTGAAGGCTTTATGGAGACATAGTTAAAATAAACTCACAAAGGAATTTCATCAACTATAAATTCAAGCAAAGATATTTTTAATTTTCGATTTTTAGCCATTTCTATCTGAACATTCAAAATAGGTTTTAAAAATTAAGTTGCTATATTTCAAACTACAGTGCCTAAAAGGAAAGGGGGCAGGCTGGTGTGGAGGTGGAGGGGATGGGAGATGGGAAGGTAACTGAGAAAATTGGTGTCAGCAAATAAACACTGGTGAATGGATGGGTGTTGGAAAGTTGTGTGGTTGACATTCAATAATCAACAACTTTTTTTGTGTGTGTGAAAATATTAGCTTTATTCGGAGGACAAGACTGAAGCCAAAAGCCTCAGTATCAGTTCCAGCCAAAAAGCAATAATCAACAACTTTTAAACTCTATCTCAAGGTAATTTAATAAATAAAAATTTGTTATTAAGTTGCTGAAGCTGGAGTGTTAGTATAACAGGTAAGGTGTTGCCTGGCATGCAGCTGGTCCTGGTTCTATCCCCAGCACCCATATAGTTCCTGAGCCTACCAGGAGTGTTTCGAGTGTAGAGCCAAGAGTAACCTCTGATCATAGCTAAGTGTTTCAAAAATTAATTTTTAAATTTAGCATAAGTAACCTAAGTTTAAAATAGGTGATTTTGAATTCCATTGAAAATAGTATAAATCTGATTGTAAGCATTTCTGTGAATAGACACTGGGAAATGGATTTTTCCCAATCAGAACTTGAAACATGTATAGTTATTTCTTGTAGAATATGGTATATATAAAATAAAAATGCTTAGTAGTTTTGGAGGTGTCAAAAGATAACATATTCTGGTTGAAATATAACTGACTGCATTATTCCAACATTAAGACATTTTCATTTAATTTGAGACAGAAAGCAACATTGATTTCTAAAATCATGCTAATGACATAAACCAGGGCACAAACCAGACTTGCCAGTCTGTATATAGAAAAATATTCTTTGCAACTTCCAAATTGTGGGGGTTCTTTTTGTCTTATGATCTTGACTTAGTTTATAAACCTCTTGTTCTAATATTAAACATAATATCGCTTTATTGAAATCCTAAAAAAAAATCAGGCTCCCAACATACACACAAGATAAAAACTCTGGGCTCTAAACCATGTAATCATGAGGATGAGTCAATACCCAGTTTACAGAAGTACAGATCACCCAGACAAAGTCAACGAGGGAAGATTTTTATGCAGTTTCTGTTCTTGCCTTAGTCTTTGCTTAAAATGGTGCTGTTTCTGTCTGTCCACTGTACTCATACCCTTGCCCACCTCATACTCAAGAGAGATTACAACATTAATAGCCACATAATAATATTGACCATGTCCCATCCCAGTTGTCTTCCAAGTGGCTTCAGCTAGTGTAAGAAGAATCAGTTCCAGATCTTCAAAATCTCTCTAGGCTTTTTTCCAAGTAGTTCTTTCTGAGAATGAGCCTATGGTCCAAGTATCTTGATGATTTGTTTCCATTTCTCCAACCCATCTACTTTGTCTCACCTGAAATGCAGGCCTGCATCTTACCTCCCGGTACATACTATGGTATTTAATTGTAAGGTACTCATGATAAAAAATCAATTTAAAATAATGGCACTGGCGTTGAAACCATAGTAGTTCTAATAACTAACAAGTTCTTTCGCAAGTCAAGAAGCTTCTGATTCTTTGAAAGAAGAATTGAGAGTTTAAAACATGGGAATGTAACTGAGAGCAAGAGTTCCAAGGCCTGTGTGAGATCTGAAATTCATTCCCTGGCAATGCTGAGTGCAATCCTGACGACATTGCAGTTGGGATCCCCAAATATCGCAGCATGTGATCTCTAGTGCACCACACTCATAGACACAACCATATTTATAATTGTTACAGCTAAGTATGCCACCTCTAGACATCTCAACAATAGAGGAAAATAGTAAATATTCATAATAAATTCATTTTTCGTGATAGGCTACTATGAGATTTTATTAGTGTATATGTTGAGAACTGGATGACTTTGCTAGAACAAAAGCTTTTCCATTATAGACTATTTTTTCAATGAAAAAAATTTCTCAATGCATTATAAAATTCATATATATCATAAAACTTATAGATAAGCACTATGGTTTTCTTTGTCTCTTTTGGGGAGTAGTAAGAAGGGAGTAGGAGGGCATATCTTACTGTGCCCAAGGCTTACTCCTGGCTCTATACTTAGATGTCACTCTTAGTGGGACACAAGAATCATATGTGGTGCCAGAATTGAACCCTAGTAGGCTAAATGCAAAGCCTTACCTATTCTTCTATCTCTCTAGCATCTACATACCATATATTTCAGAAAATAAGTAATATTCATCCACGACTACATTAAATAACTTTCTAATATCCAGGTAACCTCATTTTAAAATGCAGCTCTAATAAAACTTTAATTTTATATTTAATGACTATTTGTGTTTACAATATAAAGGACATTAAGGGTCAGTTGAATGCTAATAATAATTGTAAGTAACTCAATTCCAGAAGAAAAATCTTTAAAAACTAAGGTTATGAGGTCAAATGTAATTTTAATTTATATTCATGCTTTATAAAAATATTTAGGACATTAAAACAAATTAAACACTAGAAGAAAATTTCATTTGAGGAATGAAATATGAATGATTTCAAAAAGTTGAGAAAAGTTAAGAAAAATGTAGTTTCATCTGTATGTTTGCTCATGTCTTCCTTATCACTGTGAGATTTAGGTCCTACTGAAAACATTAAAAATTATGTGTCAATTTTATTTTTAAAAAGTGAAAAGCCACATAAATTTGTTGAATATTTTTAGTTTGCTTTGTCTGGATTTTTAAATCACAACCCTGTTGCTCAGGGGCTGCTCCTGACTCTATGATCATGGATATGCTCCAAACGGTATTAGGAAAACCATGCAGTGTCAGGAACCAAGCTCAGGGCTCCCTATGCAAAGGAAGTGTTCAGCCAGTTGTGCAGTTGCTTCAGCCTCAAAGTTGAAAATGTTTAGAAATTAATTTAAGCACATACAAAGAATGTATAGCTTTTGAAAATTCTCTGTTAATATAGAAGAGAACATTTGAGACTATTGGTAATCTAATCTCTTCCTTCCTCAGCATTGCCAATCAGAATGTAATAAATTCAACTCTGGCACTGTGGTCAAAGGCATACACTTTGTAGTCGTGAGCATAAGTATAATTACTAAGCAATTATGCATAAGCAATATGGTTAATTAAGCAAAACCAGTAGGTTGAGGCAAACTAAGCTCAAAGTGAGAACTTTACTGCTAGATTTATGCAAATGTAAACTTTCACATACCTGAGCTTTCTCTTTAAGTTTGTTCTTTCCACTTAAATGATCTCAGTAAAAATTATTTTCTTCTGAGAGTCTCAATGCCCCTACCAATAAACAGAATATGTAATGCTTTGTAGAATTTAGCAGGAGGCTCAAAGTACATACAAATACCTGGTAAGGGCCGGGCGGTGGCGCTGGAGGTAAGGTAAGCCTTACCTGCGCTAGCCTAGGAGACGGACCGCGGTTCGATCCCCCGGCGTCCCATATGGTCCCCCAAGCCAGGAGCGACTTCTGAGCGCATAGCCAGGAGTAACCCCTGAGCGTCACCGGGTGTGGCCCAAAAACAAAAAAAAAAAACAAAAACAAATACCTGGTAAAGTCTCTCTCAGTGGTCACCAATCAATAAATGGTTCTTCTATTTTCAGACAGCAATGAGAATATCTGATAAACCAATTCATAACAAGACAGAAATCAGGTGAACATTTAACCTATTATCATTCCCAGGAGGTTTCATTTTAGAAGGCTTTGGAGCAAGGCAATACCATCATATGCAAGTATACATATGTATGTGCACAAAAACACACACACAATGTAAAAAATTCCTACTGTTTCTTTCTCTCTGCCTACTGCTACTACTTTGTATGCCCAGAAATGTGCCTTCTTTCTTAAAAGACACCTGAAAGGTCAGGAAACTTGCCTTCCCTTTAGAAGATCATGGGACCAGCGATAGTACATCAGGCAAGAAGCTTGCTTTGCAAGCAGCTATTCTGGGTTTGGTCCACAGCTCTCCATAGGGTCCCAAGTACTGCTAGGAGTGATCCTTGAGCACAGAGCCAGGAATAAGTCCTGGGTATAACCTCTAAATTTAAAAATAATAATAAACTCTTAGTCTACATAATAAACACATGCACAATAGAACCCAAAAGCATGATTTTCCAAAATCCTTTCTATCTAGCTTTTGAATTTGAGTTGCTCTTGCTCAGGCGACATTTTCAGCTAGGTGCTTGGGTGTGTGGGTGTGTGGAGCAGTTATTCCCTTGAGTTTCTCCGGGACAATGGCATGCTAGAGATCAAATCTTGACCTCCAGACATGCATTGCACTCTCACTATCCCTTTGATCTATTCCTATAGTCTACCAAAAATATATTTAATGAAAATATTACAAGGTAGAAGAAAAGTTGATGTCTGCAGAGGTGTGATGGCTATTTCTGTGAGAAGACTGGTGAAGGTCCTATAAGTGTTCTTTTCATTTCCTGCTTCTACTTTAACAAAATTGCCACAGGTTGGGTGGCTTATAAGCAACAGAAGCTCATTTTACAATTCTGGATGCTGAGAGGTTCGAGATCAAAGCCTAGGAAGGTTCAGTATAAGGCATGACAGTCTTCTCTGAATCCTAGCTGGGTGGGAGAGCCAAAGAAGCCATGTAGGGAGTCTGATGATCGACTAACTCCATTTATGAGGCTTCATCTAGTCTCATATCTTAAACATCCTTTCTCACTTCCATTACTTCTGCAGCCATTTGCTCCACAGCCCCACCTTCATATACTGTAATATTGGGGATCATGTTTTAATAAAGAAATTGGGTCTAGGGACAATGTAAGCATTCAGAATATAGTACTGTCCACATTTAGAATCTGCTCATGGGTTCTAACTCCACCCCCAAGAATTTTGTTCCAATTTTTGAGTGTGTATTATACAGGACATGGAACCTGGGGCTATACAGAACGCAAATAGGAGGAAACTCACCATTTGTCTGTAATTAGTTCTGAAAATGAGGGACTATTCCTTGTTTCTTTTTCTCTTTTCAATCATCACAACATCAAAACTTACATTTTTATTTGCTTTTTATTAACATATGCCACATCATACCCATTCATGATATAAAAAAAATGTCTCAACAAGAGGAAAGTGAAGAAACTTTTCTCAATATAGTCAAAGTCATTTACCACAAGTCCACAGCAAACATTGTTCTCAATGAGGAAAAACTAAAAACCTTTCCTCTAAGATCAGGCACAAGACAAGGTTTCTAACTCTGACCACTTCTATTCAATATAGTTCTGTAAGTACTTGCCATAGCAATTGGGCAAGAAAAATATATCAATGGCATCCAGATAGTAAAGAAGTCAAGATCTCATTGTTAGCAGATGGCATGATAATATATTTAGATAACTTCTAAGAGAAAAAGAAAATACTACAAAAAGCTTCTAGAAATAATGTATTTATATAATAAAGTGGCAGTCTCCAATTTAATACACAAAGAACCATGGTTTTTCTATATACAAATAGTGAAAGAGATGAAGGTGGTATTTAAAAAAATATCCCATTTTCAAATATGCCTCAGAAATTCAAGTACCTTGGAATCAACTTAACCAAAGAGGTGAAAGAACAACATAAAAACACTCAAAACATTGCTTCAATAAATAAAAGAGGACACAAAAAATTAGAAGCACATGCCCAGCACATGGATTAGAAGGATAAACATTGTTAAAATGGCAATAATCCCAAAGCTTTTTAAAGATTTAAGATACCCATGACATTTTTTGTTTTGTTTTGTTTTTGGGTCACATCCGGCAGTGCCCAGGGTTTACTCCTGGCTCTATGCTCAGAAATCGATCCTGGCAGGCTCAGGGGACCATATGGGATGCTGGGATTTAAACCACTGACCTTCTGCATGCAAGGCAAATGCCTTACCTCCATGCTATCTCTCCAGCCCCACCCATGACATTTTTTTTAAATAGTTCAAACACAGGGCCGCAATGGCACAAGCCATAAGATGTCTGCCTTGCACGCATTAGCCTAGGAACAACCACGATTCGATCCCTCAGTGTCCTATATAGTCCCCCAAACCTGGAGCGATTTTTGAGCATATAGCCAGGAGTAATCCCTGAGCATCACGAGGTATGGCTGAGAATCCCCCCCAAAAAAATTTCAAACATTCCTAAAATTCACGTGGAACACTAAAGCTGTATGAACAGTGAAATCAATCTGTGGGAGGCATCACTTTCCCCAATGTCAAACTATTATATAAAGACACAGTACAAATAATACAATAAAGACAGACCCTCACAACAATGGAATAAACTTGAATATCCTGACACATATCCTCAGGTATATGATCAATTAACCCTTGACAAAAGAGTAAGAAATATGAAATGGAGGAAAGACTCTTCAACAAGTGGTGTTGGGAAAAGTGGTCAGCTACATGCAAAAAAAAATTCTTAAAACTCTTTTTAATGCCATGTACAAAAGGAAAATCAAAATTAAGACCTTTGTATCAGATATGAAACTATTATATAAATAGAAGAAAACATAGAAAGAACTCTCCATGACTTTAAAGCAAAGGTAAATAAATGGGCCTATATTAAACTAAGAAGCTTCTGCACCTCAAAGGAGATGATGACTGGGATACAAAGTCTGCCCACAGATGGGAGAAACTATTCACACAGTCCCCATCTGTTAGAGGTTAATATCCAAGATATGCAAGTCACTGGTAGTGCTTAACAAGTCTAACCCATCAAAAATGGGTAGAAGTAGGGCTAGAACGATAGCACAGTGGTAGGGTGTTTGTCTTGCTCGCAGCCAACCTGGAATGAACCCAGGTTTAAGCCCTGGCATCCCATATAGTCCCCTGAACCTGCCAGAAACAATTTCTGACTGCAGAGCCAGGAGTAACCCCTGAGCACTGCCATGTGTGGCCCAAAATCAAAAAATTAAAAATTGGGGACAAGAGATGGACAGAAAAGTCCTCAAAGAAGAAATATGGATGACCAAAAAGTGCATCAATAATCATCAGGGAGATGCAAATCAAAACAACAATGAGATATCACCTCATACTATAGAGACTGGAATACATCAAAAATAACAAGAACAACTAGACCCGGAGAGATAGCACAGCGGTGTTTGCCTTGCAAGCAGCCGATCCAGGACCAAAGGTGGTTGGTTCGAATTCCAGTGTCCCATATGGTCCACGGTACCTGCCAGGAGCTATTTCTGAGCAGACAGCCAGGAGTGACCACTGAGCACTGCCGGGTTGTGGCCCAAAAACCAAAAAAAAAAAAAAAAGAAAGAAAGAAAGAAAGAAAGAAAGAAAGAAAGAAAGAAAGAAAGAAAGAAAGAAAGAAAGAAAGAAAGAAAGAAAGAAAGAAAGAAAGAAAGAAAGAAAGAAAGAAAGAAAGAAAGAAAGAAAGAAAGAAAGAAAGAAAGAAAGAAAGAAAGAAAGAAAGAAAGAAAGAAAGAAAGAAAGAAAGAAAGAAAGAAAGAAAGAAAGAAAGAAAGAAAGAAAGAAAGAAAGAAAGAAAGAAAGAAAGAAAGAAAGAAAGAAAGAAAGAAAATTGCCAGTGAGGTGGCGCTAGAGGTAAGGTGTCTGCCTTGCAAGCGCTAGCCAAGGAAAGATCACGACTGCGGTTCGATCCCCCGGCGTCCCATATGGTCCCCCCAAGCCAGGGGCGATTTCTGAGCGCTTAGCCAGGAGTAACCCCTGAGCATCAAATGGGTGTGGCTCGAAAAACAAAACAAAAAACAAACAAACAAACAAACAAAACAACAAGAACAACTAGTGCTGCTGAGGATACAGGTAAGAAAGGGACTTACACTCAGTTGGTTGGAATGTAGACTGACCCAGCCTTTTGGGAAAACAATCTGGACATTCCTAAAAGAAAAAGATAGAGAAACTAGTAATTAACCACCAATGTTACTAAGCAATACCATTCCTGGGCATATATCCTAGGATCCCCAAAATTCAATGCAGCAAAAAAAAAAAAAAAAGAGTCATCTGCACTCCTATACTCAATGCAGCACTATCAACAATAGCAATAATTTGATTCCTGTATTCAATGAAGTACTAGTCCCAATAGCAAGAATTTGGAAATAACTCAAGTGATTGAGAACAGGTAAGTGGGTAGAGAAACTATGGTGGGACCAGAGCAATAGCATAATTAGTAAGGCATCTGCCTTGCATGTGGTTGATCTGTTTTTGATCTCTAGCATACCATATGGTACACCCCAAGTCTGCCAGTAGTAATTTCTGAGTGCAGAGCCAAGATTAAGACCTAAGAATTGCCAGGTCTACCACTACCCCTGCAAAAATGATATAAAATAAACTGTGGTATATTGTAATACTGTGCAACTGTTTGAAAAATATAAGTAATGAAATCTGCTTATACATGGATGTATATATAGAGTATTACACTGGATGAAATGAGCAAGAGAGAGAGGGATAGACAGAAGTACCAGTGCTGGCAAGGATGTGGAGAGAAAGGTGCTGGTAGGAATGTTGTCTAGTCTAGTCCTTATGGAAAACAATATGGAGATTCCTCAAGAAACTGGAAATTGAGCTCCCATATGATCCAGCTATACCACTCCTATGAACATACCCTAGGAACACAAAAATACAATTCAATAATCCCTTCCTCACACCTATACTCATTACAGTGCTATTTACAATAGTCAGACTCTGGAAACAACCAAGATGCCTTTCAACAACCATGGTACATATTCACAATGGAATGTTATGTAAGCCATCAGGAGAGATGAAGTCATGAAATTTTCCTATATGTAGATGTACATGGAATCTATTATGCTGAGTGAAATAAGTCAGAGGGAAAGAGATAGACACAGAATAATCTCACTCTTTTGGGGTTTTAAGAAAAATTAAAGACATTATTGTAATAATGCCCAGAGACCACAGAGATGAGAGCCGGAAGGACTGGCTCACAATATGAAGCTCAGCACAAAGAGTGGTGAGTGCAGTTAGAAAATAACTACACTAACAGCTATCATGACAATCTTAATGAGTGAGAGAAGTAGAACGCCTGTCTCAAACACAGGCAGGGGTGGGGAAGGAGGGAGTGGGGCATTAGTGGTGGAAATGTTGCACTTGTGAAGGGGGATGTTCTGTTTATGACTGAAATCCAACTGCAATCGTGCTTGTAATCATGATGCTTAAAATAAACATTTATAAAAAATAATAAAGATAGTATAGTAATAATACTTAAAGACAATAGAGATGAGGGCCAGGAGGATCTCTATCACAGGGCAGAGAAGTACAGTTAGAATAGAGAAGGGTCCACTATGATAAAGATAGTTGGAAATGGTCACTGTGAACAAGAAGAGCTTGTGATATTCATGATACCCATTCAGTTACAATATTGCAAACCACAATGTCTAAATCTAAATGGAAAAAAGGAAGAGAGAAAGTGAGAGATAAAGAGGATAAATATCTGCCATAGAAGCAGACAGGGAGAGGATGGGGAAATGAGGACATAGTGGTGGCAGGAAATGTGCACTGCTGAAAGGTGTTGGGCATTGTATGGGTGCAACTCAATCATGAACGATTTTATAACCGTGCATCTCATAGTGATTCAACTAAAATTTTTATTTAAGAAAATGAAAAGAAAATTGATAATCAAGGTTGTCCTTTGACTAACAGAAAGGGAAGACATGTATTCCTAACAGGTCTTCTAGAATCACTTTGTCCACTCCCAATCTCTGCTCTTCAATATTTTCCCTCTGGTAAGGTATCTCTATAGAAGAAACTTGAACCACAGGTAATCAAGGCTGGGCCCAACAACTGAGGCATTAATGGCTGTGCTTACTGATAAAGAAAACGAAATACTGGATAAAATTTTTCCTTATAAGGAGAATTGGGCTTTTAACCATCAGCAAGAAATACAATTTGCTCAAATAATCACCTCTTTATTTCTATTTTATTAGTAAAACACCCACTGAAAATGGAGGAAATCTGTGACAAGACAGTAATTGTCAGAGGCATCTTCATCACAGAGACAAAAACAAATATTAGAACTAGAAAAGTGGCATTCTGATATTGATCTCCACAAAAGGAACGGAATTTCTTCAGGATTGCATGCTCCCCACACCCACTCAATAATTATTTTTTAACTCAGCAAGTTTCCTTCGTCATAGAGGACAAATACTCTTTTCCTTGTAAGTTAAATTCTTCTAAATTTTGATGTAAAAAAATAAACAAGACACTCATTAATAAAGATAAGATTCCATTTAATAATTTGCCTGTAGATTTTTTTCTCCCACTCTCCATTAGTTTTTCTAAGTGAAAGCAAATGAGGTCAAAATCATATTATAACTAGCATTTACTTTGCTTCAAACAAAAATTTTTGTTTCTGTGAGACTGTCAGCATCAATTTCATCCTTATAGATACTCTTATTTGTTTTATGATTTACATTTAAGTTTCATATATTTTACTTTGGTCCATTTTTCAAGGGAAGATTTAGACCAGCTGTATGATTTTTTTTTTTTTTTTGGTTAAGTGCAATATTAAAATCTTATTCTATGCTATGCCTCTTAGTACCTATTTTAAAATTCCAGGAAGTCATCACCTTTGTTCTTTCTGTGGAGGTTTGTTGGGGGAGGGGAGATTGGAACAAGATGAAGGGGATGTTTTCATCACAGAAGAATTGTTCAAGGATGAAAAGCTCACAGGAATATATAATGTGCTTCGGGGGAATCAAAGAGGAATACGCAGAGGTTGACAGGAATCTTATCATTGGTTGTCAGACCCACAAGAGCGACTGCTTGTGTGTGACATGTTTCAGATCATCTGACACGGTCATGAAAGCAACAGAAACTTATATGGTTTTTAGTTTTACAGGCAGCAGGCAAATGATAATGTGGGCGGATCAGGGAAAAGATGAACTTCTTAATTTTATTGAAATTACTTTTGAGCTAGTTCTAGACTGTGGAGGAGTTAAGAGTTCTCCTAGTTCACACACACACACACACACACACACACACACACACACACAACATACACGTTCCTCCACAGCCAAGTCAGTTTTCTATAAACTTGCTCCACCCAACTTATCACTAAATCAAAATGTTGGAGAGACTAGTATACATGGGCATTTATTAAATGCTGGAAAAATAGATTTAAAAAAACCAAACATTTCCAGCCACTCGTGAGAATGTCAGTGAACTAGGCTGTGGATGATACCCAGCTATTAACCCAAAACAAATGTGTTCCCTCATCTTCCTCTTTCCCTTAAATCTCTCCTTTGGTATGTAAAAGTGCTCCTGGATCTTAACCCTGCCCTGTTGGGTTAATGGTTATTGGCTTAAAAAATAAAGAGGCAGTCTGGCTTGGCACTCAGAGATACCATGAGGCACAGACTGACTCCTTTACTCTCTCTTGACTGGCTTGGTTTATTATTTTTTGTGGCTATCCTGCTTCTTCAGAATGTTTGCATGGGGCTTAGAAATATGGTCCCTGGGGCCACAACTTGTGGATTTTATTTTACACTAACAATCACGTCACAGGGTGGGTGGGGAATGATAAACAATAGCCAGGCTGTGGAAACAATCAAGATGCCCTTCAACAGATGAATGGCTAAAGAAACTGTGGTACATATACACAATGGAATATTATGCAGTAGTCAGGAGAGACGAAGTCATGAAATTTTCCTATACATGGATGTACATGGAATCTATTATGCTGAGTGAAATAAGTCAGAGGGAGAAAGATAGACACAGAATAGCCTCACTCATCTATGGGTTTTAAGAAAAATAAAAGTCATTTTTGCAACAATCCTCAGAGACAAAGAGAGGATGGTTGGAAGTTCCAGCTCACTTCATAAAGTTCACCACAAAGAGTGGTGAGTGCAGTTATAGAAATAACTACACTGAGAACTACCATAATCATGTGAATTAATGAGGGGTCTGGAAAGTCTATCTAGAGTACAGGTGGGTGTGGGGTGGGATGGAGGGAGATTTGGGACATTGGTGGTGGGAATGTTGCACTGGTGAAGGGGGTGTTCTTTACATGACTGAAACCTAATCACAATCATATATGTAATCAAGATGTTTAAATAAATATATTATATAAAAAAGATGCTGGAAAAAGATGCCTTATATCTTTTATAGAATACTAGCCAGCTATAAAACAAGACAGAATTTTCTATGTGTTACAAAACAAATAAACAAACAAAAAACTTGAAGAGGTTAGGTAAAGTGAAGTCAGAAGAAGAAAAACACGTATTAAATTATTTCACAAAAAAAGGGGGGCTATGAATAAGACAAGTAATAAAGCAGGGGTAGGAGGTATGAAGATTGAGGGCAGCCTTCCCAGAAGAAGTGATGGTTGACTGTATTTTGGAAGATGGGCAGATGTTTGGGACCAGAAAATTCATTCCAGAAAATCCCAGACGCATGTAAGAATATACATGGAATGGAATGGAAAAGGTATGTGTGGGGAAAGAAGCAAGGCCATCACAAAGAGTCTTGGAAGCTGTATCAGAGTTTTAGCTCCACATAGATGAGGAGCAACTTGGAGGATCTTAAAACGGGAGTGATCTGATTCATATTCACTGCATCAGTGTTGTGTGGGGGTTATCACCTTCTTTCCAAGTGACTCAAATCAGGAAAATCAGCTACATTAACAAGATAGGGCTAGAACAGAACTATGAAGACAAAGAAATGTATGTGCTGCCAGGACAACAGGGTGTCTCAAATGTAGAAATGGACAAACTGGATGTGGCTAGTGAGCTCTGAGGCAATTGCGTAGTTGGTGATTTTCAAGGCTCAGGATTTGGGGCCCTCCCAAAGGATGAGGAAGTGGAGTGAATGTTCCATAGTTAGCACTGCTGAGGTAAGTTTAATCAATGGAAATAGTCTGTAGGCAATCAACACCGAAATTTGAAGTTCAGAAAACAAGGTAGAGAGAGCCAGAGTACATGGCCTTGCACATGGCTTACCTGGGTTCGATCCCTGGCATTCTATATGGTTCCTTAAACCCACCAGAAGTGATTCCTGAACAGAAAGCCTAAGCACCATCCTGTGTGGCTCCCAACCAACAAGCAGAGAAAAAAATAAACAGAAAACAGGATACAAAAATACATTCAAATGCCATGCACAGGGTAGAAGTCAGAGGTGAAATTGCCAAGGAGGAGAGATAAGGACTCCTAGAGATTACATACATCTAAAGAACCCCCAAGAAAAGCAGGATAAGTGTGGACAAATGAAAATCATGAGCAAGATGTAAAAGCCAGAATAGGAAATATCTTAGTGATAGAATAATCAAAGGGAGAAAAGGCAAGGGAAAGTAATTAAATCAAATTAAAGATAGAGTGACCAAGATAAAATGATCAAGATAAATTGATAAGATAAATTACTCAAGCTATAGATAGATCAAGTCTGAGAAGGTAGATAACTCAGTGGTGAAGGATTCAAACTCTGGAATCAAACCCCTAGACAAAATGGCTCTCCAAGCTTCCAGGCTGTAGTGCTGGAATCTCTTCCTTCACCCACCCTACCCCCAGCACAGAACCACCAACCCAGAACCTCCAGGTATAACTATGCAGGTTTCTGGCACCTCGTGGCTCTATCAGTTTGGTTTCCCTAGTCCTTAGCATTGACCACCATATCTTATTGACTAAGTATCAAGGAGACAGTCCTTTGGGTCCCTGATCCCCACTTAGAAGGTTAAAAAGGGGATGTGGAGGCTTGAGAAATAGCACAGTGGATAGGGCATTTGCTTTGCATGCCTGGATTGACCCAGGTTTAATTTATGACATCCCATATGGGCCTCAAAGCCTGCCAAGAGTAATTTCTGAGCACAGAGCCAGGAGTTACCTCTGAGTGTCACCAACTATAAAGCAAAAACCAAAAAAAGTGTGTGTGTGTGTGTGTGTGTGTGTGTGTGTGTGTGTGTGTGTGTGTGTGTGTGTATGTGAGAGAGAGAGGGAAAATAGAGAGAGAGAGAATTCGGCCTTTATAAGTATGAGGACAACATGGTATCTCTTTGGATCTCAGTACAGCAATTTTAATCAAATAATTGAAGTAGATCTGAGACCTCAAAGACATGTCTAAATGGAAGAAGAGAAACAGATAGACCAACTTTTGAAGTTTAAGAAGCCTGATTCAAGGCAATAAGGAAGAGGAGACTGAGGATATATCTGTGTGAAAGACAGAAAAATTTGAGCCGTGTCTTAAACAAGTCCCAACTTCTATTTTCTAGCAGGAAATAGAGAATTGCAGGACTATAGGATTCAGTTTTAAGGCTTTAAGTAAAAGTGAACTTTTTATATCTTCTCCCACTGAGTGACTGAAGAAATAGATTTTGTGGTGAATCCACCACTCACCAAAAGAGTTGGAAATAGGCTCTAGGATTGTCTAACTCTAAAACATCAGGAGGTTGGGAGGAGAGAGTAAGTCACTTCCTGTACTTTCAACTCCAGAAATATGTTTTTCCTTCATGAAATTGAAATTTGATCATCACAAAGTTAACCATTACAAGTTGTTTATTGTCTTTGGTGCACCTTCCAGTCAAAACACAACTGCTCCATGGAAGAAGCAAACTTCTTGGTAAACTAATCAAGTGAAATCCACTTATTGCTCTTCTGATCACTGTAGGCCTCCTCTGCACAACTGAGCTAACATTCACTTCTTTTTTAAGCTAACTTAATATTGGGGGTAATTGAGTGAATTTTAGCATCTAAAATAGCTGGCACAGCCTCCTGAAGGGTCATTCTATTAAACACAAATGCTCTTCCTGAGAAGTCCCAGAAAAAATACCTAGTGTTCTGGAAATGAGTTTGGAAAAGGTCCTCCTCCTTCTTCTGTACACCAAAGTCTTAATATATACTTTAAACGTTTTAACTTTTCACTGATATTAACATATATTCACAATAATTCACATGCCCTAAGATTACCTAAGTTGGTGCATTTTATCAAAATAGGGCCCGGAGAGATAGCACAGTGGTGTTTGCCTTGCAAGCAGCCGATCCAGGACCAAAGGTGGTTGGTTCGAATCCCGGTGTCCCATATGGTCCCCCGTGCCTGCCAGGAGCTATTTCTGAGCAGACAGCCAGGAGTAACCCCTGAGCATCGCCGGGTGTGGCCCAAAAACCAAAAAAAAAAAAAAAAAAAGAAAAGAAAATGATTTGTTCTGATCCACAGTTATAAAGCTCACTTGGTAATTCTGCTCTCTATCTCACAGTGAATTTAGAAGGCTCGCTAATTATAGCTTTAACTCTAAAACACTTTGACAAACTTTAAATAGTTAGAGAGCTGCTTAAATTGATTATAATGTCACATGGCTTCTACTTAAATTATTTTACCTGAAAGAATGTCAAACTGTCCTCATTAGCAGATCACGAAAGAGAGGTGTTTGAAATTCAATTAAATGGAAACTTGTAATTCTTTTAAACTATTAATGGCTTTTTACCTGGAATATTCATGTTTAAGTTCTCTGAGTCAGCCTGGTTTCCATTCCATAATTTTCTACATTTCTTCTTCAATAACATAGAAAAATTTTGTTTGAAAGTAAGCGTGGCCTCCCAAACCTCCATGTCTCATAAGAGTTAATTAGGTTCAGAATCACTGGTCCTCAGCTTCATTGCCCATTCTTAGTTGTGGGTTAATAATGTTTTTTACAAGCTACCTTCAGATTCTAATCTTCCCTAGACTTGGATTATCTTGCTGAGTTTGTTCTTTGTTTTTTGTTTGTTTGTTTGTTTGGGGGCCACACCCCTTTGATGCTCAGGGGTTACTCCTGGCTAAGCGCTCAGAAATAGCCCCTGGCTCGGGGGGACCATATGGGACACCGGGGGATCCAACCGCGGTCCTTCCTTGGCTAGCGCTTGCAAGGCAGACACCTTACCTCTAGCGCCACCTCACCGGCCCCGCTGAGTCTGTTCTCGTTTTAGGTCATTTTAATCAAGAAGGAAATGATTTGAGAGCTTGACTGGGCTCAGCTCAGTGTATAAATGACCATGAAAGCAACTGGCATCTTTTGAAGATTGTTTCCACTTCTCAAGGGGAGGAAAGAGAGAAAAAAATGTTAAGTGGCAAAGACTTTGATAATGATATCAAGAGAATCCCAGAGTGAACAAAAAAGACGAACTTAGGATTTTGTCTGGGTAGACAGTCAATAGCATAACAGTCATCATGCACTACAAAGCAGCACAGGATAGTGATGTTTCTTGTGGTATGTGAAAAGGGATCTCATTAATACTATTTATCTTTGCTCATGCTGTTAGTGTTCAATAATCTGATAGTGACTCGGCATTGCTGGAATAATAGCTATTTTAAGATATTTATTCATTTTATACAATCTCAAAAATTAATTTAACTTCTAATTGCTACCTGTTCGAAAGCTAGAACTGACACTCTAAATTCATATTCACTATAGACAGACAGTAATCATTCCCAGAGTATGTGCCTACAATCCTTCAAATTCATAACAAAACAGTGGAATTTAGGCTAGTTTCGGCAATTACTACCTTAATTTGTCTTGCAGCAGACCTCTATGTTAGCAAATTAAAGTTACTTAGTCTCATTTGTTTTGCTTTTGATATTAGTTCAGTATTCTATTGTTTTGTTTGGACTTTTCCTTGCATCTAGGTTTTGTCTTCACAAAGAGACAATTAGAGAGTTTTTGTCTTTTCCAAAGAGAGATAAAGAACTAAATCCTACTCTTCTTCAGATGCTCAAAGAGTATAAGAAATGTTTGTTAAATTGGTAGTTGGTTAAGCAAAATTAAGCCTAACAGAACAAATCATATAATGCTTTAAATTTTTTGTTTTGGACTTTTGAAATATTATACTACTGACTTTTAATCTGACAGAAGTAAAAGAGATTGAGTGTTTTTCACTTTTAAAGCACTATAGTAGTCAATAAATCAACTATCAAATGTGTTTGAATATCATTTGAAGAGCAATATATTTCCTTAAATAATTCTACTAGTTTCTTATGAGAATCAACCCTAAACCATCTTGGAAAGATAAAATTTCCTTTCTTTCCCATTATAGCTAACAAAATCATTGCAAACATTAAAAAGCTGGAGATATGTTTCAAGTGATAGACCATGTACCTAACTTGTATAAGATAATTAGTTAGATATCTGAAACCACAAGAACTCTGAGCATTGTTGAGTGGATTTTAGTTCAAAATAAATTTTTTGGTCACACCCAGCAGCACTCAGGAGTTACTCCTGGCTCTATGCTCAAAAATCGCTCCTGGCAGGCTCTGGGGACCATGTGGGATGCCAGGACTAGAACCAATGACCTCCTGCATGCAAGGCAAATGCCTTACTTCCATGCTATCTCTCTGGCCCCTCAAAATAATTTTTAAGCTGTTTTTCTTTGCAGAGAAGAGGTCCAATTCAAGACTTCATGCATATAAGACATATACTTTCCCACGAAGTCACATCCCCAGACTTTGAAAAATGTTTTTTTAAAAGACTACATGTTTAATTATAAAAATTTTTAGATTATATTCTTATTCTCAAACATATAAATTTGTAGAGTCTTGGAGAAGCAGCATTTTTATATATCTGACAGTTAAACCATTCTCTCCACAAAGGCCAACACAAGTTCTAAGCAAATCCTTGAGAATGACACAAATAGAAGGAAATAAAAAAAGGTACTTAGGGTTGCATGTAAATGAACAATTAGAGATTCCTTGGACCTCAAACAAGACAGTCTTAATAAATCTTGAATAATGGCATCATTAAGTATTTAAATAAAAAATATGGTTATCTGTTTTGCTATTTAAGATGCCCATTCAACACAAGTATTCTGCACTTCATTTAAATAATTATCTAATAGGGTTTTTACTTTTCTATGTTTTGTATTAAGAGCACTCAATCAAGAGAAATTTAATTTTGTGGGGGGCATCATGCCAGGCAGTGTTTATTACGGCCCTATGTTGAGGAATCACTCCTGGCAACTTCAGGGACACCATACAATGTCCCGGGGATAGAATCCAGATCTGCTGCATGCACGGTAAGCCCCTTACCAAACTCAACCACATCAAAAGTATAATATTTAAGCTGCAACAACCAAACTGTGTGATGTGCCTGTCAAGGGGGCAGGTGAGGGCTGGGGATGTGGGGGATGATGAAGCGAATTGACACTGGTGGTGGGATTGGTGATAAAATACGATATGCTCAAAACTCAATTTTTAATAACTGTACATCTTAGTTCTTTAATAAAATTAAAATATTACTTTAAAAAGGTTTTAAGCAAGCTAGGAATGTTTGTTAATTTGAACATCAGACTTAAGTGGAAAACCTTCCGTTTTGGGGGAAATCTGCAAAGTTAAGCCAATTAACTATACCGCTCTTATTGTTCAGCCAGAACTAATAACATGTTCTAGCAAGCATTTGAATGTATCATCATCTACAGAAAAGTAGTTCCTTGGAACTACTAGGTCAACATTAAAAAGCCACTATCTTTCCAGTCTGGACTATTTCTAATTGCCAATTTCCTCAAACATTCCAAGGACTTGTTTCCTTAAGTGAACCTGAAAGTACAAAAATTTTATTCCTTACTTTCTTGTGTACATAGTAACAAAGATTTGACCATTATTTACAAGTAAAATATTAAAGGCTGATATAATAAACAAGGAATAAAAATAGCTTGATACCACTGGTATAGTTTACTTTTAGCATTTTGACAACAATAAAATAGCAGGAAATTCAGAAAGAATGTTCTCAAGACATCACCTTCTCTAAGATCTGCTCCTGAAAGGCTTGTGGCTGCTTAACTGAAAGTGTTTTCTTGATTTTCATAACGAAAGTGTTTTTGAAATTCAGTTTAATATTTACAATATAGTTTTTATAGCCAAAATATATTTTCAGTGTAACAGGGAGAATCATATTTTGAGCAAGCACTTTCTAAATTCTTATTAGGTCCCAGAAACCATAGCTTCCAGAAACACAAAGATGCCAGCTCCCTTTCTCTGTAGCAGTTAAATCTAGTGGAGACCCAAATACATAAACAAGAATAAAAACACAACACAGGGGTCAGGGATGTGACTCTCTGGTACAGTGGTTGAGCACATGCCTTGAATGTGGAAACTCTGGGTGGTGCTCCATCCCTGGCATAGCACGCACGCACACACACACACACACACACACACACACACACACACACACACATCCTAAGACAGGCAATGAAGTGGATGCTTCTAGGATAGAAATTTCCAGGAAATAAAATTACTTCCTCAGATATAATAACTTTCTATCTAGAGAAGTTATGGTGAGATACTTAGCTTTAGCAAATAATTTTATGTCAAACAAAGTTTTCTCACATGTTAAGCTTTGAAAAACAACCAAATGTACTTTTTATTCTTTTTTGTTTTTGTTTTTGGTTTTGGGCCACACCCGGCGTTGCTCAGGGGTTACTCCTGGCTGCTCAGAAATAGCTCCTGGCAGTCACGGGGGACCATATGGGACACCGGGATTCGAACCAACCACAAACGCCGCTGTGCTATCTCTTCAGGCCCTCTGAAAGATTTTTGATATTTCAGTTTTCAAAGAGGAAAACTAAGGCCACCTGGATACTGGGACCCTGCTCCAATGTATGTGCTCATGGCTTGCAGCTATTCACATAACTCTAACTTCTGGCCAGCTTTACCATGTGTACTTAACAATCAGATTAGGTCTCTCTTTCAATTAATCAACTGTTTTCTAAAGAAAAAGGCCCTCTTAACATTTCTTCTTAAATCGTTAAACTTAAGAATCCTGAATTCGATTGAATTCACAGATAATATCTCCAACCATATGGTTTGTTTTTTCCTTCTAATATAACCACTAGCCTTTTTTATCTTTATCATTGTATTTTAATTAAAAGACCTCTTAAATGCTAGGTTGTGTTAACATTGGACACATACTCCTATCTTTATTGCTCAAAAACTATCCTAGATACCTTTGGTCACTAATTCAGTCTCAATACCAAAAATCTCCACTGTGTTTTCAAAAGGCTGCCCTTTTTAGGGGGGTACACTCCTGGTGATACTCAGAGGTTACTCCTGGCTATGCACTCAGAAATCAATCATGCTGGGCCTGTAAAGCTAGTCTCTGCAGCTGGGGCTGAGCCAGGCCGTCTGGCAAGGGGGGGGGGAGGGGCGATTGATCCAGGCCAATGTGTGGAGCTCAGTCACTCCAACCCAAACCACCAAATGCAAAGAAATATGGGCAAACTAAGGAATGCACGAACAACTGCGGATATGGAGAAAAATCCTAGCAAGTTCCCAAGTCCACCAATAGGCATGGGCCCAATAGATGAAGACCTAAAAGCAACATTGCAAGCCATGGCAAAAGAAATCACGGAATCACTAGCCAGTGAGTTCAAGAAATCTATAGATGAACAAATCAATAAACTCAAAGTATGCATGATAGTATCTTTTTTGGGCCACATTCAACAATGGTCAGGGGTTATTCCCACCTCTTCACTCAGGAATCACTCTTAGCAGACTTTGGAGACCAAAATGGATGCCAAGGATCTAACCTAGATCTGCCACATGCAAGGCAAGCACTTTTCTTACAATGCTTACTCAGCCACATGTCATTATAATTTTCACAGAATGTACAATGAGTAAACTCTACTGTCAGCTATATTTGTAGATTAATTACAATAAACAAACCATTCTGCATTATTTTGATAATGCATATGTGCATAGGTATATGAGAAATCTCTGGTGCTTCCTCTCCATTTCACTGTGAATCAAAAATCACTTTTTAAAAATTGCCTTTTTATAAAATAATGCTTGTTTTATGATTGCTGACCTCCAGTAAACTCAATCTAGTTATTTCCTTCTTATTACTTGTATTGATCACCACTGAGCAAAGAATGATAGAAATCTTGGTACAGATATTAACTCCACAATACACAATTTTTTTCTACCAAAAGAAAATAACTCAAAATATTAAAGAAAAGCCAGTGCAACTTCACCTTTCATTTTTCATCTGGCCTATTTCTACCTTCCTCGTCTAAATTGTTAACAATGTTCTATAATCTTTTTCAAGACACGTATGCCAAACAAACAAATAAATAAATAAATAAATTATATATATATATATATATTCTCTTTGTGAACATTTTTATTGGATAAAGTCAAAAAAATCTCTTAAAACCTGACTATGTTGAATCCTAGGGCACCATGCATGCTAGGCACAAGTTCTCAGAACAGTTCCAAACTATCCGTATACAGTCATCTTTCTTCTCTCCTTTTAATCAGAAACTACATGGTGATTCCATGGTGATTCCTTCTCCAGCAGATTACAGTTACACGACTTTTATTTTTCAAAAATGGCAATGTCAAGAAATTTATATCCCAAGTCACCTTAAAATGAGCTTATAATCTTCTGGAGTTTCCAATCAAATGAGAAAATTGAAGTCGTGTTTTGCTTTTCTGGCTGATTGCTTTTGTCAGTCAGCAAATATTTATTGAGTACCAGACCAAGTACCAGGCAAAGATTGGGAGGTGAAAAGTATATGGTTGAATAAGTTAGCAATACCAGACTGGGTGTAGTGAACTGCCTGTCTTACTATCTCCTTTTTTACAGCTATCTCCCCTACATGATTCTAAAACTAAAGGGGTCAATATTTGCTCACAAAATCATTCATAAAATAAACGAGGCAGTGCCATCCTGTGATTAGAGCAGGGATCTGGAAGACTTAAGTAACATTAGGCAAAGTGAATTTTCCCCTTATAACATTGTAATGACAGTAAGTCCCTGTGGGAATGGCCAATTACCAAATTACCAATAACATTCATAAAGTACATTGCAAACTTTGAAAGACAGCCATTAGGTGAGTTGCAAAATGCAAACTTTTCCCTGTTTGATAGCTAACTCTTTTAAAAATGCAACACTGTTCCTTAAAGAAAAACAAAGAACTAGTCATTTGAACTAGATCTCTTATGAATGCTTAAAGAAATTTCGGGCAAGAAAATTATTGATGAGAAAGAAATGTAGCCCTCTGGAGAGCTGGGCAATCAGCATGAAAGCTTTCCATAAACAGCCATGACTTTCGAATGTCAGTCACGACCTGTATTTACTCCTACTTATGCAAGGTAGTGGTGTCATACAGCAAAGACTTATGACGGTGGCATTTTATTAAGTTATACAATAGATGAGCACTTCAGACTCATCAAAATTGCATGGGAGGCTGAATCTTAGAAGAACAGCATCTCTCTCTAAAATATCCCATTTGTTGATAAAACATCTTAGAAACACACAGAGAGACAATTAGGCAGACACATATTCACACATATGCACATGTACACACACAATTAATATGAAACTTAAAGCCCAAATAAGGAGCAAGAAATTTGGTGCCTTATCCTGGTATCTCTAAATTAAGTGTTCAGCAACTAAATGCTTTCTCTCCCTGCAAAAATCTAGATGATCCTTTTTGTTTTTTCTTGTTGTTTTGGGATTGGGGTAGGTTTGAGACCACACCCAGTGATAGTCAGGGTTTACTCCTAGCTCTGTGCTGAGGGGTTCATTCCCGGTGTGCTCAGGAGACCAGATATATGTGATTAAACTTGTTTGACCACACAAGACACTAGCCTCACCTCTGTACCATCTCTCTAGTACCAAGATGGTTCATTCTTTAAAAAATTTTTAGCCAGGGGCCAGAGGGGTGGTGTGGAGTGGTTAAGGTGTCTGCCTTGCCAGTGCTAGACTAGGACGGATCACAGTTCGATCCCCCAGCGTTCCATATTGTCCCCCAAGCCAGGAGTGATTTCTGAGTGCACACCCTGAGCATCAACCGGGTGTGCCCCCCCCCAAAAAAAGAAAAAATTTTCAGCTAGTATTTTGGCATCAGATAATTACTATTGAGCCTTATCTCTTGCCTTATACCAATAGATAAAATTGATTCAGAGACAGAAATACATCAAACATACTTGAATTACATTTTATGGAAGGGCAAAAATCAAATGCATATCCTTTGCTACTAAGAAATTAGTTTTTTGCATCAACTTTTTTATGGTTTAGTATCAGAGCTGAGGTTAATACACTGTTGCATTGCTGCAAGCTTTGAAGGTCTACCAAATTAGATTATCATAATGAAGAGATTTGAGTAAAATACATTTTTTAATTTAATGTTCTGAAGTCTTTTCTGTAAATTATAAATAATTGGTTTAGAGAGCTAGGGAAAATTTGGTTTTGTTCTTTTGAACATAGTTATATATTACTCTTACTTTGCTGCAGTCAGCCATGAAACAATTTTTACTTGAGATCTACTATTACATAGTGTACTCATTGAAATTCTTTCAGTTGTTCATGAAATCAATAAAATTAAAAGTAAAATGACACAGTGGGTCCAGGAAGTATGGAGTCCTGAGACATTCCTAGTTATAAACTGTATTAGTCAAAATGAGTGAAAGGAGAAGTTAAAGAAAATGAGCAGGAAGAAGGTCTCAACCCATTTCATTTGCTTTTTCAAAATTGTCTTTCTGACTGACAAATGAGGTTACCCTGAAGGCTGAAGCTGACTATAAAGAACCCTGACTACAGAAGCTCATCCAACAACAGTTCTCTCCCACAATAGTCTGAAAGAAGATGCAAAAAGTCTATTTTCAGGATTTTCCAGGACCCAATTATCTCATGTATGTTTTCTGACATTCATGAATTTTGCCACATTCACAGCACTCCAAGGTAAGAAAGAGACAAGTGTGAGGTTTTTTCAATTATTTTTAAATGTATTTAAATGTTTCAATTAAAAATTGCATTGGTTTGCAGGCCACACTTGACTGTACTCAGGGCTTATCCATAGCTCAGTAACCAAGGATTACTTATGGTAGAGTTCAAGGGACCATATTTGATGGATTAAACCTAGGTCAGCCATATACAAGGCATGTGCACTCTACAATATTTCCATCCCTAAAAACAGCTTTATTGAGAATGATTTATAAACACCCTCCCAGTCCACCACTTAAAGTTTGTAATATTGGAGACTGAAAGTCCAAGATCATGAACTGGTTTGGTTGGGTGAGAGAGTTGTTATTTTTTTCTTTTTGCAAATGCTCCTTGATGAAGGAGCCTCACACAATAGGAAGAGAAATCTTTGCTGGGGTCTCTTTCATGTAGAACAAGAGTCTGTCTAATCATGCTTTCTCCATACTCATGACCAAAAATCTCACCTAGTAATTATCATCAAAATTGGTTCTAGGATTCCAACCAACATTTGAATAATCAAGAGCATGGAGAATACATTATAAATCTTATAGGGTCTCAAAGTATTTTAAAGTATTATATAACATTTTCTTAGGGCTGGGATGTGCCTCAGGTGGTAGAGCACTTACATGTGAGACCGTGAGTTTGATCTCCAGCATTGCATGCTCCCACAAGCACTACAGGATTTGATCCCACAGCAAAATACACAAACATTTATCATTTATACTTTGGGAGGACAAGATCTGTGTCTATATATCAAGTGTCACATTTAACAACAGCAAAACACTATCAATATTTATATTAAATTTCACTCTAGAACCTTTTCTCCCTGGCTGTGCTCCACCTCTGTTCCTGAGTCAACCCCGTCCAGTGTTCATGTGTTCATGGATTTCTCTGCCCTGCTTAGGAAGCCCAAGAAGCCGCGGCCTTTTCTATTCTTCACACAGACCTATGTATTGCCTAGGCTGTTCTCTGGGCCCAGATTGGAATCCCTGTGAGATAATAAGGCCCGCGGGCTCCGGACAGACACTCTGGGGTCTCTGTTGGAAAGAGAAAGCAGCTGGAGGCTAGGTCCACTCTGGTGGCCCTCAGCTCCGCAGACCTCCAACAACAGAATGGCCCTACTCTATCAGGGGGACTCATCTTGTTTTTGTATCATTGCGTGGCAGCCAGTTCCCCACATACTTCCCCTATATACAGACTAACACAGATGGTGATGTGTTTTTCCCAAAAATGAAAAGTGGGAAAATAAATTATTTTAAAGTTCTCCTTACCCAGCCATATTTAATAAGCCTCTCCCCCACACAGCGCCTGTCTCTATTCAAAGGTCACCCCACCCTCTCCCGCCAAAATCCCTACAGTGTTAAGTTGTAGCCCGCAAATTTTCAATGTTGTGTTGTTCTAGGAGATTACAGCAGTCTTTACCAATATATAGATAAATAAATACATAAATTTCATAGATAAATAAATAAATAAATTTCATAGAAAGAGAAATTTGGCAAACAGGAAATTTTGCAAAATAAAAAATTTAATTAGTCTTTTAAAATCATTTTAAAACTTTAGATGGATCAGTCATTTGTAGGACATCAAATCTCAAAAGATCCAAAAATATAGTTTGTGTTTGCCTCTGATCCCCAGTATATATGCCTGATTGCCTCCCACAATGACAATCACTGGCATCAATTTCTCTGTCATTCTTACAAAGATATTCTATAAACATGAAAGGATTTCATCCATCTTTTTAGACACATGCTAGTATGACATTTTTCTATATTATATACTTTTCCTTAATATACTTAGAAGATTGTACTACTGTACTGAAGTATATATTTTCCTTTTGACTGCATGTATTCTATTACTTGTCAGTAACTAATTACTTAAATAGCACTCATATGAAAATGTATAATTTTCATAATTTTGGGTATGGAAAACTAAATATAATCCATACATAATATATTTATGCACATATATACATATGCACATATAATACTATCCATGTACAATTAATTTTATATCAAGAATAAATTCATGTAACTAATTGCTGGATGAAATAATTAGCTATGGCTTAGTTTAGCAATTATAATGGAATACCACAAACTTGATGATTTAACTTCTAATAGTTCTGAAGGTTAGGAAGCCTTAAAACAAGAAATCAATAACACAGAGGCTCAACTAGTAGCCCAGTAAATATTTAAACACTAAATATAGTAACAGCATGAAGAGATATAAATTGACCCTTGTTGATCTAAGTTTTGATAATTCCATTTGCCTTTCTGTTGTAACAAACAATACTATGTAAATTTGCCTGTGCCTGCAAAACAAAAATTAATAATAAATTTAAATTTTTGAGATGTCTTTTTTATAAAAAAAAAAAGGGGGGGGTAGCAGCAAATGCAGTATTTAATGGAGTCTTGATTCCTGGTTTATAGATGGTAAACACCTCTTTGTATCCTCACATAATAGATAATAAAGACAATTGCACCTGCCTTTTTTGATAAGAGCATTGATCCCAGGAAGAAGATCTTCTCTTCCCATAATCTATTCACCTCCCAAAGAGACAGGGTTTCAACATAGGCATTGCCATTCTTCAACATAGGAAGGAATTGGGGGGAGGATAAAAACCTCAGTCCATAATAAAATGTATTATTTGTTACTCATTTTCTTTTTAGCAGTGGTCATATCATGTCTACTCAGAAATTGCCAGCAGAAACCATGGGAGTACAAACTGGTTGGAACACCTAAATGATATTTTTGGAATTAGTTCCCTGAGATTAAATATGATTATCATGAGAATGAGAAACTCTTAGGACCACAGTCTTAAGGATAACCCAGATTTTCATGACCTTGACTTCCAAGGAATTTTGGCGCTTTAATGGAGAAAACAGAAGAATGATCATTGCAAAAATCTTCCCAAAGGATTTTTCAAGAAAAAGATCTGATTTTTTGTGAACAAAATCTTATACTTATCTCTCAACTTGGAGGAAAAATATTCTTTTTTAGGTTCCTCTAGCCTAAGAACATGAGGAAAAAAATTAGAAATATCGGGTAAGTTGCGATCCAAGGACATAGGACATTGTAACTGAGATTAATGGAAAGGTTGCAGACACTTTCACTTAATTCCAGTATAGAAAAATTATGTTTGTTTCAAGTGAAAGAGTAGCATTGCCAGGTTCTACCCAAGGAGGTATATTCAGAGGAGCTCAAAGACAGCAACAAAAACAAGGATCTAGAGGAATTTGAAGTCTCTTGGAACTAACACTGCAGCAACCATTAAACAGGACCCAATTTTAGACAGATTCACTTGAATCTCATTGACACTAGAATCCCATTGACCTAACTTTTTATTTATGACATCATCTGGGCTTCTATAATAAAAACAATAAGGCAATATTAAATGGTGTATCAAACTCAAGTCCAAAATGCAAAGCAAGCATCAGCATCAGAGTCAGATATATGTATCAGACAGGAAATTTCTAAAAACTATGATTAATAGACTGTGACTAGTGGGAAAAGGCAGCAACATGCAAGAGAATATGGATGATGTAAGTAAAACAGTGAGAAAAAACTAATTAAAAGAAAATGCTAAAAGTTTGAAGAAAGATAAAGAAGACCATAGAGTTAAGGAGCTAGTTCAAATATGGCTGAAAAAGATACTTTCTATACTAGAGACATAAGTTTTATCCCTGGCACCACATGATCCTCTGCTGGGAGTAACCCAAGTACCAAGCGCTACTGGGGTATAGCCACAAAACAAGAAAGACTGCAAAAAAAATAAAGAATGGGGGCAGGAGCGGTGGCACAAGTGTTAAGGCGTCTACCTTGCACGTGCTAGCCAAGGACAGACCGCAGTTCGATCTCCAGGTGTCCCATATAGTTCCCCAAGCCAGGAGTGATTTCTGAATGCATAGCCAGGAGTAACCCCCAAGTGTCACCAGGTGAGGCTCAAAACCAAAAACAAATTTTTAATTAAAAGAATAAATGGCTTTGAAAGTTTTATCAGCAGATGGGACATGCTAAGGGAAAGATTCAGTGAGCTTCAAGAATGGTCAGTAGAAACTTCCCAAATTGAAATGCAAAGAAGTTTTAATGGAGGACTTCTAAGGCCCACCCAGCTTTGTCTTCAACAGATAGGCCTGTTAGTAACACATATGGTTGGGCCTTTGACAATTGTTTTTAATAGACAGTTAGCCTTAAGTTTAGCTCAACTTAGCAATTTTCCAGCACATGCATACACCCTATCACCAGCAAGGCCCCAGGAAATCATTTTCACTCCTGTTTCAGATTGATCTATATCTCAATAAAGAATAGCATAGAGGGGCCGGGCGGTGGCGCTAAAGGTAAGGTGCCTGCCTTGCCTGCGCTAGCCTTGGACGGACCGCGGTTCGATCCCCCGGTGTCCCATATGGTCCCCCGAGCCAGGAGCAACTTCTGAGCACATAGCCAGGAGTAACCCCCAAGTGTCACCAGGTGAGGCTCAAAACCAAAAACAAATTTTTAATTAAAAGAATAAATGGCTTTGAAAGTTTTATCAGCAGATGGGACATGCTAAGGGAAAGATTCAGTGAGCTTCAAGAATGGTCAGTAGAAACTTCCCAAATTGAAATGCAAAGAAGTTTTAATGGAGGACTTCTAAGGCCCACCCAGCTTTGTCTTCAACAGATAGGCCTGTTAGTAACACATATGGTTGGGCCTTTGACAATTGTTTTTAATAGACAGTTAGCCTTAAGTTTAGCTCAACTTAGCAATTTTCCAGCACATGCATACACCCTATCACCAGCAAGGCCCCAGGAAATCATTTTCACTCCTGTTTCAGATTGATCTATATCTCAATAAAGAATAGCATAGAGGGGCCGGGCGGTGGCGCTAAAGGTAAGGTGCCTGCCTTGCCTGCGCTAGCCTTGGACGGACCGCGGTTCGATCCCCCGGTGTCCCATATGGTCCCCCGAGCCAGGAGCAACTTCTGAGCACATAGCCAGGAGTAACCCCTGAGCGTTACCGGGTGTGGCCCAAAAACCAAAAAAAAAAAAAAAAGAATAGCATAGAGATGATTTAGAGCAGGTTTCAGTAACATGACCAGTACTATTATGTGGCCAGGAAGCCATATTGTTATGTTATCAGAAAGGCTATTTATCATTCTGTTTTTCACTGGCAGACCAGCTGAAAAGAGGAGGTGAGGGTGAGAGAGGCCTTCATCCTGAAGAACAAATAGAGAAGTTTGTCAAGGCAGGGTCAGACACCTTTGGGTCCAAGGTAAGGACCTAATCTCGGAAACACGGTGTGATCTAAGTTGTCGGAAGGAGGGCACAAAAATGGTGAGTCAAGCAACAGTGGGAACTTTCCTCCCGCGTGATATTGTGAAGTATTTCTGAAACCACCTTTCAGCTGATCCAAGCCCTGGCTAGAGCCCAAAGATGAGCTGTATCTGAGCCTGAGGATGTCCCAAGTCCTACTGACAATAAAGACAAGATCAGAAAAAAAAAAAAAAAAAAGACAAGATCAGGAAGCCAGCAAAGTCTGACACCTGCTCTTGCCTTTTGTGGCTGAGCCCCAGGCACTAATTCACCTGTGCCACTGGTGACTAACTTTTGCTCCAGGTGAAGATTTGAAGTGTTACTCAAATCAATAGATGTGACAGAACTTCCTCTCATGAATAGTTTTTTTTTTTCTTTCTCTATCATTACTCTTCTTGGTCTGTCCTACCAAAAATTGTGACTTTTAGGTTACTCGGTTAGACTTTGGCACCTGTTATTTGGTTAAATAGTAATCCAGATGGTATTGTAATACAATTTTTAGACATGAAACATATGTTTAATCTCAAACCTTAAAGGAGATTGCCTTCCACAGTAAAGTGGGCTCATCCCATCAGTTGATGGCCTAAAAATTAAAGACAAGCTTGTAAAGCAGAAGCAATTCTGCATTTACTGAAACATAGAAACCCTGCCTGAGATTTTACCCTGCCGACATATTTTAGACTTGCCAACCCCAACAACTGTAAATTTCTTAAAGTTTCTCTAGGTCTCTATAATACATATATAAGAAAATAGGTTATATTATATGTAATCTAGTGCTATATCTTTGGCTGTCATCTCTGTATCCCTGCACATAGACATATATCTTCCCGATTCTGTTTCTCTGGTATAGTTACACAATTACCGACAAGAGTTAATATCTTTGCAATAAAAGTAAACTTACATTTTCCACCAAAAAATATATTTAGTGAAAAAATAATTGTTCTATCCTTTTATCTGGCAGAGATATTAACATAAACTATATTCTGTATTCAACGTAATTGCTTTTCATTACTTCTCAACTTCTGAGTTGCCACAGAACATTGCCTTCTGACGTGCTGACATTACAATTAATGCTTACTTTTAAAGAAGTCATTATAACCTACTCCAACTATTTCCGACTGCAACCATTTCCAGCTGTAGTTCTTATAGTTTCCAAGATAAGTTGCGGTACCTATGGAAACAATCAATTGCCTGTGAAAGCCAGTATGCCAGGATGATCAACCACCACAATTATACTTGCTCATCAGCTTGTGAAGTCAAACTGATGAAGCTGAAAGAGTCTTATTTTTCTTTTGTTTCGAGTTCTTGCCAAGAAAGAAAGACACAGGATTCTACCATCTAAGATCTTCATAAACATGTTGGTAAATATTCCAAGAGCCATCACTCTCTAAGAATCTCTCAGAGAGGGAGCAGATGGGAAGGCATTTCCTACAGGCACTCAAGTATTATAGTCCAAATTTTATGTTAACTGATGTTGGCTGCTGGATAGTTTTTGTAAGGCAGTATTTGACTTTATAACGATATTCTTCCTTGGAAAATTAAAGTGCCTTTGTGGTGGTAGTAGGAGAGCACATTTACTATTGTTGTGGTTGTTTGAATCTAAACTGTATTTGGCAGGGTGGCACTTACCAGATATTAGACACTTGGCATGGAAGGGAATCATAACTCAACTGTGACAATAGAACAACTTCTAACAACGTACTTTGTAGCAGATAGTCTCATACTTTATTTTGACAAATCTCAGATAGAAAAATATCATAATGTGAATATTAGCAGTTAGTCACTCTTTTTGTAACATGAGTTGAGATGTGCAGTAAGACGTGGAAGGGACTGCTTAACAGGACAATCTCACTTCTGTTTGATCTTCAAGTCACTATAAATGAAATTTCCACCACTGAACTTGCTTGAAAGAATATCAGATACAAGAAAAACTGGTTTTTAAAAACTGCCATTCTATAATAAATAGCACAAGGCAAAACAACTCTCAAAATATATTTAAATTACCAAAAGTCAACTTTCCACTTCATGATAAAGCTAGGAACTCATATTTCAAAACAACTTTAAGATTTTTCTACCAGTATATATTAATAGCATAAAAAAAAGAGAGAGAAAAGAAGTAAATAAAAGAGTAAACATGGTATTTCAAATGCCTATAAACAGTAAACACCAATCCAATGTATATAGACGTCTTTCAGTAAATACTTTTTGCCTTGATGGTCATTAAAACTGCAATTGTGACAATCATCAAAACATGCCCTGCGTGTACCTTTCGGCCTTGAGAGGATTCTGTACTTCATCTTTGGAAGAGGGTTCATTGAGGGACCCTTGGTACATGCAAATATTTGGTTGTAGTCATGACCAAAATGTCAATGTGCCAGGAGCCTGAAGCTTAACGCTACCTCATTCTTTTGTCTGTATGATGCCTCCAGAAACGGTCTAAATAATTCAAGCAGCTGCTAATTTCGTTGACAGTTCCTTTGAAGTTCTTTCATGGATTCCCTTTCCCACTCCCTACAGAAGTAAACTGGGGCTGGCCCTCAGCAACATGTTATCTCTGACATATAAAATGAGTGTGTGTACACATATGCATGCATGCATTGCCTTTTCAAGGGCTGGGTAATTCCTCGTTTTCTATCAAATAATCCTTCTTCATGTATTTGGTTCCCCTGACTAATCTCCACACGTCGAGATACGCATCCTTCAAGGACCTCTTGCTCATGTCATCTGAGCTCTGAGCGCTCCTAGCCCCCAGCGGAGCTCCGCTGGGGCTGCCCCTCGCCCCTCGCCTACTTGGCGAACTGGTACCACCTGCTGCCTTCCCGTCCTCCGACCCGTCATTGCCACCCCCTGCCGGCAGCTCCTCCAGGACGAATGGCGGCGGGCCTGCCGGCGGCTGCTCCTCTCCTTCGGGGAGCGGCGTGGCCTCCAGGTCCTCGTAGTCGCTTTGCTTTCGGGTCTCCAGGAACTTGGCCACGCAGTAGATGACGGAGCCCAGGGTGTTCACCACCACGCCAGCAATGAACAGAGAGGTGGGCTCCACGTCGCTGAAGGCCACCATGCCCACCGTGATGGTGGCGATGCTCTTCACCACCCCCACGAAGCTGGTGGTCACCGCGGAGTTGATGTAGGTGCAGTGGAGCGTGGTGAAGTTCATGGCGCAGCCGATCAGGACGCAGGCCACGAAGAGGCACACCATGGCCGGGTCCTTCCAGCCCTGGTAGGTCCAGGCGCGGATCGAGTCGGTGCTGGCGAAGGAGCAGACCAGCAGCAGCGGGGTGGCGGACACGGCGATGGCGTACTGCGCGGTGAGCGGCCCGTGCTCGGTGTCCGCGCTCGCCTTCTGGATGAGCACCAGGTAGGCGGCGTGCACCAGGACGGCCAGCACGCCCGTCACGTAGCCCATGGGGTCGCCCGTCAGGTCGCCGGCTCCTGCAGCGCCCGGGAGGACGGCGGGGCGGGGCGGGGCGGGGGGAAAGACAGAAGACGCCGATTAGTGGCCCCGGCGAAGTTCGCGCGCGCCCAGCTCCACGCGAGGGGCGTTCCCCGGGAGCCGCGTCCAGCGGCGCCCCGGGCCCGGGGGTCCGAGACGCGTCTCCGGGGCCCCTGCTGGGGCTGTGGGTCTCGCCCAGCGGGGACGCCGGCCCAGGGAACGCGGGGCCCGCCCTCGCGACAGGTGGAGGCTGGGGAGGCTTGCGCTGCCCTGTCCCGCTCGCAGGGCTCCGACACCGCGGAGAGCTCCCGGCCAAGTGGCATCCAGACCCGGGACGAGCAGGCGCTCGGCGCTCTGGCACCCCACTTCGTCCCCAGCACCCCGCCGTCCCCCCCCCCCAGCGGTCCCTGGGCCTCCGGGCTGGAGACCCCCGACCCCAGCCTGTCCCACCCGGGAAGTCCACGGCCCCTCCTTCCGGCTGGGCTTCGACCGGAGGGCTGCGGAGGGGGGCTCCCCGCCCCAGGGAGGGAGGGAGGGAGGGAGGAAGGAAGGAAGGAAGGAAGGAAGGAAGGAAGGAAGGAAGGAAGGAAGGAAGGAAGGAAGGAAGGAAGGAGGAAGGAGGGAGGAAGGAAGGAAGGAAGGAGGAAGGAGGGAGGAAGGAAGGAAGGAAGGAAGGAAGGAAGGAAGGAGGAAGGAGGGAGGAAGGAAGGAAGGAAGGAGGAAGGAGGGAGGAAGGAAGGAAGGAAGGAAGGAAGGAAGGAAGGAAGGAAGGAAGGAAGGAAGGACCGAACGAGGAACGAGGGAGGAAGGAAGGAAGGACGGAGGACGGAGGGAGGAAGGAAGGAAGGAAGGAAGAAAGGAAGGAAAACAGACAGAAAGAAAGAAAGAAAGAAAGAAAGAAAGAAAGAAAGAAAGAAAGAAAGAAAGAAAGAAAGAAGGAAGGAAGGAAGGAAGGAAGGAAGGAAGGAAGAAGGAAGGAAGGAAGGAGGAAGGAAGGAAGGAAGAAGGAAGGAAGGAAGGAGGAAGGAAGGAAGGAAGGAGTGGAGGGCGCCGAGGGCTGGGGGGCCGGGAACCTCGCGGGAGGACCGGGGCGCCCCGGGGAGGCCGCGCGGTCCTCCGAGCCCCTCCCGGGAGCGCCCGGAGCCGGCCGGGGCCCCGCGCTCACCTGCCAGGGCGGCGCCGCAGGTGGTGATGAGCACGGCGGCCAGCACGCCGGGCGAGGGCGCGCCGTTCTTGAGCACCAGGACGCCGACGAGCATGGTGACCAGCGGCAGGCAGCGCTTGAAGACCACGTACATGGGCAGGCTGAGGCCGCGCAGCGCCCAGAGCGTGAGGCTGGACTGCAGCGTGGAGAGCGCGGCCACCCCCGCGAAGGCGCGCGCCAGGCGCAGGCCGAAGGGCGGCACGGCCACCAGCCCGAGGCGCCGCAGCAGCTCCAGGCTGAGCGCGGCGGTGGAGCTCGTGAGGCACTGCACCAGCGTCAGGAAGGTGAAGTGGAAGCGGCTGAGCAGGAACTTGAGCAGCACGTTCAGCGAGCCCGAGAAGAGCCCGTGCGCGACGGCCACCGCGATGCCCAGGACGCGGCCCCGGCAGCGCCGCCGCATCATCCCGGCGCCGAGCGAGCCGGCCCGGCCCGGCCCGGCCCGGCCCACGGCGCGCGGCGGCGCGGAGGCTCCGGGAGGGACCGCGGGGCCCCCGGGTGCCGGGCAGCGCGGCTGAGGCCGAGGGCGGCTTCGGAGCGGCTCCGGCGTCTGGCGTTCTGGGCGGCTCCGGGAGGCAGTGCGGGGGCGGGCTGGGGGCCTCCCGCGAGTGGCGGGCGGGGGGGCTGGCCCGGGGGAGTGGCTGGGAGCCTTCGGCGGGCGGGGGGCGAGCGCGCCCGGGGCGCCGGGCCTCCCTCCGAGTGCCCCGCCCGGCCGCCGTCGGCTCTGCCGGAGACCCCGCGACGGCGCGTCCCGTGGGCTGCCCGCAGTGGGCCGCGCCCCCGGCCCTGGTCCCTTCGCCGCCGCGGCGCCCGCCGCTCCCTCCGCTCGCTTCCTCCCGCAGGGCCGGCAGCGCGCCAGGGAAGGGAGGGAAACGTCGGTGCCGGGGGACGCCGAGCCCAGGGGCGCTCCGCTCCGGTTCTCCAGGTCCGGGCTCGGACTCCCGGACGGCGACGACGGTAGCAGCCGCGAGGGAAGCGGGCTCGGGGCGAAAGGCTGCTCCCGGGGCCCCTCGAGCGCGCCCAGCCCGCCGGTCCCCGCTCTCCCGCGGCCGGGCCCAGGAATGGCGCCGCCCTGTGGCGAGCGCGTAACAGGGAGCAGCCGGGGGGGCTAAGGCTCCGCCGGGTGCGAGGTGCGCGTCTTGAAGTGAGGCAGAGAGGCGGGCAAGGAAAAACAAAACCCTCTGCCCGGGAGCGGTCCAGGGCAGTCAGGTGCGGGAGAGAAGGCTGGGAGGGGAGACAGAAGGCCCGCGTCGGAGACTCGGGGGCGGGAACCCTCCTCCCCACGACCGAGACTGCTTATATTCCATCTGGACCCCCGGGGTCTGCCTAGTGTGGACCGGGGAACCCTGATCCCCTACTTACCCTGGCCAGGACTCAGTCATCTATGTCCAGGTCTAGGGGACTGAGTTAAGAAAAAAGAAAAAAATTTTTTTTTTCATTTTGGTTTTGGGGCCACATCCGGCGCTGCTCAGGGGTAACTCCTGGCTCTGAGCTCAGGACTCGCTCCTGGCAGGCTCAGGGGACCATTCTGGATACCGGGGATGGAGCCCGGATTAGCTGTGTGCAAGGCAAATGCTCTCCCCGCTGTGCTACCTAGCACTCCGTATTTTCGTTGGGCGCAAGCCTTTATTGGCCTTGTAACCTGTTTATCGGTCAGTCCCTGCAAAGTATGGCCCGTCTAAGTGGCTCAAGCACCCACAAAAAAAGGGCTCGCAAAAAGCAGCCCCAGAAAAACTTTCAAACTACTTTAAAACCTCGGGGACTTGGCCGAGTTTGGATGAGAGGGGAGAGTTCCAGACCCCCAGCACCGGTCCTTTCGTTCACTTTTCTGCTACCCTCGTGGATTCCAACCCACTATCCAGGCTGAGCTAATTACACCACATGCAATTTTTTTTCCCTAGCGATTCCTTTGCGTTCTCCTCCACAATGTCATCTCTGCGCTAAACGCAATAGTTACAGCTCTGATAACGAGGCGCCGGCTTTGACGGTAGCAGGAAAAAAAATTAATTTGTTCCTGCTAGAAACTGGCAGTATGCGCAAAGATTCTCTAGCCATGTATACAGAGTGCTTTTTGAAGTTGGTTGACTTACTATGTAATGACTTCTATTTCTGTTGGACATCGCCTCGCTATATTGGTCAGTATATGCTGGCCCTTCATAATTTTGAATTTGAAATATAAAAGAATGACATAAAAAAAAAAGAAAAAGAAAGAAAGAAACTGTCGGTATTGCTTTTTTCCCGACTTTTTTTTTCTTGCTGGCTTCTCTGGTGGGAGAAAGCTTGGGTTCAACTCACCCCCGCCAACCCCCCATGCAGTGTCAAGCGCCTGATAAGCTCTCATCCCTATCACCAACAAGTAGGCATGCAAAAATGTTTGCGATTTCCAGGACTGGCACTGAAAGATTGGGAAGATTTCTCCTGAAACCCCAGGCTTCCAGTGCCCCGCAGAACTCTCGGTTTTTCTAATAGCTATGGTTACACGCCACTGACTATTCCGGGGGCTCTTGTTTTTCAGGCGCTGATGTTCTTTCTTTAGAAAATGATGACGATGAGGCAATAATTCTAATGATGTGAATTGTGTGGTATAAACATAAAAATGTATTCTAAGTACACTCAAAAACTTTGAAAATGAGATTTCAAAAGACTTCAGAGAAGAACAGATTTCTGCTGCTGCAGACCACTCTAATTAAAGGATGGTTTCTTTAAGCCATCTTAGGTGAATATAATAAAGATTTTTCTGCACAGACCCAGTTTGGGATGATTCATTTCTTCCAGTAACTATAAATGCTTCCATTTGTGATACTTTAGGTAAAAGATTTGGGGCTGATTCAGCTCTCATCATACCCATTTTCATTTAGGCAAATATATTAAACTTAATATTTGAAGCCTACAGTGGCATGAAACTATACTTTCTCTACTTTATTGCATGTATTCCTTTCCATTAGGGCTTTCATGACACAAAACTAATACTGTCTCCCAATAACAATGTAAATATACTAGCAAAGCAGGCTGAGTATGAAGATAGCCTGAAAGTCAAAAATCTCTGACCTATTGGTATCAGGTTCTCAAGGGACATTATTTTGGAACTACTCAGTAACTATTGATGGCATATACATGCTTTTGCTCATTCATTCAGTAGAGAGAAAGTGTGTGAGCCACAGATGGTTTAAAGACCCTTCAACTCTGTTCCTCCACACACCCTGGTCATGAAACAACTCAGGGATACATTGCAGTGGGGTCCTGTGCCAGTAACACCTCCCTGAGAAGAAAAAGCCTTTTGGAAAGGAAATATGTGGGTTTTTTATTCTTATGTAACATTTTTAATTCTTACAAAAATTTCATGGTTTTGAATTGTATAAGCAACAAAGTTCATTGTGGTGTATAAAAGAAAAACAAACTTTCTAATTAAGTGGTACTGTCTACCTTTTATCCAACTACATAGCAACCATCGTTAACAGTTTGGTATGAACCTTTCAGCTTTTCTTCAAGTGTGTATGTGTTAGAGTGTTTTTTTTAAAAAACAACAAAATTAGGTATCTTCCTCATTTAACTAAATACACCTTTTTTATTTTTATTTTGACCAAAGTAGATTATAAATCTTTCACAGTAATTTTTTAGGTACACAGTGACATTGAATCAGGGGCATTCTCGCCACCAATATTGTCCTCTCTCCACCCTGTTCCCAAGCATGCATCCCATACCCCCCTTTCATTCCCCCCACAGGCTGCTAGTATAAGTGTCCCCCCTCTGTGTCTAGCATGTTGTAGATTGAGTGTCGATTTTGTTGTTGTTGGCTTGGATTTAGGTGTTTAAGTCTGATCATTTTTTTTTTATTTCTACTTAATGTTAGTACGGCTGTCTGGTCTTGGTACCCTCCATTATTTTCCCCTCAGTTTGTGAGGTGGAACAAGATGGTTCAAATTATGTGGTTCTGTGTAAAGGAAAGAAAAAAAAATAAAATAAAATGGGGCAAAAAATCAAACAAGCAAAAAATGGGAGGAGTCCTTCTAGAGACTATAAATATCAATTTAAGAGAAGGGAAAAAGGAAGAAAAAACATAATAATACTAAAAATTTTTAAATCTCAAAAAGCACCACAGCAATAAAGACACCAGCCACACAAATAACCACAGTCCTGAAATAAAAACGAAACAAAGCACACACACACACACTACACACACACACACACACAAAAGAAAAACCCATGGAAAATAAATAAGCAACAACAACAATAACAAACCTAAAAAAAGGAAAGTTAATTTGTGCTTCTCTCTTTTTTTCTTGCATAATCACAGTAAATATTGGGGAAATTAGAAGGAAATCCCTTGACCTAAGAGATATAGGGTTTCGCCGCCCTTGAAGTATACTGTCATGGGAATAAACTACCGGCTCCATACATGTCCTTTTTACTCTCCCCTTGGTCCTTTGGTGGTGTCCCTGGAAACTTTCTGGCTTCATTGTGGATGATAAAACCCTGCCTCTGTAGCTAGAGATCTTGGTGTTTGCATAGGTCAAAGGATGAAACCTAGGATGGACTCTTTCTTTATGGTTCTAGGAGTTCTGTTCCATCACTTTCGTTTTAGTCAATCTTATGTAGTTGGTTGGTCTGGTTTTTGCCACCGGTCCTAAGATGAAGCATAGGATAGAGTCTTTCCTTATGTTTCCAGAGGATCTGCTCAGTTGCAGTTGTCTCAGTCAGACCTCTGGAGTTAAGAGATCTTGGTTGTTGTACAGATCATAGGCCAAAGCCTAGACTAGGATCTTTTTTATTCTGTCCAGTCATAGCTATCACTGTCTTCTGTACCAATCAAAGCTTAGATCAAATTGTAGCCATTTCCTCATTTTGAGGATACACCTTTTTTAAAAGCACATTTGGTGACCAGCCTTTAAGAAATGGTAATCCCCACTTCTTCATGTTCACGCCTTTGATTAAACCTTCTACGTTGCACTACAGTTGGTTTGTGTGAGCAGTAGAATAGCAGTGCATCAATTCTCACCATTCAATAAATTGTAGATGTGACAGAGTCTCTCCTGGGTTGAGGCTATAAAAGACCAAAGCATCCACTACTTTTCCTTCTTACCTTGTTCTTAAATATTTCTGTATGTATTTGGAGATTAGAATGAAGATTTGAGTCAACTGTCAGGACAAAGTCCGAGCTAGAACAATACATCTAGTCCCCTCCTGGATTCCTGTCACATGAAAAAACTAAGTTTTGGAATGACTTGTTATATAAAAATCGATCATGAATACAAACAGCAATAGCAATGTAGGACCATGCTAGGGCCTTAGTCGCACTATGTTATGTATATTATCAAGTTACCTGCAAATATGATGATTTTATTTTTTTAACAATTTGAACCCCTTTGATTTATTTTTATTGCCTGGACTCGTAATACTATATTGAACAGAAAAAAAGTAATGGACGTCTTTACCTTGTCACTGGATTTTAGAGAAAATTATTTCAGTTTTTTACCATTAAAATGATACAGGCTGTGGGTTTTCTTTTATATGACCATTTACTATTTGAGGAAAATTTCCAACCATTTCACTCTTGTTGAGGTTTCTTTTTTTAATTATGAATAAATGTTTAGATTTTTTTTGTTTGTTTTTGGGCCACCACCCGTGATGCTCAGGGGTTAATCCTGGCTATGCGCTCAAAAATCACTCCTCGGTCTTGGGGGACCATATGGGATGCGGGATGGAACTTCAGTCAGTCCTGGGGTCAGCCGCATGCAAGGCAAATGCTCTACTGCTGTGCATTTGCTCCAGCCCCTGGATGTTAGATCTTTTAAAAGTTTTCACTGCATCTTTCCTCTTATTATGGTGGCATATTATGATTATTGGTTTGCTTTTGTTAGACCACCCTTGCATCCCTGATATAAATCCCACTCGACCAGGGTATATAATTTTTGATAGGTTGTTGGATTCAGTTAAGTTGGATTTTGTTAAGGATTTTTGCGTCCATGTTCATCAGGGATATTGGTCTGATTTTTTTTTCTATAAATGTCTCACTCTGCTTTGGGAATTAGTGGATGTTAGTTGCATAGAAGGTGTTAGGAATGATTACTGCATCTTCAATGTTTTGAAAGAGCTTGAGGAGTAAAGTATTAAGTCTCTCAAAGTTTGATAGAATTCACCAGTGAATCCTATTTGTACTGGGATTTTTTTATATTTGTAGAGATTATTAATTACAGTTTCATTTTATTTTTGTGATTGCCTATTTGGGTTTTCTACTTCTTCCTTGCTTAGCTTTGGAGATTACAAGACTAAAAATCTATCCATTACTTTTAGATTTTCCAGCTTTAGAGTATAAAGTTGGTCATAGTATCCTTTCATTTATTATTTTGAATACTGAAACGTTCATTGTAATTTCTCCCCTTTCACTGATGATATATTTTTTCTGTTTTTTCTCTTGTAAAGTCTAGCTACATGGTTTATTTATCTTGTTTATTATTTCAAATAATTTGCTCCTGATTAATGGATTCTTACTTCTTGGTTTCTATATTGTTGACTTCAGCTCTTGTTTCTATTTACCTCCTTTTCCTTTTGGATTTGTTTGCTGTTCCATTTCCAGATGTTTAGGTTGTTGATTTGGGCTTTTTCTTCTTTCTTAATGCAAATTTACATTGATATAAATTTCCTTCATAATACAGCTTTTGCTGTAACCCCATAGGTTTTCTAAATATATTAAAGATTTGTTTTTCTACTATGAATTGTTCTTTGGTAGCTATTGCTCATGTTAGCATTTGGTTGTCTGTGATTTTTTTTTTTTAGGGTTTTGGGTTACACCTAGTGGCAGTCAGAGGTTTACTTCCTAGCTCAGTGCTCAGAAGTTGCTCCTGGAAGCTCGGGGGACCATATGGGATGCTGGGATATGAACCAGGGGTCTGTCCTGTATTGGCTGTGTACAAGGCAAATGCTTTAATGCTGTGCTATCGCTCTTATCCTTGTTTTTAATATTTTTAATAAATTATTTTTATTAAGTACTATGATTTATAAGTAATTCATAGCAGAGTTTCAGGAATACATGTCACAACACCAATCTTATCACTAGTGTCAACTTTCTCCAGGTTCTTTTTCACTCAGTGGTTGATATTTAAGAATCTTCTATAAATCCTGGGTATTAAACCACTTGCTAAAAATGTTACAAATATAGTCTTATATGTTTGTCTTTTCATTTTTTTAAAATATATATAATATGTACATGTATCTGCAAATGTACACCCAGCGATGCTCAGGGGTTACTCCTGGCTCTGCACTAAGAATTACTTCTGGCAGGCTTGGGGACTATATGTGATGGGGATCAAATCTGAGTCAGTCACATGTAAGGAAAACACTCTACCACTCTGATACATTTTTCTATTTTAATTTTTGTATGAAACTTTTATTTCCAAAGATTTTCAACTGATAAGAGGTTTGCTAAGTCAAAAGTATAGCCACTAGGGGCCAAAGAGATAGGATGGAGGTAGGGCATTTGCCTTGCATGCAGAAAGATGGTGGTTCAAATCCCAGCATCCCATATGGTCCCCTGAGCCTGCTAGGAGTGATTTCTGAGTGTAGAGCCAGGAGTCATCCCTGAGTGCTGCGGGGTGTGACCCAAAACAAACAAACAAAAACAAACAAAAATGTAAGACAATATTGGTGCATGTACTACCTTGGACAGAGAAAATTAAAACTTCCATTATTTATACAGGAAGGTTTATGATGTTATTGCTGGAGTATGAAGTGTGTGGGCACTGCAGAAAGGTAATGCTTGAGAGGCAAGGGGATAGGCCTACTGGATTTAATAATGAGCTTGATCTTTGGTCCATATATAAATTCTATAAACAGTGGAAGGCTTTACATCAAACTTTGAAGTGATCAGACTGCATCTTAGATCAGTCTCTATGAGCCATGTGGGAGGGAGGGCAGATCTGAGGACACAGAAGTAAAAAATATACACACTATTTTAGGAAGCTGCTAAGTCATCCAAAATAGAAGTTAATAGATGGCTTAAACTGACGTACGGATGATGGGATTGAGGTGATGACATAGAATAGGAAAGTCACTTATGAGGTAGGAAGGATGGAATTTAGAGAATTATTTTAGGTACCTTGGGGGTGAAGGTCTATAGGAATGCTGGAAGAGACAAGGATGGCATTATGGACTTTATCTTTAAAAGTGCTGCTTAAGATACTATACTAGCAACAATAGAATAAAACTAGCAAGAGAAAACTGGTTAAATGAGCAAAATGAATTTGGCTGGAACAAATACAAAGGCAAAGTGAGACCCAGTAAAAAACAGAGGTGGGTGATACAAACATGGGCGTATTCACCTAAATATATTGAATTGAGCAATATTTAAGAGGATTATCTCATTTAAGGACCAGTTTAAAAAATTAATGAAATCTTTTCTGTTAACTGCCAAATTCTAGGGTATGCAGCTTAAATATGCCACAGAAAGGTTTAGAAATTAAGTGAAGAAAAAGAAAGTGCTAAGGGCAAAAGCAACCACTAGCTTTTTTAGTTTGGATCTTCCTGGAGGTGACAGACTTGACAGGGTCATTTTAGATCCTATCATTTTAGGTCATTTTAGTTCAGAGTCAACTTTTTAGTTCTTTAAACTTGGAGACTTGAAAGTTGTCATTTCTCTTGGGAACAATCAGGGTTTGGAGTTCCACCTTTTTTCTAGTCTCAGTGGACAATCAATGTTATTCCTAGACAAAGATCATATAGTGAATCTATGGGTTGAGATCCAGTCATACATTGTCAAAATCTAGCTCAAATACTTCCTAAGAGCCACTATTTTCTTGACTGGAAAAAATGAGCATGTCTGATTGCAGAGGTGTCATAATAATAAAAAGGGGCAACATAAAAAGCATCTTCTAGAAGTCTCCAATTCACTAAGGTGCCCTATTACTGCAAGTGAAGGAAAGCTTAGGGAAGCAGACATGATCAGAACTCAGTAGCTGTTGTCAAAAAAATTTTTTCCACTAGGAGAGAATGACTAACTGGGTTGTTCTTTTATTATTTTAGTTGGGACACTATTACTTATAACATTATAAATGGCAGGGTTTCAGGCACTTAATGTTCCAATACTACAGCCTCTATCAGAGTGTCCACTTTCCGCCATAATTATTTTAGTGCCCCCACCCCCATTCACACCGGCCTTGCTAAGCACTGTTCTATAGATTAGTTTTCATGGTCTGTTGTACTTGACCATTTATTATTCCTCTGTTTCTTTATCTTGGATATATGAGAATATTATTCTATATCTGTCAAAGTTCAGAGATGCTTAGAGAGTGAGCTACCAATAATTTCATCTTGTGCATTCTCTTTCAGAAGAGAATGTATAGTTGTCTAATCCTACCTCCAGAAATCTCCCTGAATAAATGTCCACTCAGGTGTTCACACTTTCAAGAATCTAAATTAAATGTTAACAAAGTCAGCTTTCTAAAGATCTCTAATCTTGGGACTGGCAAGGTGGCGCTAGAGCTAAGGTGTCTGCCTTGCAAGCGCTAGCCAAGGAAGGACTGTGGTTTGATCCTCCAGCATCCCATATGGTCCCCCAAGCCAGGGGCAATTTCTGAGCGCTTAGCCAGGAGTAACCCCTGAGAATCAAATGGGTGTGACCCGAAAAACAAAACAAAACAAAAAATCTTTAATCTTTCTGAAAGAGAATCAATAGGTCAAGGAGATATCTAAAATAAATATCTTCCATTTCAAGTATCATATAAGTGATTAGTTGAATAATAGTCATTCTGTAAGGCCATAAGCCCTCTTTCTCATGCACTTGACCTTTTTTTATGAGTTAACATAAAGGCAGTCACAAGAAACCATGTAATCTAATTGTGGTCAGCCACTACAAGGCAAATTCTTAAGTGCTGTACTAGCTCTCTGGTCATATACATATATTTAATTTTTTATTAACAGTCTCAAAAACTTGTAAAAAACATTTAATTTTTTAAAATAATTTTATTATGACCAAAGTGAATTATGAATCTTTCATAGTAATATTAAAGGTACATAGTGACAATGAATCAGGGCCATTCCACCACCAGTTTTGTCCTCCCTCCACCCGTTCCCAGCATGCATCTCAGATCCGCCTCATTTGCCCCCCAGGCTGCTAGTTTAACTGCTTCCCTCTGTGCTTGTTGCAGATTGGGTATCGATTCTATTGTTGTTGACTTTGGGTTTGGTGTTTGAGTCTGATCATTTTTTATTTCCACTCAATGTTCATACGACTGTTTGGTCCTGGTACCCTACATTCCCACCCCCCCTCAATTCATGAGGCAGAACAAGATGATTCAAGTTGTGTGGTTCTGGTGGAAATAAAAAGAAAAAAAAAACCTAGGAGGATTCCATCTAGAAGTTATAAATACCAATTTAAAAGAATAAAGGAAAAAAAGAAGAAAAACAAAACAAAACCCCCAGCAACTACAAAAAAAAGCACTCAGCTACTAAAAACAACTACTAACATAGTAACTGTGGGTGTGCCTATTTGAGACCCTAAGACCCACCCATTTCTGGGAGGGGTCTTGGGAGCCGGATAGTAGGTGTAACTTTACCTGCGAGCCCCTCCCATTCCTGGGAGGGGTCTGGGAAATGTTAGATAAGGCTTGGACCAAGGGAATTCGGCCCTTTTGGCTCTTTGCCCTTTCTGCGCTGCTGTGCGCTCTGGCTTCTGGGTTTCTATGTTCTGGTCTTTGACCAGCATGGAGCCCAAAGGGAAGATGGCTAACAGGAGATAAGATGCAGGGCTAGCAAAATATTGCTGTGCTTGAAAGGTTATGAATAGGCCACACACCTGTGGTGGCTAGGGTATGAATAAAGCTGATGCTTCCTAATGGCTGCATGTGAGTGAGTGATTTCACCTGGGCCTGGAACTCGCCGGCTGCATGGAGGTTGCAGAGCCACGTGGGCTGGATGGCATCCTCCACCATCCAGCCCCATCGTTAATTATTTAATGCAACAGTAACCACAAGAATGAACAAATAAAATAATAATAATAGTAATAATAATAAATAAAAGGAAGAAAATAAGAAAAATATAAAAGAAAAAAGAAATTTAAAAAAGAAAAAGAGAAAAAATGAAGAAAGGAGGGCTGATGTGGCAAGGTTTTGTGCTTTGTTTTTTTTGTTTTGTTTTTTTATATATATATATTGCATAGGCACAGTATTTGTGGGAATTAGAGTAGCCTAATAGAAACAGTGTTTTTCTGCCCTTGAAGCATACTGCCATGGGAACAACTACAGGCTCCAACACACTCATTTTCACACCCCAAGGTCTTTTTATGATGCTAGGAAACTTTCCACTCAGTTGTGGATGATAAAATCAGGTCTCTGTAGCTAGAAATCTTGGTATTTGCACAGGTCATAGGACTAACGCTAGGATAGTCTTTCTTTACGGTTCCAGAAATTCTGTTCAATTACTGTTGTTGTAATCAGTCTTCTGTAATTAGTGGCCTTTGTTTTTGCTCAGATCCTAGGACAAAGCCTAGGATGGAGTCTTTTATTATGGTTCCAGAAGTTCTGCTCAGTCTCAGTTGTCAAAGTCAGATCTCTGGAATTAGAGATCTTGGGTTATGTACAAATCCTAGGCCAAAGCCTAGCTAGGATCTTTCTTATTGGTCCCAGGATAAGTTCTGCCCAGTCATGGTTATCAAAGTCAGTCTTCTGTAGTGAGTGATCTTGACTTTTGCACAGAATAAAGGACGATGTGTCTTCTGATTTCATCTTACCGTTATCTTTTGAGATAGGGCAACCCTGTTTTAGATCAAGTTGTCATTTCCTCGTTCTCAAGATGTCATATCAAAACTGGTGCAAGTTGGTTCCAGAGTAGTATTAGGAATTTCCCAAGGAGGAGTTTGGTCCCTGGTGTTGTTGCAGGGAACTGTGTTGGTTCTGTCTGGGATCTGGGGTTCTGGGTTGGACGGTCGCTGTTTGATCACATGGAGTCTAAGTTGGGTCCGCATGACACATGTTCAGGGTGGGGGATACCCCTGTAACCTTAGTAGATATTTTCTACTTATTTTCTAGCTTATTTCTGTGCATAAGATTTCCCCATTTTTTAGAATGCCTAAGCAAAAGAGAATGGTGCCATATTATATTGCTAGTGCATTTGGGGTTAAGAATGATGGGCTACACAATCTCTGTGCCCTGTTCTTGACCTGAACTTTTATCCCAGGCCAGACTTTTTCTTCTAGGTTTTCGTAGCAAGCAGAACCAAACAGGTGATGTTAAAAGAATATACATATACATATATATGAAATATATATAAAATAAATAAAATAAATTTGAAATTTGAATAAAAAGTATTAAAAAAATAAGTGATGGAGGAGGCTACCTTTACATTTGGGAATAAACTCAAGAGGTATTATAGAGGTTTTAAACATACAGAGGAAATATAGCAGCCCTATTAAGTCTTTTGAGATATTCTTGGTGGGGGGGGGCATAAAATCAAGGGCACATTTTCATCCCACATTGTAGTCTTGTTGAGTTTGAGAAATGATTTGCAGCAGTAAGGGGTCAGATAGTGTCCTTAAGCTGGGGCTGAGTCCAGTAGCATGCAACAGTCCACATTTGGGGGGGGAGTATGAAAAGAAGGACCACATAGCATAAGTCAGCAGGAGTGTCAGTTGTAGTTTCTTGCTGGGGCAGAAGATGTGAGACTAAGAGGGTGTCTTTTCACTTTGGGAGCTGGGTGGTGGTTTATTGGGGCAGGAGGTCATTCTTGGTACCTTATGGGTTAAGAACTGAGGGCAAAGAGGGTAAATAAAGAGGGATAATGGATCAGGATTGGGGGATGAGAGGATAGAAGAATTTCTGAAGGGGGTCAGGAGGGATAATATATAAAAGGGGCTATATACACTATAGGCATAGATTGTTTACAATTTAGGTTTGGCAATCAGAGAGGAGTAGTCTACTATATACAAACTCATGCCCACATATAAACAGACATTAGAGTTCCATTCTTTTTGTTTGTTTGTTTTTGGGTCACATCCAGCAGTGCTCAGTGGTTACTCCTGGCTATGAGCTCAGAAATCACTCCTGGCAGGCTCGGGGGACCATAAGGGATGCTGGGATTTGAAACATGTCCTTCTGCATGCAAGGCAAATGCTTTACCTCCATGCTATCTCTCTGGCCCCTAGAGATCTATTCTTAAGCTGCTGTCGGATGCCTGACCCTCATAGGATGGGACTTAAGAAATACTTGAATTGAGAAAAGATAATTAGCTAAGATATACATTATGAGACAAAGGGAAAAATTGTTGTCATTAATTAGTTTTTGTCATTTTTTTGATTGGTGACCAGTTTACAGTTGTTTCTTAATAGAATTGTTTCAGGCATACAATGTTCCAACACCAATCTCACCACCAGTGTCCCCCTTTCTCCACCAATGTTCCCAGGTTCTCACCCTGGGAAACTTCTCTCCCTTCTGCACCTTCACAGACTTTTATTGAATGTAAATTGGTATATGCTCCAACAAAACTCAAGGGAACAGCAAATGGAATCACTGAAAATAAGTAAAATCGATTTTCGCTGATTGATTGCTAAGTGATTTTAACCAATATAATTAAGACATTAATTATTGAAAATGTGTAAAATCCCTTAGCAAGCTAGGAGTAAATATACCTTTCATAATCTAGTAGAGGGCAATTATAAACATTATGAGTGAGTGTCATACTCAGTGTCACATGTTGGGAAGTTTGTCCTGTCCGTAACCAGTCTTGCAAAACTGGTTTCAAGGCTATGAATTCCCTAAGCAGTTGCTTGTCCATGAAGCTCAGTGCCATTTCTTCAAATCTAAATAATAGGGGCTGGACAGATAGCACAGAGGTAGGGTGTTTGCCTTGCATTCGACCGACCCAGGATGGACCTGGGATTGATCCGTGTCATCCCATATGGTCCCCTGAGACTGCTAGGAGCAATTTCTGAGTGTAAGCCAGGAGTAATCCCTGGGTGCCTCTGGTGTGGCCCAATAAACAAATCTGAACAATAATCTAGTTGGATAGAATATTCTTGACTAGGTGTTCATTTCATTGAGGTCATTACATATCCCTCCATTTTCTCTGGCTTACAAAAAACTTGATAGATATGCTATATATCTTTCCTTTGTATGTAATATCCTTTTTCGAACTTGCTGTTTTTGTACTGTCTCTTCAATATTTTTCATTTTGAATACAATTGTCTCAGAATTTTCTTACTTATGTCTATTTTTGCTGGGACCCTCTAGGCCTCTTGGATCTTGGAACCTGTTATCTTTAACTGGGATTTGTACTGATGATCTATTATTTTTCATCACATTTACCTTCCTGTTCTTCAGGGACTCTGATGATTTATATTGTTCCCCTTGAGGTCAGACCCACAACTCTCTGATTCATTTGGTTCATTTCTTTTCAGGCTATTTTCTATCTTCTATTGTTTCCTAACAGTTTACTCCTTATCCTGTAGCTCCTTGACCCTTTACTCAGCTTGTCATTCTGCTATTCAGAGATTGCACTGAGGTTTTATGTTTTGTTTTTGGTCCACATCAAGCAGTGTTCAGACTTACTCTTGGTTCTGTGCTCAGGGGACCAAATGGAGTGCTGGAGATTGAATCTGGGTCAACCATGTGCAAGGCAAGTACAACAGTGGTCCCTTTTATTAATTTTTAAAAATATTTATTGAGTTTTTAATATCAACCATGATGATATTTTGGTGATATTTATTGTAATGATTTTTTCATTTCAACCCATAAATAAGCTTTACTGACTTATGTAACGTCTGACTACTTTACTATCCATGCCATTATTTCTTTAAGCTTATTGAAAAGATTCTCATCATGGACCAGAAAGACATTGCCTGAGGATTTACTGGTGTTGTTTATATCTTTCGTGATACTGTTTTCACTCACTGAGTTTGGTGGGCAACTATATATTTTCCCCATTGGTTTTCTAGTGTTCTTGCTGTGTCTTTAGAAGCTGAGGGATTATGCCAGGATTGCTCTCATTCTTCTTTGTCCATCTTTACCAGATGTTAGGAAGAATAACTGTAAGTCACATGTAATTTGTTGAGTAGATCTGTCATGTGCTTTAGGAGGTGTGGAGCAGGTCAATTTATATGGCAAAGATCAGGTCTGAAAGCTGCTAGGATTGGTCAGAATGTCAGCCTCCCATTCTAGAGTAGGCCCACAGATGTTAGTTGAAGGTGAGCCTCACCAGAACTAGCAAGCAGTAAGCAGAAGGTCTAAAAAATCTGATAGCAGAAAAGCAGGGAGAAATGTAGTTGATGGGTAAAATTTTTCAAGAGGTCTGAATGAATGTTAAAAATTAACTCACAGCAATCCGTGTTTCTAAAACATGGTGCCAATCCTTAAGAGAACCTCATGCGATTTGGGTCAAGCACAAGTGAATCAATGAATAAGTGCTGAATAAATTAAATTTTTATTAGAACCTCACTTCAGAATCTGACATATCCAGTATGTATTTGTGTATATATGCGTGCACATATACAGTATGTATATAGCATTGTATTCACATGTATATACATTAGAAAAAGCAATCTGGCTAGGGAAGCCATAAAAGATCAACAGATACAGTTTATTTTCTCAATAGCAATGACTTTTACATGAAAAAATGATTAATTTAAAAATTAAATATATCACTATATAAACTTTGGGTCTTTTATAGTTTCATCTATTTAACAATTCAGAGATTACATTTAATAGCTACAAGATATAATATACAATCAATAATTTCTTAGATTCTTAAGAAGTATGGCTTATGTACCATGCTTAAAAGTAAGCAGTCTTTATTGCAGAGTAAAATCTAAAAATCTGTAACTTATATAGCATAGAAAAGCATGTCTATGTTATTGATTTATTTCCTATAAAGTAGTTCTTCAACCAATATATTATTTATGACCACTGGAAGTGAAAGTTATCTTAAGCAGGCATAGCAAGACTAACAGGATCATATATCTTTATTGTTTCATCCCAAGCACAGTCAGCCACCTAGAAAAGAAAAGAAGAAACATGAACACAGACCCTCAAAATAGGCATTAAAACCGGCATATGTACTTGTTATCTTGTTGACATTGTTAGTAGATAAATTCATTAGTTAACATATTACTCACTATTTAAGGTACTTTTAAATAAAAACGGGGATATATTTCTGATAAAATTCAATTTCCCCTTTTGACAATATACTTTAGATATAGTTTCTAAAACCACATACTTCAGACCTACTCCATTTCAGGGGTACTTAATTCTCAAGCAATCCTAAAATGTGAGCCAAGGCACCATATTAAGTAAAAAGATAAGAGTTCTTGTTCTCTAAGACCAAGACAGAAAAGCATTTTCCAGAGTCTCTCATAGGAAGCAGTTTTGAATCCAACTCTAGAGCACTAGTCAAAAAAGTTCCACAATCTGATGGTTTTCAGTGGTGCTCTTTCTTGTTTTATTTGCTTTGGGGTAATACAGTGTTCTGGGTTTCCTTCTGGCTTTTTCAGAAGTTGAATGCCTTCAAGCCCTTCCCACTGTACTAACTCTCTACCCTATAAAAGCTCTCTTTAGAAGTGGAGGTTAGGACTAAAATGTCCATGGACTCAAACTGTGTGGTAAAATCTTGGTGAGTATAGTGATGACTCAGGGTATAATACTGATGCATAAAAGATCAAATGGGATTCTCAAAACTAGGAAGGAAAACTTAAAAATTAAAAAAATTACAATAGCACCAAATAACAAAATAATAACTAAGATTAAGACAATGAAAAGTTCATGCTAAAAATATTGCTCAAAGAAATTATAGAAGGCCTTAGTAAATGGTGAGGCATACCATGTTTATGAGTTCAATACCATTTATAAGTTCATGCAAAATAATTTGTGAATAATTCATAATCTCAGCAGAATTTTAATTAACAGTGGGTAATGTGACTTAAAATATATAAAACAGGGCAGACATTTTGGGGCTTCCCCCGGCTTGCTTCTGGGAACTTTGATCTTCTCTGGCATTCATCCCCTGGCGGCTTGCCTCAGCTGAGGTGAGTGTTTCCGGGCGGGCTGGAGTTGCAGATAAAGCTGACTGCTAGGCCCCTTAGGCTCAGCAGACATTTTGGGGCCTCCCCCAACTTGCTTCAACCTGGGAACTTTGATCTTCTCCAGCATTAATCCCCTGAGGGCATGCCTCGGCTGAGGTGTGTCTTTCCAGGCTGAAGTTGTGGATAAGACAGACTCTGCTGGGCCCCTTAATCTCAGCACACAATTTAGGACTTCCCCAGCTTGCTTCACCCTGGGAACTTTGATCTTCTCTGGCATTCATCCCCTGATGGCTTGCCTCAGCTGAGGTGAGTGTTTCCGGGCTGGAGTTGCGGATAAAGCTGACTCTGCTGGCCCCCTTTAGCCCACCTATAAAGGGTCAAAGCAGAGGAGCACGGCCACTTCACTTGGCTTCGCACTCCACCTAGCCAATGAATACTACCACAACACGTAGAAAAACCTACAGCATAAGCGTAACAATGGGAAAACTATGCAGACCAACTTCAGCCATAGAGAATGAAGATGGAAACTCTGATGACCCAACAATGGCCAACCACCTAAGCAGTCTTTCAGAAATGGAGTTTAGAGAAGAAATATGGAGGATGCTCAAAGAACTCAAAGAAAGTATAGATCATAACACTAATAAAAATCAAGAGAATATGAAGATATATATCAAAAAACTCCAAACTGAAATATCAGGTCAAATAACAGGTCTGAAAAACTCAGTAGATGAATTGAAGAACATAATAGATGAGCTTTCCAACAGGTTAAAAGCAGCTGAGGATAGAATTAGTGCACTGGAAGATGCAATGCATAACAACTTTACACAGCAGAAGAGATTGGAAAAAAGCCTTAAATCAAATGATCAGACAATGGAAAAATTACTCAAAGAATATGAGCAGATGAAAATAGAAGTCTTTGATAAGCTCAACAGAAACAACTTTAGAATCATTGGAGTCCCAAAGACCCAAGAATAAAATCTCCAGGAAGAATCAACAGTCAAGAACATCATCACAGAGAAACTACCAGAGCTAAAGAAAACATGTGACCAAATCCTGCATGCCCGAAGAGTACCAGCTAAAAAAGACCCCAGGAGAAACACCCCAAGACACATACTAGTCACAATGATGAATCCCACAGATAGAGATGGAATACTGCAAGCAGTAAGATCAAAAAGGGAAATTACATTCCAGGGAGCATCCTTGAAATTTACAGCAGACCTGTCACCAGAAACACTCAAGGCCAGAAAGCAGTGGTGAGATATATTGACAAAACTCAATAAAATAAATGCTTCGCCAAGAATACGGCACCCAGCAAAACTCACTTTTAGATTTGAAGGAAGTATATATGGCTTCACAGATAAACAACAGCTCAAAAACTTTACAGACTCAAAACCAGCCTTAAAAGAAAAACTGAGAGATCTATTCTAAAGACAAGACAGAACAAAAAACACACCAAACTTCTACACAAAGATGGCAATAAATCCCATGAAAATTATTTCTCTCGATGTCAATAGACTAAATGCACCCGTTAAGAGGCATAGAGTGGCAAAATGGATTTAAAAAAAAAAAACTGAAGCTAAAATTCTGCTGCCTACAAGAAACACACCTGAATAGTCAGAATAAACATAGACTCAAAATCAAAGGCTGGAGGAAAATCATTCAAGCAAACAACACCCTTAAAAAAGCGGAAGTGGCCATACTAATATAAGATGACACAAACTTTATACTCAGAAAAGTTGTAAGGAACAAAGATGGATATTATGTACTAATCAAGGAATATGTACAGCAGGAAGAAATCACTCTCCTAAACGTATATGTACCCAATGAGGGACCAGCAAAGTATTTAATACAATTGTTGACAAATCTGAAAAAGGATATCAATAATAACACAATAATTGTGGCAGACCTCAACACAGGCTTGTCAACACTTGATAGGTCAACCAAATGGAAACCCAACAAAAATATACTAAACCTGAAAAGAGAAATGGAAGAAAGAGGCCTAGTAGATATATATAGGACACTTTATCCTCAGAAACCTGGATATACATTCTTTTCCAACGTACACGGGTTATTCTCCAGGATAAACCACATGCAGGCTACCTTTGCTGACCACAAGGCTCTGAAGTTAGATGTGAACTACAAAGGGACACAGAAGAAAAAATTTAACACCTGGAAATTAAACAGTCTACTACTGAACAACCAGTGGTCCGAGATGAAATCAAAGAAGGAATCAAAAATTTCCTGGAAACAAACGACAATGAAAACACAAACTATCAGAACCTATGGGAAACAGCAAAAGCAGTACTGAGAGGAAAATTTATAGCTTTGCAAGCACATATCAGGAAGGAAGGAGTATACATGAATAGCTTAATGACGCAGCTTATAGAATTAGAAAATGATCAACAAAAGAAATTAAAATTGGGAGACAGAAGGAAATAACAAAGCTGAGAGCAGAAATCAATGAAATGGAAACCCAAAAAACAATCCGAAAGATCAACGAAAGCTGAAGTTGGTTCTCTGAAAAAATAAACAAGATTGATAGACCATTGGCAAAACTCACAAAGCAAAAGAGAGAGAGAAACTTGATAACGCGATTTAGAAATGAAAAGGAGGAGATCACTACAGATAATGCAGAGATTCAAAGGGTATTCAGAGAATACTTTGAGAAACTCTACGCCACTAAATATGAGAACCTGGATGAAATGGATAAATTTTGGAACTCGTATAACCTTCATGGTTGAATAAAGAAGATGTAGCATATCTAAACACCCCCATCACTATTGAGGAAATTAAAACTGTAATAAAAAATTTGCCCAAAAACAAAAGCCCAGCCCCTGATGGATTCACGAAAGAATTCTTTCAAACCTTTCAAGAGGAACTACTACCAATCCTGGCCAGGCTCTTTTATGAAATCGAAAAAACAGAAACACTTCCAAATAGCTTTTATAAAGCCAACATCACCTTAATACCAAAACCAGATAGGGATGCTGCCAAAAAAGAAAATTACAGACCAATATCCCTGATGAACACAGATGCACAGATCCTCAACAAAATCCTGGTGAACAAGATTCAGTGCCTCATCAAGAAGATCATTCACTTTGATTAAGTAGGTTTCATCCCAGGAATGCAAGGATGGTTTAACATCTGTAAATCTATCAACATAATACACAACATAAACAAGAAAAATAAAAATCACATGATCATATCAATAGACGCAGAAAAAGCATTTGATAAGGTTCAACACCATACTTGATGAAAACTCTCAGCAAGATAGGAATAAAAGGAACCTTTCTCAATATAGTTAAAGCCATCTACCACAAGCCAGTGGCAAATATCCTCAATGGAGAAAAACTAAAAGCCTTCCCTCTAAATTCTGGTACAAGACAAGGCTGTCCTCTTTTACACTGTTATTCAACGTAGTACTTGCTATAGCTATTAGGCAAGAAAAAGATATCAAGGGAATCCAGATAGGAAAGGAAGAAGTCAAGCTCTCACTGTTTGCAGATGTCATGATACTCTACTTAGAAAACCCTAAAGACTCTACCAAAAAGCTTCTAGAAATAATAGATTCATATAGCAAAGTGGCAGGTACAAAATTAACACACAAAAATCAATGGCCTTTTTATACACTAATAATGATAGGGAAGAAATGGACATTAAGGGAAAAATCCCATTCACATTAGTGCCACACAAACTCAAATATCTTGGAGTCAACCTGACTAAAGATGTGAAGGATCTATACAAAGAAAACTATAAAACACTGCTCCAAGAAATAATGAGAGTACACTCGGAAATGGAAACACATACCCTGCTCATGGATTGGCAGGATCAACATCAATAAAATGGCAATACTTCCAAAAGCATTGTATAGATTTAATGCGATTCCTCTAAAGATATCCATAACATTCTTCAAAGAAGTGGATCAAACATTTCTGAAATTCATTTGGAACAATAAACAACCTCGAATAGCTAAAGCACTCCATGGGAAAAGGAATATGGGAGGCATTACTTTCCCCAATTTTAAGCTGTATTACAAAGCAATAGTTATAAAAACAGCATGGTATTGGAATAAAGACAGACCCTCAGATCAGTGGAATAGGCTTGAGTACTCAGAGAAGGTTCCTCAGACATATAACCACCTAGTTTTTGATAAAGGAGCAAGAAATCCTAAATGGAGCAAGGAAAGCCTATTCAACAAGTGGTGTTGGCACAACTGATTAGCCACTTGCAAAAAAGCGAACTCAGACCCCTAGCTAACACCATGTACAAAGGTAAAATCCAAATGAATTAAAGACCTTGATATCAGAACTGAAACTATAAGGCATATAGAACAACATGTAGGTGAAACACTCCAGGACATTGAGACTAAAGGCATCTTTAAGGAGACAGCACTCTCCAAACAAGTGGAAGCAGAGATAAACAGATGGGACTATATTAAGCTGAGAAGCGTCTACATCTCAAAGGAGATAGTGTCCAGAATACAAAGGAGTGGGAGAAATTATTCACCCAATACTCACCAAATAAAGGACTAATATCCAAAATTTACAAGGTACTGACAGAACTATACAAGAAAAAAACAACTAACCCCATCAAAAAATGGGGAGAAGAAATGAACAGACACTTTGATAAAGAAGAAAGGCAAATGGCCAAAAGGCACATGAAAAGATGTTCAACATCTTTTTTGATGCAAATCAAAACTACTATGAGGTACCACCTCACGGCACTGAGATTGACACACATCACAAAAAAGGAAAACAAGTAGTGCTGGTGGGGATGTGGAGAGAAAGGAACTCTTTTTCACTGCTGGTGGGAATGCCGTCTAGTACAACCTTATGGAAAGCGATATGGAGATTACTTCAGAAACTGGAAATTGAGCTTCCATATGATCCAGCTATACCACTCCTAGGAATATATCCAAGGAACACAAAAATACAATACAAAAATCCCTTTCTTACACCTATATTCATTGCAGCACTATTTACAATAGCCAGACTCTGGAAACAACCAAGATGCCCTTCAACAGATGAGTGGCTAAAGAAACTGTGGTACATATACACAATGGAATACTATGCAGCCATCAGGAGAGATGAAGGCATGAAATTTTCCTATACATGGATGTACATGGAATCTATTATGCTGAGTGAAGTAAGTCAGAGGGAGTGAGAAAGACGCAGAATGGTTTCACTCATCTATGGATTTTTAAAAAAAATGAAAGACATTTTTAACAGTATCTCAGAGACAAGAGAGATGAGGGCTGGTAGGAGCAGCTCATGACATGAATCTCATCACATAAAGTGATGAGTGTAGTTGGAGAGGTGACTACACTGAAAACTATCATAACAATGTGAGTGAATGAGGGAAGTAGAAAGCCTGTCTCAAGTACAGGTGTGGGGGGGTGGGGAGGAGGGAGATCTGGGAAATTGGTGGTGGGAATGTTGCATTGGTGAAGGGGGATGTTCTTTACATGACTGTAATCATACAACTATAATCATATTTGTAATCCTGGTGTTTAAATAAAGATAATTATTAAAAAATATATAAAATAGAATGTAGAATAGTCAAAAGAATCAGAAAATAAGTTTAATAAAGTTGTACTACTTAAATATACCATCTAAATTCAAGCCTTACCAAAAAACTTAAAAAAGACAATGCTGTACAGATATAAGGTCATACAAGGAGTAGAAGAATTCAGGAATTCAGACCAACAAAGGTACCAAAAACAATTCAATATGGAAATAGTCCTTTAAATAAATGGTATCAGAGCTGTGTATATAATATATATGTTTATATATGTGAAACATGAACTTCAACCTCAAAGTTCAAAACAAAAATTATTCTGAGATGGATCACAGATTTAAATATAAAATTTAGAGTCTTCGAAGATAACTGAAAGGGCTAGTGGATATGCTTTGTTTGCACACCATAAGTTCTTTCTCAATCACTAATCCTACATGGTTCTCTGAACACTGCTGGTAATTCTAGTATGGAGCCAGATATGGCCACAAAGCAAATGAAAAGCTAGAGGTAAAATCTATTTTTAACATAGAGTATTTCTTTTTACTATTTTTATGATAACATAAAATATGTCAATTTCATTTTATTCACATATTCATTAGAACAGACAATTTTTGAATAAATATTTTCTCTCCCTGCCACAAACATTTTTTTCTTTCAGACAATATGGTTTGCAATATTTTAGTTGTAAAAATACCCCACATACTGCATTTTCTTTTTTTCCTTTTTTTATTAATTTTTTATTTTTAGTTATGAGAACAAAGATGCAAAGAAAGAGGATAAGATAAAGTTACAGTGGAAGGACAATCACCCATAAACAAAATTCTCAGTAGTCCTATTGCTGATATCTTAACTTTGAACTTTCAGCCAAAGAACATTAAGAAAAATAAAACAGAACCCATGTAAAATTACTTTGTCCCTCAAGTCCCCACATTGTAGTACATATTTCTTAGCAGCACCAAAGCAATCTAAAGACATAAAACTTATGTAACTCCTTAAACATTGAAGGCAAAGTACTTTTTTACATTTCCATGCACATGCATATTAGTTTAAGTTAACCTAAAAAGTTTAAGTGGGTTGTTTTTCTTAAGGATTAGAGTCAAAGGAGCACAGTAAAAACGGTGTTAGAGTGGCAATTATTGTTTGCATAGGCCCACCAAAATATGAGGGACATGGAAAGGAAAAGCCTTGGCCTAAATACAAGGAGACCCTACCCCTGAAGTTTCTTGGCATAAGACCAACTCTAGGCTCCAGGCAAGCTAGTCTGTCCAATTCAGGTCATTGTCTGTAGTGCCAATACACTTTTACTTTTCACACAGTCTCTGTTGTTGGTATTATGTTTCTGTATTAAAGATCCTGGAATCTGCATATCCTATATTGCAGTCAGGATGGTGCAGAGCGTCCTCTCATTTCACCTCACAATTAAAGGGCAATGCAGAGAACCCTGTTCTGTAAGCAGGTCGTTGTTGTTGTCAAGTCTTCTTAGTGTTAAGGGAAGTCTCTTTTGAGCAGGTCGATGTCAGAGCCGTGGTAGGGTCTTCCCTGGTAGAGGATTGCTTCCAGTAAGAACAGAACTCCTGAATGGGGTCCAGTCTGGCGTGGGGGGATCTCAGTCCCCTGGACTAAGTGGTCAGCCCAGGGGCCTATGGCTAGCTGTCCTGCCCAGAGCCCAACGTACCAGCTGAAGAGAAACAGAAGAACTGGCATGTGGAGTCTTCTGGGTGCAGCCCCTGCCTCTGTACACATACTGCATTTTTCAACCCCTGGCTAGCGAGTCTGAAGCTAGGTGAACAGGTCTGAAACAGGGTCGCTGCACAAAATAATCCAAACAGGCTGACGGTGAAACATGTATAGTCTGGCAATCTTCTGCTTCAAGCATGAGCTACCTGCCAGAACTGTCGTTTTTATTTAGTACTGAGACTACCCTCAGAGGAGTAAAGACAGAGTAAGGATATCGAGATAGCTCAGGCTATGCTGAGCCAGTCCTGCTCAGGTTTTCTTGAGACATGTAAAAACAACCTCTGTTTTGGGGTAACTAAGTTGTAAACAAACAGGTACAAAGAAGCCAGGGATGATCTTTGTTCTAGGTAAAACAAGGTATAATCTAACAGTTAGTGAAGGTGTATCATGTATATCACTCCTTCTTCAGCTTCCAATATTATCCAGAGTAATCATTTGCAACTATCATTCTCACTTTACTGATGAACTGATCAAATGATCGTATTTCTGTATCTTTACTATTAAATGTCTCTTTCACCTTTGTAGCCACAAGGTGCAGACCACAGTTTCATGTCCCATTTTAGCATTTATTCTTAGCCTGGAGTATAGTATAATTAACTGCCCTCTTCTCTGTCCTTATTATTCCTTATAGCAAGCTTTCTACCAAGGACTGGTCCTCCTGGCTCTCATCTCTATTGTCTCTAGATATTAATACTATACTATCTCTTTTTTAATATCCCATGAATGAGTATGATCATTTTATGTCTATACCTCTCCCTCTGTCTCATTTCACTTAGCATAATACTCTCCATAACTATCCATGTGTAAGCAAATTTCATGACTTCATTTTTCTAAATAGTTGTGTGTTCCACTGTACAGATGTACTATAGTTTCTTTATGCATTCATCTGTTTTCAGGCAATTGGGTTGTTTCCACAGCTTCTGGTTATTGTAAATAATGCTACTTTTCTACACTATGATTTTGGGCCCTTAGGTTATATTCCTAGGAGTGGTATTGCTGATCATAAGGAAGCTCAATTAATATTTTTTGGAATGCCTCTATATTGTTTTCAAAAAGGCTGAACTTAAATTCAAAGATATTTTTCTTTTTTTAAATTAATATCTTTATTTACGCATCATGATTACAAACATGTTTGTAGTTCGGTTTCAGTTATAAAAAAAGGATTCCCCCTTTACCAGTACAACATTCCCACCACCAATGCCTTATCAAAAGACACTAAGAAAATGTCACTGAGTAGGAAAAAATTCATAAATATATATCTAACAAAGAACAAAGAATATCTAAGTATCCAAAAAGCACATGAAAAATGCTAAACAGCATGAAGCACCAGAGAAATGCAAATAAAAGCCACAAAGATGTAATACCCATGAGAATAGCTGAAATTAAAGTAAACAATGTTAAGTTGGCAGAGGGGAATAAAGAACAATTAACTCTCATATAGTGCTTGTACAAATCACTTAGGGAAACTGATCAGTTTTTAAGAGTCAAAATCGATATGTATAGAACAGTTAATTCACTCAGAAATTTAGCCAAAATTAAAATACATGTTTATGTACAATACATACAAGAAATTAATGGTAATTTAAACAAAATGCCCTTTGACAAACAATTGACAGCAAATTGCAGCATGCTTACCTTGAAATGCCGCATAAGGGGCAAGAAAGATAGCATGGAGGTAAGGTGCTTGCCTTGCATGCAGAAGTACAGTGGTTCAAATCTCGGCATCCCATATGGTCCCCCCAAGCCTGCCAGGAGCAATTTCTGAGCTCATAGCCAGGAGTAACCCCTGAGTGCTGCCGGGTGTGACCCAAAAACCAAAATAAATAAATAAATACATAAATAAATAAAATGCCATACAGAAAAGGACAAACAGATTAAACATAGAATCTCACAGGTTATAAATAAGTTGAGCCAAAACCAAAGAAAAACCAAAAACATATAAACAAACAAAACCAGAAACAAAAGAATATGTTCAGGAGACTGACTCAGTATATACATCTGTATATACAAGAAAGCAAAACTAATAATATTTAAAAAATAAATTAGGCCAGTATTATGTTTTTGATTTTGAACTAGAAGCAAGGTGTAGACAGAGGAAAACTTGAAAGGAATAAAAGGAATGTGTCAGGAAGATGCAAATGCTTTATGCTGTGATAGATTATGCAAGTATCTGTTCAAAACTTGTCTCTAGGCTTTGAACATGCCAATGCATATAACTTATACAAACAAAATAATAACTGATTAAAAGAAAAAGTCTAGGCGATAATATGAAAGATGAAAGAGCAAGAGAATTTTGATCAAAGGTATTATACTCTATTCCCATATGATTTCAAAGACTGAAGTCACTTCAGGAAACTCACAATCTTGATTAGTTGAATTACTTGGCTGTCACAAACTGAAAACATTAAGAAATAGTCAAATTATGAGAAGATATTAACTCCTGATAGAAGCAAACTGGAGAGAACTTAAAGAAATATTTAGTCAAAATTTTAATTCACACATTAAAAAGTAGAAAATCTGGGAAAGTCTTTCTTTACTAAATGCATCAGGCTCATACACTAAACTCATGTCTTAGGTAATTCATGCCTTGATGCTTTTCTCACCAACTCCCTCCATTGTATAGCCCCTCTTCGACCTCCCCTTCCCTTTGATAGATTTAGTGACAATATCTTCCTTTTGAAGAGTCAGTTTAAGGATCACTAGCTCAATGAAGTCATTTGTAGAGTCTGAGAACAGTCAGTAAAACTTATTTATTGATATGTCTTCTGCTCCTTATGGGCATGAAACTCGTCTTGTTATATTATAAACATAAGTGAAAAACATTAGCACATAGATTGTACTTTATAGATTAAGACTGAAGATATTGTTTTCCTCCTATTCCCACTAGAGTAACTGAGTTGAAGCCAGGGCTCAAATCTGTTAAGCTTGTCCACTAAAAATAGTGCCTCATAAAAGTCAAATATTCATTATTCGCCTAATCCCGCAGTTATAAGTTTTTATGCCATGGGACACAAAGATCATTGTATTAATTTACCTCATCTCATCTAGATATACTTTTTTTCAGTGTTGGGCCTTTTTGAATGCTAAGCATCACCTATTGAAGAAGACTCAGATAATTATTATTTATTAAACTCATTTTACCCAAGTGAATGATTTTTTAATTGAATAAAGTAAGTTTACAAATTATGAGCTTTCTAGTAAGGTCCAGTGGCTGATATAAAGACAGAACCATGCCCAGATGAGCCTTGTTGCCCTCAATTCTTAGAATTGTAATGACTAGTGTAATGACTAGGCACTATTTAATTTCTTTCATCAGCCGTTTTGTTCCAAAAGAATACTTCTGATATAGTGTCTTCAGTTTGTTTGTGTGCCCTGGAAAGACTTTCTTTAATAAAACTGAAATCAAGAACTAAAAAAAAAAAAAAGATTTAGATTTTGACCTCCCAAAAACTGTCTTCTTCCAGCTCACTTCATGAAGCTCACCACAAAGAGTGATGAGTTTAGTTAGAAATAATTACATTGAGAACTATCCTAACAATGAGAATGTATGAGAGAAATAGAAAGCCTGTGTAGAGTATAGGCAGGGGTGGGGTGGGGAGAAGGGAGATTTGGGACATTGGTGATGGGAATGTTACACTGCTGATAGGGGGTATTCTTTACATGACAGAAACCTAACCATGTTTGTAATCAAGGTGTTTAAATAAAATATTATTAAAAATTAATTAATTAATTAATTAATTAAAAAAGACCAAGACAGTAATGACTAGGTGTGGGGGTCGAAAGCAGAGAGCTGATTCCTTCATCTGTGGAGGATCTGCCCTGCTGTGCCCTTGATGACTGTGAGAAACTGAAGGGACCTGTTAGCTTTGCTTGTGTCTCTTTTCTGATTTCCTGAAGCTCTCCTCAGAGGGCTATGAAGACCCCCACCCCCCCCCCCCAAAAAAAAAAAACTGTCTCCTGGAGCTGCTCAGGCCAAGGGGCCAAGAAAGACAAAGTGAGTAAGGACTGGCTGTGGGGGTTGCCAGGCAGAGAACTGATTCTTTTGTCTATGGAGGATCTGCCCTGCTGTGCACTTGATGACTGTGAGAAGCTAAAGGGACCTGTTGGCTTTGCTTGTGTCTCTTTTCTGATTTCATGAAGCTTACCTCAGAGGGCTAGGAGGAGTCCCCCCAAAAAACTGTCTCCTAGAGGCCGCAGAAGAGCATGGACGCTCCACTGCACACTCTTTCTAACCAATGAACCCCACCACAACACGCAGAAAAAAATCACACTATAAGCATGACCATGGAGAAACCGCGCAGGCAAACACCATACACAGAGAATGAAGATGATAGCTAGATGACTCAAAAATTCCAACATTCTGATTGAACTCTCAGATATGGAGTTTAGAATATAAATATGGAGGATGTTCGTAGAACTCAAAGAAAGTATATATGGATCTGAACAGACTAGAAAGACAGACATCAGAAAACTCCTAACTGAAATAACAGATCTGAGAAACATGGTAGTTCAACTGAAAAACTCAGTAGACAGCCTCTCCAGCAGGGTAACAGCAGCTGAGAACAGAATCAGTAAACTGGAAGATCAAATGCAGAACAACTCCATACAGCAGAAGAGATTGGAAAAGAACCTTAATCAGTGGTCCTCAAACTATGGCCTGCGGGCCACATATTGAATTTGTATCTGTTTTGTTTCTTCATTGCAAAATAAGATCTATGCAGTGTGCATAAGAATTCGTTCATAAATTTTGTTTTTACTATAGTCAGACCCTCCAATGGTCTGAGGAAGAGTGAACTGGCCCCCTGTTTAAAAAGTTTGAGGACCCCTGCAAGATAAACAATTATACAATGGAAAAAGTACTCAGAGAATGTGAACAAAAACAACATAAGAATTATTGGAGTCAAGGAGGTCCAGGAAGGGGATCCCCAAGAAGAATCAACAGTCAAAGACATCATCACAGAGATACTCCCAGAGCTAAAGACTACATGCAATCAAATCCTACATGCCCGAAGAGTACCAGCTAAAAGAGACCCCAAGAAAAACACCACAAGACATATCCTAGTTACAATGACTAATCCCACAGATAGAGATTAAATAATGAAAGCAGCAAGATCAAAAAGGAAAATTACATTCAAAGGAGCATCCTTAAGACTTACAATAGACATGTTACAAGAAACCCTTAAGGCCAGAAGACAGTGGTGGGATATTGTGACAAGACTTAATGAAAAGCATGCCTCACCTAGAAATCTGCACCCAGCCTGACTCACATTCAGGATTCAAGGAAGGATATACAGCTTCACGGATAAGCAACAGCTCAGAAACTTCACAGATGCAAAACCAGCCTTAAAGGAAAAACTGAAAGGTCTATTTTTAAGACAAGAGAGATCAACAAACATAGCAAACTTATCAACAAAGGTGACATTAAACCCTATGACAATCATCTCGACTCAATGTCAATGGAATAAATGAAACAATTAAAAAGCACAGAGTGGCAAAATGGGTCAAAAAGATGAACCCAACTTCTGCTGCATGCAAGAAACACACCTGAATATTCAGAACAAACATAGACTCAAAATCAAAGCCTGGAGGGAAATCATCCAAACAAACAACACCCTTAAAAAAAGCTGGGATGCCCATATTAATATCTGATGACACCAACTTTATACTCAGAAAAGTGGTAAGGGACAAAGATGGACACTATGTACTAATCAAGGATATGTGCAACAGGAAGAAATCAGACTATTAAACATATGTGCACCCAATGAGAGACCAGCAAATTATCTAATACAATTACTGACAAATCTGAAAGAAGACATCAAAAATAACACAATAATTGAGGGAGACCTCAACACCGGCCCTGTCAACACTTGATAGGTCAACCAGACTGAAACCCAACAAAAACATACTGGCCCTGAAAAGAGTAATGGAAGAAAGAGGACTAGTATATATGGGACACTCCACCCCCAAAAACCTGGATACACATTCTTCTCCAATGTACATGGGTCATTCTCCAGGATAGACCACATGCTGGCACATAAAACATACCTCCATAAAATCAAAGGACAGAAATTTTGCAGGCCACAAGGCTCTGAAATTAAATGTGAACTACAAATGGACACAAGAAAATCTTTAAAAACTGGATATTAAACAGCCTGCTACTGAACAACCTGTGGGCCCAAGATGAAATCAAAGAGCAAAAAAGAACTTTCCTGGAAACAATTATAATGAAGACACAAAATATCAGAATCTACGAGACACAGCAAAAGTGGTCCTGAGAGGAAAATTTATAGCTTTGCAAGCACACATCAGGAAGAGGGGCATACCTGAATAGATTAATGACGCAACTCATAAAATTAGAAAATGAAACAAAAGAAACAAAAAGAGAGAGACAGAAGGAAATAACAAAGCTGAGAACAGAAATCAATTAATTGGAAACGCAAAAACAAACTGAAAGATCAACGAAAGCAGAAGTTGGTTTTTTGAAAAAATAAACAAAATTGATAGACCATTGGCAAAACTCATGAAGAAAGAGAGAGAAACCTGATAAACCGGTATTAGAAGTGAAAAGGGGGAGATCACAACAGTAATTGCAGAGATACAAAGGGTAATCAGAGAGTACTTTGAGAAACTCTATGCTACTAAACAGAACCTGGAAGAAATGGATGAATTCTTGGACTCTTATAACCTTGCACAGTTAAGTAAGGAGGATGTAGCATATCTAAACACCCCCATCACTACTGAGAAAATTGAAACTGTAATCAAATGTCTGCTTAAAAAGAAAAGGCCAGGCCCAGATGGATTCACTAATGAATTCTTTCAAACCTTTAAAGAGGAACTATTACCAATCCTAGTCAGGCTCTTCCATGAAACTGAAAAAACGGGAACAGTCCCAAACAGCTTTTATGAAGCCAACATCACCTTGACACCAAAACCAGACAGAGATGCTGCCAAAAAAGAAAATTACGGGTCAATATCCCAGATGAACACAGATGCAAAGATCCTCAACAAAATCCTGGTAAATAGGATTCAATGCATCAACAAGAAGATCATTCACTACGATCAAGTAGGTTTGATCCCAGGAATGCAAGGATGGTTTAACATTCGTAAATCTATCAACATAATACAAAACATCAAGAACAAGAAAAATAAAAATCAGATGATCTTATCAATAGATGCAGAGAAAGAATTTGGTAAGATCCAACACCCATTCTTGATCAAAATTCTCAGCGAGATGGTAATGAAAGGAACCTTTCTCAATATAGTTAAGGCCATCTACCACAAGCCAGTGGCAAATGTTATTCTCAATGGAGAAAAACTAAAAGCCTTCTTTCTAAATTCAGATACAAGACAAGGCTGTCAGCTGTCACCACTCCTCCTCAACATAGTATTGGAAATACTTGTTATAGCGATTAGGCAAGAAAAAAATATCAAAAGAATCCAGATAGGAAAGGAAGAAGTCAAGCTCTCACAGTTTACAGATGACATGATACCCTACTTAGAAGACCCTAAAGACTACCAAAAAGCTTCTAGAAACAATAGACTCATATAGCAAGGTGGTAGGTTAAACACACACACACACACACACACACACACACAGAAATCAATCAACTTTTTAAAAACCAATAATGATAGGGAAGAGATGGACGTTAAGAAGGCAATCCCATTCACATTAGTGCCACACAAACTCAAATATCTTGGAGTCAACTTGATCAAAGACGTGAAGGACCTGTACAAAGAAAACTATAAAGCCCTGCTTCAAGAAATAAGAGAAGACATGTGGAAATGGAAACACATACCCTGTTCATCTCTTTGTTCCCACCCTTCCTAGTGGCCCTGGAGACATTGCTACTTCACTGCATGGCTTACAATGAGCACAAGTTCTTTTTTGTTTTATTTTTGGTCCTTATCAATAGTGCCCCAGAATAATTCCTGGTGAAGTCAGGGAGGCATATGGGATGCCAGGGATCAAACCCAGGCTAGCCACATGCAAGGTAAATACCCTACGCACTATACTATGCTCTGGTGAGGTCAGCCTAAAGACTTTTCTAAAAAAGCTGTGAGTTACTAAATATGAGTTAAAAACATGAGTTAACAAAAACACCCCCCAAAATAAGTCAAGGGGTGGAGAGATAGTGCAGAAGCTAGAAACTTGCACTTTATGAAGCTATAATAGCTACAACCCTGGTTCAAATCCCCCTGCACTACATATGGTTCCTCTCTGGACAAAACTAAAATAAATAAAGCCATCACAATAGCCAAAATCTGGAAGCAACCCAAGTGCCCATGAACAATGGGAGTAGATTAAGAAGCCATGACACAAATACACAGTGGAATACTATGTAGTCATTAAAGAAATAATGAAGTCATAAAATTTGCTGATAATGGATGGACATGGAGAGTACTGCGCTGAATGAAATGAGTAAGAAAGAGATATACATAGAATGGTCACACTCATTTTTAACATATAAAGAAATTAGTAGAGGAATAACAAATAGCCAAAGGCAATGGAAGAGAAGAGCAGAACTAGCCCAAAGTAGAAGACTTGTCACTGAGGTATGGGGTAGAGGACAGGGAAGTATAGGACAGGGGAGGGACCATTATAGCAGTGATGGAGAAGAGTGGTCACTCTGGACCAGAACTGGGTGCTGAAAGGTTTAATGACATCACATGTAAAACACAGTAACAGAAATGCCATTTCATTCAAAGAACAAACATGGAAAGAGGGGGGCAGTTAATTATACTACAACCAAGTTAGGAATAATTGCTAAAATTGGGCATGAAATTGTGGTCTGCACCTTTTGGCTACAAAGGTGAAAGAGACATTTAATAATAGAAGGTATAAAAATAGGATCATTTGATCAGTTCATCAGTAAAGATTTTCTTAGCACTTGACTATAAAAGAAATATATACCTCCATTATTAAAATGATTCCATACCAAAACGTTTTATAGAAGACTTCTCTTTTAAAATAAGAAACCAAAAAACTCTATATAATTAAACTCATTTCCTTAAGGCATTTCAAAAGCTTAATTCTTGAGGTTTCATATACACTAGAGTCACTAAATGACTTATTAAAACTGATGACCATTCCTATCTCATCGCACTGGTTCTTGAAGAATCTCCAGTATATTTCAATTTTCTTAACTGGATTTTTGGCATATGCACTGAGCTAGAATTTGGGAGTTGTTTTTTTTTATAATATCTTGATTTAAGCACCTTGATTACAAACATGATTTTGGTTGGGTTTCAGTCATGTAAAGAACATCTCCCTTCACCAGTGACACAATCCCATCCCCAATGTCCCAAATCTCCCTCCTCTGCACCCCACCCCCACCTGTACTCTAGTTAGGCTTTGTGAGCTGGAACTTCCAGCCCTCTCTTTTGTCTCTGAATGATATTGTAAGAATGTCTTTCATTTTTCTTAAAACCCATAGATGAGTGAGACTATTCTGCGTCTTTCTCTCTCCCTCTGACTTATTTCACTCAGCATGTACATCCATGTATAAGAAAATTTCATGACTTCATCTCTCCTGATGGCTGCATAATATTCCGTTGTGCATATGTACCACCATTTCTTTAGCCATTCATCTGTTGAAGGGCATCTTGGTTGTTTCAAGAGTCTTGCAATGGTAAGTAGTGCTGCAATGAACATAGTTGTAAGGAAGGGATTTTTGCATTGTATTTTTGTGTTCCTAGGGTATATCCCTAGGGGTGGTATATGAAAACTAAGTTTATAATTCAGTATGCTCCAGAATGAGAGAGATAATATGGTGGGGTATGGGAATTGCCTTGCATGCGGACGACCCTGGTTTTATTTCTGACATGCATATGATCTTAAGTGCAGTGCCAACACTGACGCTCTTAAAGCCAGGAATAAGCCCTGTGTGGCCCCAAACCAAACCAAACCATTTAGTGGGCTTCAAATGTTCTTTTTAAGGAAGAATTATTTTACTATTAATTGTTGCCAATAGAAAACATTTGCTCAGGGCTTACTCATGGTTCTGCACTCAGAATTTATTCCTGGTGGACCTTTGCCTTTTATAGACCATTTAGTACCATATTTTCTGGTGTATAAGACGGTTTTTGAAACAAAAAAAAGTCAACCAAAAATCGGGGGGTCGTCTTATCGCCGAGTATATACTGAAAAGTGTTTCAATATGCCGTTAAACAAAAATTGTCTGAATATTGCCACAAAACAAATTTTCCAACTTGATCCTGCACCAATCATTGCAAGGCTGCTCGGACCGCCTCTCTAACTCAGCCAATCCAAGTAGGCTTTTTATGCATGCAAATTAGACAATGTTCTGGACCCAAATCTACACCATAAAAAGCCTGCTCAGATTGGCCAAAGTCAGAGAGGAAGTCTATTACAGTATAACCTTTGAACCTTTGCTTGTTGTGATTGGCTCACTGTGGTACATGAGCACAGGAACACAAGCAGCACAGGAACGTTCTGTCTGATACAGCGAATATAGACCTAAACCTATGTTTTAACTGCAAAATTAGGGAGTCGTCTTATACGCCCAGTCGTCTTATATGCCAGCAAATACGGTACTTCCTGAAAAGCTGTCTTGTCTGTGAACTTCTTTAGCCAATGTTTGTATAACTCCATGTCACTTCTTTGAACATGAGAAAGTTAGCTGACAAAATATTCTTGTTGTGATGCTCATTTCATTCAACATTTTTGCTGTGTTGAACTATTTCAGGCTCTGAACCATTGAGCTTCATTTGATAGATCTTTTGTGAGTCTTGGGATTCCCTTATAAGTAAGTTTTTGCTTTGACTTTGTTTTTCTTAGGATACTAGCCCTATCTTTGTCCTTTACCATTTTTATTGCAGTGTGTCTAGGGTGTTCTATTCAGGTTTATTTTGTTTGAAATTTTCTGAGCTTTTTGGATCTGAGTATATTTCCTCAAATAGGAAATTTTGTGACTATAATTTCTCCACCAATGACTATTCTCCAGTCTTGCTTAATTTCCTCCCCTCAGGGTCTCCTATAATTTAATATGCTGTTTCTTTTATTGACACATAGGTTCTGATATTTTCCTCATTAAAGAAAAGCCTTTTTACTTTCTTCTTTTCTATATTTGTTTCATGTATATAACTCTCAAGCATGCTGATTCATTGCTGAATCCACCCAATGACTATTTTGGTTCACCTACAGCCTCTTCACATCAGTGACTTCTGATTGTCTTATTTCATGTCTACTTTATTCTTTCTTTTTTTTGTGAAGGTTTTATTATTTCCTTCAGTTCTTTGAATGGTCTTACCACTGTCACTATGAAGTCTTCATCTGAGACAACAGAGCTTTGTGGGTGCTTAGGGACTTTTCCAGGATTGTGTTTTTATCTATTTTATTCAGTACATGCCTCTGCTTCTTCATCTGTCTGCTGCACCGTGAGTGCTCAGAGGACCCAGTTATGTTCAATCTTGGGTGATAGCATAGGTTTCACAGTCAACAATTCCAGAAAGAGATAGTGGGGCTAAGTTTGTGGAGGCTTTGCAGTACAAACCAGCATTCACAGTTCCTAGTATCTCAGTCTGGTCAAGTTTGGGAAGCTGAGCACAATAGAATCAGCCTTCTCTATTCTTTAGGGCTTCAGATATTTTCTGATTGCTAGCGCTAAGACCTGCCTGCTGGCTCAGGTATTGTAAGAGTAGAGAATCATAAAGTTATTGTTAGAGTTGCAGCCTAAGACCTGCCTGCTGGCTCAGGTTTTGTAAGGGTAGAGAATCAAAAAGTTATTGGTAGAGTTGCAGCATATTGAATTCATGGTCATGATCTGTGTCTTTTCTTTTTTTTTTTTTTTGGTTTTTGGGCCACACCCGGTAACACTCAGGGGTTACTCCTGGCTATGCGCTCAGAAGTCGCTCCTGGCTTGGGGGACCATATGGGACGCCGGGGGATCGAACCGCGGTCCATCTCCTAGGCTAGCGCAGGTAAGGCAGGCACCTTACCTCCAGCGCCACCGCCCGGCCCCGATCTGTGTCTTTTCTTTCCTCTTCCCCAATCTGTTCTTCACAAGCTCCTCATGTTCTGTGAACTTCCTCTCTGGAGTCTGCACGTAGGATTCTGTGGTCACTTTGGTCTTGCTAGTTTGAACTTGTAACATTCCCACAGAACACCCTCTCTGCCATCTCCCTAAATGAACTATTTTTAAGAAAAGCAATATATCTACCTGAAATACTCCTAAACCCAAAGCACATGTAATTTCCTAGTCCTATATAGACCAATATCCAGAATTTCTACTTATATAGGACATAAAATTTTGTTTTATATTAATAATTTTAATGTTGTTAATCATTTAATTATACTAAAACAATTTTTATTTTATTACAGCTCTGTAACCTATATACTAATTCCAAATAATTTGAAGTGATTTATAGATGAATGCACAGAGGCAAAGAGAGTAAAGAGAGTAAAGATTTTTAAATTAGCATATAATAACCTTTGCACAATAATTAGTCATGTGTTTTATGATAACTAATAAGAAAATGAGAACATAATGGATTACATAATTTCTGTTTCCTAACAATAATCATATCTGAATGCAAACAGTTTAATGCAACTAAACCTGAATAAGAATTTTTTTTGGAGCCGGGAATTTTTAATTTATATTTTGACAATATTGGCTTACATATCTTTCACAGTAATATTTTAAGTAGATATTAACATTGAATCAGGGAAATTCTCATCACCAAATTTGTCCTCTCCACCCCCATTCCCTTCCTGCAACCCTCATCCCCCACCATTACCCCGCCCGGGATGCTAGAGTAAGTGGTCCCCTCTGTGTCTAGCTTACAATTAGTGATCATATATCTGTTTGGTCCAGGTACCCTCCCTTGTTTCCCCCTCTATTTAAGAGGCGGAGCTAGATAGTTCGAATTAGGTGGTTTTGTTTGAAGGAAAAAGAAAACAATAGAATGGGGTAAGCTGAAAATGGGCAGAGTCCTTCTAGAGGCTTTCAACCTCAGTTTGAGAGAGGACAGGAAAAAGGTAATTGAAACACCGCAACAATACAGAAAGAAATATCAAATAAAATATCCAGTGAGTACTGCAGCAATAAAGACAAGCACCACACAATAGTCTCGGTCCTAAAATCAAACCATGCCAGAGTGCAAAAAGAAAGAGAAAGCTAAAATAAAATAAAATAAAATAAAATAAAATAAAATAAAATAAAATAAAATAAAATAAAATAAAATTGGAGATATCAACTTCAATATCTACACCAAAATAAGTCAAAAAATAAAACAATCATTAAATATATAAGTGGATAAAAGGATTATTTTATGCTTTTTTTTTTCTTCCCCTGCATAGGCACAGTAACTATTGGGGACATTATAGAGGGAATTCCTTTGGCCTAGGAGATACAGGGTTTTTCGACTCTTGAAGTATACTGTCATGGTATTAACTATAAATTCCTTGCATGATCATTTACTCTCCCCTCAGTGCTTTTGTGGTGTATGGAAGACTTCTGCTTCATCATGGATGATAAAATCAGACCTCTGTATCTAGAGATCTTGGTGTCTGTACAGCTCAAGGAATGGAGCTTATGATGAAGTCTTTCTTTGTGGTTCTAGCAGTTCTGTTTCTTCAGTGTCATTTTAATCCATCTTCTGAAGTTTGTGGTCTTGGTCATTATGCTGCTCCTAGGATGGAGCCTGAAATAGAGTCTTCCGTTATGATTCCGGAAGACCTGTTCAGTTGAAATTGTCTCAGTCAGACCACAGAGTGGAGATCTGGTTTGTTGAACAGATCATAGACCAAAACCTAGACTAGAGATTTTTTTTTTTTTTTTTTTTTTTTGGTTTTTGGGCCACACCCTGTGACGCTCAAGGGTTACTCCTGGCTATGCGCTCAGAAGTTGCTCCTGGCTTCTTGGGGGACCATATGGGACGCCGGGGGATCGAACCGCGGTCCGTCCTAGGCTAGCGCAGGCAAGGCAGGCACCTTACCTCCAGCGCCACCGCCCGGCCCTAGAGATTTTTTTTTTGTTACTGTTGTTGTTGGTTCCACGATGCATACTGACAAGTCATGATTGTAACAACCAGTTATCTGTAGGTAGCGATCTTGGCTTTTGCAGATCAAAGGGTGGAGCCAGGAATTTTATTTTGATCAAATATCACTGGGTTCTGTAAAAACTAAACCTTTAAGAAATCCTGGATGAACAATAATTTTGGGAGACCTCAACACGACCTTGTCAACACTTGATAGGTCAACCAGACTGAAACCAAACAAAAATATACTAGCCCTGAAAAGAGAAATGGAAGAAAGAGGTCTAGTAGATATATATAAGATAATATATATAGAGGACACTCAATCCCCCAAAACCTGGATATTCATTCTTCTCCAATGTACGTGGGTCATTCTCCAGGACAGACCACATACTGGCACATAAAACATACCTCCATAATATCAAGAGAACAGAAATTTTGCAGACTTCCTTTGCTGACCACAAGGCTCTGAAATTAAATGTGAACTACAAAGGGACACAGAAGAAAAACTTCACAATTGGAAATTAAACAGCCTGCTACTGAACAACCTGTGGGTCCAAGATGAAATCAAAGAACAAATCAAAACCTTCCTGGAAACAAGTGATAATGAAAACACAAATTACCAGAATCTATGACACACAGAAAAAGCAGTCCAGAGAGGAAAATTTATAGCTTTGGAAGCACACATCAGGAAGAGGGGACATACCCTTGTTTAATGATGCAACTCATAAAATTAGAAAATGATCAACAAAAGAAACAAAAAAAAGAGAGACAGAAGGAAATAATAAAGCTGAGAACAGAAATCAATGAATTGGAAACAAAAAACAAACCGAAAGGTCAACGAAAGCAAAAGTTGGTTTTTTGAAAAAATAAACTAAATTGATAGACCATTGGCAAAATGCACGAAGAAAGAGAGAGAAACTCGATCACCCGTATTAGAAATAAAAAAAGGGGAGATCATGAAAGATATTGCAGAGATCCAAAGGGTAATCAGAGATGCTTTCAAGAAACTATGCTACTAAGCAGGAGAACCTGGAAGAAATGGATAAATTCTTGGACACTTATAACCTTCCACGGTTAAGTAAGGAGGATGTAGCATATCTAAACACCCCCATCACTACTAAGGAAATTGAAACTGTAATCAAACGTCTGCTTAAAAAGAAAAGGCCAGGCCCAGATGGATTCACTAATGAATTCTTTCAAACCTTTAAAGAGGAACTATTACCAATCCTAGCCAGGCTCTTCCATGAAATTGAAAAAACAGGAACAGTCCCAAACAGCTTTTATGACACCAACATCACCTTGATAACAAAACCAGACAGAGATGCTTCCAAAAATAAAATTACAGACCAATATCCCTGATAAATGCAGATGCAAATATCTTCAAGTAAATCCTGGCAAATAGAATTCAATGCCTCATCAAGAAGATCATTCACTATGATCAAATAGGTTTCATCCCAGGAATGCAAGGATGGTTTAACATCTGTAAATCTATCAACATAATACAAAACATAAACAACAAGAAAAATAAAAATCACATGATCATATCAATAGACACAGAGGAAGCATTTGATAAGGTCCAACACCCATTCTTGATCAAAACTCTGAGCAAGATGGGAAGGAAAGGAACCTTTCTCAATATAGTTAAGGCCATCTACCACAAGCCAGTGGCAAATATTATTCTCAATGGAGAAAAACTAAAAGCCTTCCCTCTAAATTCAGGTACAAGACTAGGCTGTCTGCTGTCACCGCTCCTCTTCAACACAGTACTGGGAGTACTTGCTATAGCGATAAGGCAAGAAAAATATATCAATGGCATCCAGATAGGAAAGAAAGAAGTCAAGCTCTCACTGTATACAGATGACATGATACTCTACTTAGAAAACCTCAAAGACTCTACCAAAAAGCTTCTAGAAACAATAGACTCACATAGCAAGGTGGCAGGCTACAAAATTAACACACAGAAATCAATGGCCTTTTTATACACCAATAATGATAGGGAAGAGATGGACATTAAGAAGGCAATCCTATTCACATTAGTGCCACATAAACTCAAATATCTTGGAGTCAACTTGACTAAAGACATGAAGGACCTATATACAAAGAGAACAATAAAACCCTGCTCCAAGAAATAAGAGGACACACAGAAATGGAAGCACATACCCTGCTCATGAATTGGCAGGAATAATATCATTAAAATGGCAATATTCCCCAGAGCATTATACAGATTTAATGCGATCCCTTTAAAAATGCCCATGAAAATCTACAAAGAAGTGGACCAAACACTTTTGAAATTCATTTGGAACAATAAGCACCCTCAAATAGCTAAAGCACTCCTAGGGAAAAGGAATATGGGAGGCATTACTTTCCCCAACTTTAAACTGTACTACAAAGCAATAGTTATCAAAACAGCATGGTATTGGAATAAAGACAGACCCTCAGATCTGTGGAATAGGCTTGAGTACTCAGAGAATGTTCCCCAGACATACAATCACCTAATTTTTGACAAATGAGCAAGAAACCCTAAGTGGAGCAGGGAAAGCCTCTTCAACAAGTGGTATTGGCAAAACTGGTTAACCACTTGCAAAAAAGCGAACATAGACCCCCAGTTAACATCATGTACGAAGGTAAAATCCAAATGGATTAAAGACCTTGATAACAGACCTGATACCATAATGTATATAGAACAACATGTAGGTAAAACACTCCATGACACTGAATTAACATCATTTACGAAGTTAACATCCAAATGGATTAAGGACCTTGATATCAGACCTGATACCATAAGGTATATAGAACAACACATAGGTAAAACATTCCATGACATTGAGACTAAAGGCATCTTCAAGGAGGAAACTGCACTTTCCAGACAAGTGGAAGCAGAGATAAACAGATGGGAATACATTAAGCTGAGAAGCTTCTGCACCTCAAAGGAAATAGTGCCCAGAAAACAAGAGCCACCCACCCTGTGGGAGAAACTATTCACCAAATACCCATCAGATAAGGGGGCTAATATCCAAAATATACTGGGGCACTGACAGAACTTTACAAGAAAAAAAAAATCTAATCCATCAAAAAATGGGAAGAAGAAATGGACACTTTGATAAAAAAAAAAAGAAAGAAATACAAATAGCCAAAAGGCACATGAAAAAATGCTCCTCATCACTAATTGTCAGGGAGATGCAAATTAAAACAACTATGAGATACCATCTCACACCATAGCGACTGGTGCACATCACAAAGAATGGAACAATCAGTGCTGGCGGGGATGTTGAGAGCAAGGAACTCTTATCCACTGCTGGTGGGAATGCCATCTAGTCCAACCTTTCTGAAAAGCGATATGGAGATTCTTCCCAAAACTGGAAATTGAACACCCATTCGATCCAGGTATACCACTCCTAGGGATATACCCTAAGAACACAAGAACACAATACAAAAACCCCTTCCTCACACCTATATTCATTGCAGCACAATTCACAATAGCCAGGCTCTGGAAACAACCAAGATGCCCTTCAACAGATGAATGGCTAAAGAAACTGTGGTACATATACAAAATGGAATATTATGCAGCCGTCAGGAGAGATGACATAATGAAATTTTCCTATACATGGATGTATATGGAATCTATCATACTGAGTGAAGTAAGTCAGAGGGAGAGAGATAAATGCAGAATAGTCTCACTTGTCTATAGGTTTTAAGAAAAATGAAAGATATTTTTGCAATAATCCTCAGAGACAAAGAGCAGATGGTTGGAAGTTCCAGCTCACTTCATGAAGCTCACCACAAAGAGTGGTGAGTGCAGTTAGAGAAATAACTACACTGAGAACTATCATAACCATGTGAATGAATGAGGGAACTGGAAAGCATGTCTAAGAGTACAGGTGGGGGTGGGGTGTGTTTGAGGGAGATTTGGGATACTGGTGGTGGGAATGTTGCACTGGTGAACGGGGGTGTTCTTTACATGACTGAAACCTAGTCACAATCATGTTTGTAATCAAGGTGTTTAAATAAAGGTATTATGAAAAAATAAAAGTGAAATAAGTAAAAAAAAAAAAAGAAATCCTGGTTGAATGGATAAATGAATGAATTCATGCATGAGCAAATATTTTCCTCCTCACAGAAGAATTTTAGACAATATGAGCAACAGTTAACTAGGTATAATTTCAAAGAGCTAGGAAAATTTATGAAATTCCTTTCTCCTATAAGACATGTTTGAGTGTCATTATTTTTGAGTCTTACAAACAGCTTTATAAGTCAAATATTCCTCTGTCATAGCTATAATGTATATATGTAAATAACCTAATATATGTACATATATTAATATTAATCTATTTATTGAACAAATGTTTACTGAACATCTCCGGAGTTGACAGTAAGTGGTCCAGGTCTGTGGCCCCCCTAAGTCCAGAGGAAATAGGGAGAGAATGCACAACGACATGTACCAGGAGAGAAAAAATATGTACAATGATAGAGGGTCTAGTAGATGACAAAAACTCATTATAATCAAATATGGGGAAAGGCATGTTTCAAAAAGACCTACTGTATACAAGTTGTGGCTGAGTTTAAGGAGGAGCATGCCTTTATGTCAGAGCATTTGCTATAGGATGTATTTGCAATAGTGTCAGCAATGGAAATGTAAACCATTAAATACACAATTATTCTAGTTAACAAAATTTTCTTATTATTTTAGGCAATAACTAGAAATGCTCAGGGTTGACTCCTGGTTCTGTGCTCAGGGATCATTTCTGGTGGGCTCAGTGGACCATAAGGATTGCTGGGATTGCATCCAGGTCAGCCACCATGCAAGCCATTTATTGTACCTGTTGTATTGTTACTCTGTACTTTTTCTTTTTCTTTTTTTTCTTTTTGGTTTTTCAGGCCACACCCGTTTGCTCAGGGGTTATTCCTGGCTAAGCGCTCAGAAATTGCCCTTGGCTTGGGGGGACCATATGGGACGCCAGGGGATCGAACCGCAGTCCTTCCTTGGCTAGCACTTGCAAGGCAGACACCTTACCTCTAGCGACACCTCGCTGGCCCCTGTTCTACTTTTAAGTAACTAAATGACATTATAACTTCCTGGTAAAACTGTTATATTTTGGAGGAGGCTCCCATGTAGGGTTTCTTGAAAGCTGGCTGTCAAGGCCTGTCTTTTCTCACCCTCTTCCTTTATCATCACTGTGCAATGGACAGTACAGGAAAAAGAGTAGCCAGAGCCATCTCTTCTGCAACGATATTCAACCGGCAAATTATATCTTTTTTTGTTTGTTTGTTTGTTTTGGTTTTGGGGCCACACCCAGCGGTGCTCAGGGGTTACTCCTGGCTGTCTGCTCAGAAATAGCTCCTGGCAGGCACAGGGGACCCTATGGGACACCGAGATTCGAACCAACCACCTTAGGTCCTGGGTTGGCTGCTTGCAAAGCGAACACCGCTGTGCTATCTCTCCGACCCTGGCAAATTATATCTTAAACCTTCAATCCATCACTTGGACACAGTACATTTTATGCCAATGCCCTTCCTTGTATTTTTTTTTTCAGCTAAGATCACAATACAAATCTTTCTATTCAACTTTAGAAGTAAAATTAACATTTTGAGGGAAAAATGTCTTTCAAGAGGTCACATATCTTTATTGAATGTGAATCTCTAAGAACTTCAATTTCTCAAAAATTGTCCTAAAATTATGAAAAACTAGATAAAATTCCATAAAAACTTATAGTTTCTTTATCATTTTTTCTTTTTCTTCTCTAATCATTTTATAGTAATATAGATCTAAGCTGAAGAATAATTGTACTTAGACATAAATTTCCTGCCATTATTAATATCAATTTTAAAACATATAATGAAGATTTCTTGAAAAAGTAAACAGAAATGTATATGGAATATTTGAAAACAAAGATATAAATCAAATGTTTTGAGCTGTAACCACATGCACAAATACATGTATTTGCCATGTACTAAATGGGCCAGCTCTAAGACTCACTCTTTTCTCAAAGGAGACAAAACCCGAGCCATGAAAGATTGTGCATTCACCAGCCCAAACAGCAGAAAGCTGTCCGTCCCCCTCCTTGCCAAAGCTTGCTGCTTCCATCATGGACCTGCCTCATCAGTCACCTCCTATGATTCCTTTTGGGGATACCAATCTGACAAAGGGGGCTGATGGAGTGAGTGTGGGCACCCTGTTTCCATATCTTCCTTCTTCCTGGAAGCCTGACAGCCGTAACCATGTCCACAAATGTAGTTGCCATGTTCAAATTAGGCCAGCTCCATAGACTCAAGCAGCTCAATATATGCCCCTAAATGTCATAGTGTCAGTAACAGTGCTTTGAATTTCTGGACAACTTCTTTTGTTTGATGCTATCATTCTAATAGGAACATATCAATTTAACAGAATGGACAAGAAGAACTTACTAAAGCTCCTGCCACTATATTAATGACTTCATCAGAGATACAATAATTTTCACAAATGTGCTTCTACTGTATTTTTTTCTTTTTCTCCCATTTTATTTTATTTCTGATTTTTTCAAACAACTGTGCTTTCACTTTTTGATCAACTATGTCAACTGTGTGTTGCATTTTCTTTAAATAAAGTTTTAAAAAAAAATCAACTACTTCAAAGTCTCCTATGTCTAGAGCAGTGAGCTTCTACAGTAGACCCAAGAATAAGAGGAAAATAAATCAATAGATTTATATTTATTAAAAAATGATCACAATAGCCTCAAAATAGCAGTCCTACTAATACAAATTGTATAAAGAAAGCATTTAGATAAGATACCAAATTTTAAATACAACTACAATTTAGAAAATGACTTTCTATTCCATAATTTTCTCAATCTTCTCCGCTTCATTAAATGTTTTGATATACCAATCCATAAGGGAATATACCTCAAATGATTTAACACGCTGTTAATATAACAAACAATTCCTACCAATCCATTACAAGAGTTACCTTCTTGACAAGTTTTCCATTCCCTATTTATTGTTATACTCTTTACTCTAAATCTCATGGAAAATTGCCCCAGGGAAACGTCTTTAATTTGGCATAATTATATGACATATGGCTTCTATAGCAAAAATGAAAAAAGAGAAACAGGCAATAAGATGTAGACAGAGCATTAAAGAAACCATGAATAGTTGACTTTAAATTTGAAAAAGTAGTTCATCTATTATGTCAGAGTATACTAAGTAGTGACTGGGGAAAAGATGGTTTATTATACTAATCATTATGGGATTTTACATAAAGGCTAGGAAAGAATTAACTAATATGCTAAAAGTATTTTTTCTTTCACTCACTGGATATTTAGTTCAAATACACCAGGTAGTTGGGATGAGTTCACTATGAATCTCCTGGCATATAATTGGCATTTAAATATTTACCAAAGCAAAAGAAGAGGAGGAGGAGGAGAACTTGTTCTAGACTTTGAGAGGAAGAAATATTTTATATGAGCAAAAGTGAAAAAGAGAGGAAAGAGGGATATAGTGGAGGATGGAGATAACAAAATATAATTGTCATATAGTATAGGTAAAAAATTGGTCCCAAATTAAACATAGGTAATATTTAATCTTGAAATCCAGATTCAGAGTTTAGACTCTACTGTGATAAGGAGCTATCTCTTAAAAATTTCTAAGAGGATATGAAGTTATATAACTTAGTTGGGTTCTATAAATGGAAACTAGTCTATCAGCTATTTTGCAAAAAGCTCGTAGAAAGAGTGGTTAAATAATGTAATAGAGAGGTTGGCCCTGAGTTTTAAAATAGAAAGCTGTGTTTAAAGGTAAATATAAAAATGGTGGTAAGGGGCTGAAGAGAGTATAGCACTTAAAGTTGCCTTGAATGCAGGTGACTCAGATTTGATATCTGACACAGCATATTGGTCCCATGAGCACCACCAGGGATGATACTTTAGCAGCATCAGGAATAGCACTAAGACCAAACAAGGTAGTAATAAGAAAAACGGAAGGAGTCGATAATAGGCCTTTCGTGTGTGTCTGCTCATTTATTTCAGTCTTCAACTATCCCTTAGTAAAATGACAAAATCTTTATCTTGAGTCCAACACATTTAAAAAACTTTTTATTTCTCTAGGTATCCTACACATTATTCATATTCTTATTGCCCTTAACTAAAGTTACTGCTATCTATACGACATTCTTGTATAAAACTAGTGATAAATTAGATTCTTTTTATTAACTGATTTAAAGTAGATATTCTTATACTACTTTGCAGTCATATGAAGTACATAATAAAATTCTATCTTTTAAAACACAAATTCTGTTTTTGTCTAATTGGCTACAACATTAAGAATCATGTTAAATTCTTTTTTTTTTTTTGGTTTTTGGGCCACACCCGGCAGTGCTCAGAGGTTACTCCTGGCTGTCTGCTCAGAAATAGCTCCTGGCAGGCACGGGGGACCATATGGGACACCGGGATTCAAACCAACCACCTTAGATCCTGGATCGGCTGCTTGCAAGGCAAACGCCGCTGTGCTATCTCTCCGGGCCCAAGAATCATGTTAAATTCTAAGGGTTTTAAGAAAAATGAAAGACATTCTTGCAATAATAATTTTCAGACACAAAAGAGAGTAGGGCTGGAAGATACAGCTCACCTCATGAAGCTCACCACAAACAGGGATGAGTTTAGTTAGAGAAATAACTACATTGTGAACTATCCTAACAATGAGAATGTATCAGGGAAATAGAAAGCCTGTGGGGTGGAGGGACATTTGGGACATTGGTGATGAGAATGTCGCACTGGTGATGGGTGGTGTTCTTTACATGACTGAAACCCAAACACAATCATGTATGTAATCAAGGTGTTTAAATAAAATATATATAAAAAAGATAATACAATAAAAATAGATGTGTAGCAAAAAAAAATCCTGCTAATTAACAGAGGTGATGATGATATCTCATTTTTACCTTTAGTGGAATCACTGATTCATGTCAGTTTAAAGACTTTTAAAAATTAGATTTGGAGCTGGAGCGTAACACAGTTTGCCTTACACATGGCTGACCTAGATTTGATCCACAGCATCCTATATGGTCCCCCGAGGCTGGCAGGAATGATTTCTGAGCACAGAGCCAGGAATAACCCCTGAGCACAACCAGGTATGGACCAAGAACAAAAACAAAAACAAAAAAATCAGATTTGTATTATGAAAAACTCTCCTTACAATTAGTATTGTGAATCAATCAATGGACTGAGAAATTTAAAAAATTGGGGTACCAGCTAGAAAATTATTAAATTAATTCATGGCAGAATCACTAAAAAAGGCAATATAGTTAGAAAGGCACAGTCCAGGGTTCAGAGAGATAGTATGAAGAGTAAAGTATTTACCCCTCTTGCTGTATGGAGTCCAACATGGTTTGGAGCCCAATATGGTTTCGATCCGTTAACCTATATGGTCCTGGAAGAGTGATCCCTGGCCAGCCCAAAAACAAGAAACAAAATCAAAAACAAAACAATATAAAGGGGCGGGGGGGGGAAGAAGTGGTCTAGGTTTCACAGATAATATTGAAGAAAAACCATAGATTTCAGTAAAGGCAACTGGATAAATGGATCAAGCATCATTAATCATGGTTAAGTCACAATTTCAGAGGGAAGTTCTAGATATCTAATAATAGAAAACAAATAGAATTTACTGGAAAAGGGAGATAGTACAGGGGTTAGTACACATTTCTTACAAACCCATGACCCTGACTCAATCCTTGGCACAACATGGCTTCAGGAGCAAGAGTAGATGTGGATATAGAAGTCCCAAGCACAGTCAAGGTAGCCTTGGTAGTTCCTGGCACTGTATCACATCCTCAGGCCCAGTTGGCCAAACAGATCACAGCCTCCCTAAAGATATTTAGAAAATATCGGGGCCGGGAAGGTGGCGCTAGAGGTAAGGTGTCTGCCTTGCAAGCGCTAGCGTAGGACGAACCACGGTTCGATCCCCCGGCGTCCCATATGGTCCCCCCAAGCCAGGGGTGATTTCTGAGCGCATAGCCAGGAGTAACCCCTGAGCATCAAATGGGTGTGGCCCAAAAAAACAAAAAAAAAAAAATATATATATATATCTTTAACCTCAAACCCCCTAAGAAATAAATGACTCTAGTGGTAGGGATAGTGGATAATGATACCGATCAAGTTCTAAAAACAAGGGGAAAAATAAAATGAAAGAAATTTTTAAAAAGTCAAGTAACTGAAGAAGCAAAGTCTAACAAAGAAGTGAGAAAATCATAAATCCATTGGAAAAGGGGTGAGAGATAAAGAAGGAAATTCAGTCTTGTCATCTAGTAAAATAGGAGTTCCAGAGAATTAATGGTACATATGAAGTTGAGAAGAGATATTACGAAGTGGACAAGAAAATCAGAAAGACTTTAAGGTAAATTGAGTAGGGTCAAGAATTCAGTTTTTAAAATTTTTTAAAAATCAATTTATAATATTTCAAGACACCTTGGTTTTAGTAGTGCTTCCAAATGTATCTGATCTACCTATCCTTTTCAGGAAATAAAAATTACTAGTGTCCCCTGGGAAACTGACCTTCTTTAAGCACACAAAGAATTCCTCCCCTCCTCAGATGAATCCATCCCAAATCCTTCCAGCAACCCACGGGAGATATTGCCACTCTTGCAAACACCACACTTGATAATGCAAAATGAGGATTCAAGTATTTTAGATATACAACCATACAGGAAATCCTATTATACAAATGGGTATATTATAGGTTAGAATTAAAAACTTAAAAGCAGACAAAAGGCATCTAATAAGAGACAAAAAAAAATGTCAGGACTATTCAAGTCATGATCAGAGGGGAGGAAAAAAAGAAAAGAAAAATATTTGCAATAGAAAGATAAATTTAGCTCAGTTAACAAGAAAGGGAATAGACTATTTCTCAGCAATTATCCTTAAAGAATAACACCAGACACTTATTTCCAAGTTTTAAACCTTTCAAGATAAGGTCTTACATTCTGTCAAGAAGAGTCAAAGAATAAGTATGCCTTTGTGTCTCATTTTTCAGATCTCTAATAATGGAGAAGTCAAAAAAAAAGGATAACTATAAGAATTCAGACTATCACTTTTAGACAGAATATATAAAGACATAGATGTCCTAAAGTAACACCAGCAATGTCCTATGGGAATTCCGTCTTGTTCAGCCTTTATTTTTTTTTAAATCTTGATTGATTGATTGGTTTTTGGGCCACACCCAGTAGCACTCGGGTTACTCCTGGCTCTGCACTCAGAAATTGCCCCTGGCAGGCTGGGGGACCATATGGGAGACTGGGAATCAAACTGGGTCTCTCCCAGGTCCACCACATGCAAGGCATATGCCCTACTGCTGTACTATCGCTCTGGCCCCCTTGTTCAGCCTTTATATAAAATAATAGGGAGATTCCTCAAAAAACTAAGCATTGAGCTCCCATATGAGCCAGCTATACCACTCCTAGGGATAAACCCTAGGAACACAAAAACACAACAACAAAAAATGCCTTCTGCACACCTATATTCATTGTAGTGCTATTTACAACTGCTAGAATCTGGAAATAACCAAGATGTCTTTTAACAGATGAATGGCTAAAGAAACTGATACATATAAACAATGGAATACTATGCAGCTGTCAGGAAAAATGAAGTGATGAAATTTTTCTATATATGAATGGATATAGAAACTATTATGCTGAGTGAAATAAGTCAGAGGGAGAGAGACATAGAATAGTCTCATTCATCTATGGGATTTAAGAAAAATAAAAGACATTATTGTATAATACACAGACACAATAGAGATGAGAGCTGGAAGGTTCCGCCCATGGTATGAAGCTTACCACAGGGTGGTGAGTTCAGTTAGAAAAATAACTAAATTGACAACTATCATGACAATAGAATGCCTATCCTGAATACAGGCGAGGGGTGGGGGAAGAGGAAGATGGAGGGCATTGGTGATGGAAACATTGCACTGGTGAAGTGGGGATATTCGTTTTTTTTTTTGTTGTTTTTTTTTTAATAACTAAAACCCAACTACAAGCATGCTTGTAATCATGGTGCTTAAATAAAGATATTTATAGGGAAAAAAATCACAACAGGGTTTTGAAGATAAAAAAGTACTTCCAAAGAGTTATGCATACACACAGGTACTTTTCAAGTATGAAAAGTATAAAGAGTAAAATTAAATTTACATATCATCAATACCCTTGACCTATACTATGAGAATAAAATAAATATCTGAAAATGAACTCAACCAACAGTTGTTTGAGTTGCTACAGATTCTCTGCAGTTACTCTCCTTAGGGTACAGTCTCTGTCTTGCCACTGGAGTGGTCTCATGATTTGCTTTAGAATAAAAGGGGTGTCAAGTGATATCAGTCTAGTTCTAAAGATGCATAAAGCCCTTTAGAAATCTACAGTTGATAAGCAAAGAAGCCCAGTCCATCTGGATATACATGACTCATAAGTCAAAGAGCATCAGATCCTCTAGTCACCTGAGACCATCTTAGTACACCAATCCCTTTTAATGACAGACCAAAAGAGAGACCCAGTTGAGTGACGCAGAGTAAAATCAACAGAATTGCTTGCCTGAGTTTAGCCCCGCTGGATGGTTAACAGAACTGAGCAAATAAAATTGTTTATGACAGCCAGTTGTAGAGTAACTTGTTAGATGATAGGCAACTGAGATCAAGTGAGAGAAAAATAGGAAGACAAACTAAGAAGTGATGCTCTTGGAAAGGAACTCCTTTCTTCTTCCCTTCCTTTTCTTTTCTCTCCTGGCTTCCTCCTTGGGCTCCTATTTTGGCCTGGTTATACTTCTTCTGACCAAACTTCCTTTAACATGTCCTGTAGTATAGATGTGCCTTTAGTTTTCAATGGTCGAAAAGCTTCCTTATTCTTTATGTTCTTCAGTTTTGGTCAATTTGTTGCTTCTCTTGGTGTCTGGAAAATTATTTCCAGAGTTGCTGTTTTCTGACTTCAGAGCAGCTGTTTAACAAGCAAGTTACCTGCCAGTTGGGCTTTCCTGCCTCATTCCACTCTTTCTGTTCCTGGAGTTAAGTCCTTTTAGGTCGAAATGTCCTGCAGTGGTTGTGATTCAGACCATTCAGTTATCTTCTGTTACTGGCCGGTAAGGAAACTCCCTATTCTCTTCCAATGAGTACATGTGGTCTGCTTTTTTTGTTTTTGTTTTTGTTTTTGGGCCACACCAGGCGTTGCTGAGGGGTTACACTCCTGGCTGTCTGCTCAGAAATAGCTCCTGGCAGGCACGGGGGACCATATGAGACACCGGGATTCGAACCAACCACCTTTGGTCCTGGATCGGCTGCTTGCAAGGCAAATGCCACTGTGCTATCTCTCCAGACCAATGTGGTCTGTTTTTTTTTTAACAGTGTCAGATATCAAGTCCAAAGCCTCTTGTATGCAAGACAAGTGCTCTACCATTTACCCACTTTCCTGGCCCCCTGAACACTCATATTTAAGATTTCTAAGGAACTGTCAACCAGCTTCCCTCTGAGACTCTAGAATTTATTTTTAAGAAATATGGCACTTCTTCATGTAATGTTGAGTCAAAAGGGCACATGCATGTCAATGAGGAAAAACCCTGATCTCACTTTTACATCCTGCCATCATTGAACATTTAATTCTGATTGCAATGACAAAGATATGCATAACCATAATGCCCTCACCCTTCTTGACAATAACGAAGTCTATTCCACATTTTTTGAAAGTGGAATTTATTTATTAAACTTGTTGGCCTTGTCCACATTTTTTTTGTTTTTTGTTTTTTGAGTCACATCTGGCAGCGCTCAGGGGTTACTCCTGGCTCTATGCTCAGAAATCGCTCCTGGCAGACTCAGGGGACCATATGAGATGCTGGTATTCGAACCACCGTCCTTCCGCTAAACTTGTTGGTTTTGTGAATGAACTTTGGCAATAGTGAAAATACAACTACAGATTAGCATTACCTCAAGAATTACAAACTATTATTAAAAGCCCCAAAATTTAGGGGCCGGAGCAATGGCACAGCGGTAAGGTGTTTGCCTTCCACGCAGCTAACCTAGGATGGACTGCAGTTCAATCCCCCAGTATCCCATATGGTCCCCCTAAGCCAGGAGCAATTTCTGAGCACATAGCCAGGTGTAACCCTGAGCACCACCAGGTATGACCCAAAAACCAACCAAACAAAAAAAAATCCCCAAAATTTAGAATATGTTTAGTTTGTCAGGCTAAAGTGTCCTGTTCCTACTAAGACAGATCCTTATTTATCAATATTTTTACTTTGGCTCTTTCTATTGATAATAATACATTAAATTACCAATAATATATCATGTATCTTAGTTGTCCCCTGGGGATTTTCTTTTATCTATTCATTTAATATCTATTGGGCTTTTGCTTATTTGGACAGTTGGTAAATTAGCTTCTTTTTCCTGAAATTAACAACCTACTTCCCTCTTCCATCTTACAATGATCAAACCTACCATATTCACAGACTTTGCCCTAGCTTTCTCTTTCCTATTCACGACTCTTTTGAGATGTAAAGACACACCTAGGCTTGATTAGCGTGTGATAGGTACTTTTGTCTGTGAACTACATCTACTTTGGTACACACAGCTAATGGATCAAGAAGCTGCAGCCACTGCTCCTGCTGTCTCATTCTATGTGGCCCTTTTTCTTCCACCTCCCCACAATGTGGACTGTTACTTGCTACCGGATTCAGCTCCAGAGGGATCCCCAGCTCAAGCCTTGAGTGGAAATAATGAATGGTCAAACATAAATGCACAACTTAAAGTCAACAATAGAATCAAGAGACCCAAACTACATACAAGCTATACACAAAAGCAATCTGTTACACCAGAAGTCCAGAGGGATAAAGGTAGAGGTATGGGACGCATGTTGGGAATTATGGTGAAGGGAGGTCAACACTGGTGGTGGAAATGGCCCGAATTCACTGTCACTATGTGAAAAACAACTGTGAAAGACTTGTAACTCACATTAGTCTCAATAAAAATTATTAAAAAAATCATCATAGCAATTGGGAAGCATTCACTAGGATAGCTGAGAACATTTAAAACTCTAACAACATTATGCATTTCCCAGAAATTGTGCAATCTAATATTAAACTACTAAAGTTGGATACAATATTTTTTGTTTGCAGCGGGGCATAAAGGAAAACAAAAAGATCTATACAGATACACAGGCACAATTTAACCAGAATATGCAAATAGGGTCAAGAGATTAGCCTAAAACGAAGTTAATTTTTTGGAGATAACCTAGGTGCAGGAGGTTCTGAAAACAGCTTCTCTTGGTTGAACTTTGGCTGGGCTTGCATTTTCCAGCTGGGAAGGACTGACGGGATACCACCAACAGGGCTTGAAGATCCACATGGTGGTACCAGGGATAAAACTTAAAGCCTCAAGTATACAAGGCAAAAGCTCTAGCCCTCTGCAATATTCCCATTTGAATGTCTAACAGGAAACATTTCAAATATAACTTGACTATTATCTCCAAATACCTCCCCTTCCCCTATTTCAGACCATTAACCAACACCTATCTTCTTTTCTGAAAAATATCCTTGAAACATCATTGATTTTTCTGTTTCTTTCATATTCCATTTCTAATAAATCCTAGTATCACTATCTCCAAAATGTTAGATTGAACTATATGATTTCTGAGAATTTCACATGATTGAATCTAATATATTCTAAATTATTATATAGCTAACTTTCTTTGATATTAAGTCTCCTTATTGTCTTTTGATGTGCTATTTCAAAAGACAATCACCTGCCCATGTACCAAGCCCTAGGGTCTATTCTCTCACATAAGGAAGAATGAAAAACATAAATTAATGACATCTGGGCCCGGAGAGATAGCACAGCGGCATTTGCCTTGCAAGCAGCCGATCCAGGACCAAAGGTTGTTGGTTCAAATCCCGGTGTCCCATATGGACCCCCGTGCCTGCCAGAAGCTATTTCTGAGCAGACAGCCAGGAGTAACCCCTGAGCAATGCCGGGTGTGGCCCAAAAACAAAAACAAAAAAAAACAAACAAAACAAAACAAAACAAAAAAATTAATGACATCTAAATATAATTAAAATAAAAAAATAAAACCAGGGCCCCATACAATTTGGGCCCATTTATTTCCTATCTTTCCTTTCTTCTCTCACCAGACTTGAAACACACTAGCCTTTCTGTTCCTTAATCATATCCAAAATCACTACCATTTTCAGAAGTTAAACATTTGTTATTACCCCTTAAAAAAAGCAAACCAATCTTCAGATTTGGGTAGTTGACTCCATTTAATTAGTTAGATTGGGGGGGGGGGGGTTGGGACACAACTAGTGGCGCTCAGGGGTCACTCCTGGCTCTGAGCTCAGAGAACCATATGGGATGCCAGGTTCTAACCACCATCCATCCTGGATTGGCTGCATTCAGGGCAAATGCCCTATTGCTGTCCTATCTCTTTGGCCCCTAATTACATTTTTTTTTATTTGTGTGGTTTTTTTTGTGGGGGTCACATATAGCGGCACTTGGGTTGCTCCTGGCTCTGCACTCAGAAATCATTCCTGGCAGGCTCATGGGACTACATGGGATGATGGGAATAGAACATGGGTCTGCTGCATCCAAGGCAAAACCCTACCCACTGTGCTAGCCCCTAGTTATTTAGTATTCAGCTCAATTTTCACTTTCTCAAAGAGCCTTTCCAAACAATTCACAGTCATGGGTGAATCTTGAGTTACAGCAGGGTCTGGTCCAAAAACAAAACAAAAGACTGAAGAATATTTAGAACCATAAATGTTGACTCTCATGTCTTCAAAAGAAAAAAAAGAAGGAAATATAATTTCTTTCCCATTTAAATACTAACTTTTCTCCTCTACACTGTTCCCCATCTGAAGTCTCTCTTTTGACACAAAGTTATGGGGTTGAGGATGACAATCCTGAGAGGTAACACCCAATCTGCTTAACATCTTAGCTACAAAAAGGGCAGCTGAATCTATAGGACCAAGTGCTCTTGATTCAAGCAATACTTTCTGTCCTCTCAGCACTAGAAACCTTCAACATGGCAGGCATAATATTTTGGGGGAAAAGTTTTTTCTCCTCATAGGAGTCAACTTCTAGCTAGGTTTCTGGATACTTCTTCCCTAGTATTTTTAATACTCAGATACTTGTTTTATATAGCAAAAGAGATCAGGCTAAGTATTTTTTCCCTAAAGTAGCAATTTTGTTCATAAAAGCAACATAAAGAGCTACTTGTGAATTATATGGTTAAAAAGTACACACAACCAAAACATTAAGAGATCACATGCATTACCTGAGTAGGGCTCTGAAGACTTAGATCTAAGCCACAAGTGAACTCTGTATGATGCTCCACTGTTTCAAGAAGAGGGTCAGGTTTTGAAAAGTTCCAGAATCTGTAAATGTAAACAGAATAATAAATACCAAAACTACAAGAAAATTTTCAAACAAAAAATAAGACTTTAACATTGTAAAGATTTTTACCAAAGTAGGTTCAACCAATCCACACTAAATTTCTTAAAAAGCATTCCATTCACTTAAGAAAACTAAGTGGAATTCTCAATTAATCTGCCTTTATAAAAATTATATATTTCTATTTAAATGGATGGACACATAAAAAGTTTTAGGTAAATACCAGTATATGTGTAGATATTGCATAAGAATATGTGAAATGGGAGTGACTGATTTTTTTTGCAATTTATAAAGGCATTCATGACTATAAATAAGGATACTGAATTACATGAACTCTAACATTTTGTGATTTTAATTACAACTTCATTTCTCAATGACTAACATGAAAAGATTTGGGATTTAATTTACATTTCAATAACTCACATTCTTCAAAAAGAACCTGCTTTCTTATGAAAATTCCTAATTCTGAAACTATCTTTTTACTAAAGCATAGCTTTCATTACAGATTTTATATCAGTGTAATTTCTAGACTTGAAAGAAACTGAAATATGTTTTCCTGGGGGCAATTACTAAGTATTCTACTTATCTTTTACCTACTTGAAGTCGTAATATTTACCATAATATATCTCTGATTTTTGCTATGTAGAGAATAATTTAATCCCAGTTTCGAAATACAAAACAGTACTTTATCTCTAAAACTTATCTGATCACCATTTTATACTCTACATGCGCCATAAAAATGGCACAGTCACAAAGCCACACCGCAATTCATCTTTTCTAATAATTCAGTGGCATACACTGAAGGTTTAGTAGCTCTGTTTGAAAGGGAGTAAATACATTGAACCAACAGTCACTGTTCATTTAACCTGGAGGTATTATTTCCCTAATAAACACAGGGTTGGTCCTATTAAGTTTGAAAAGGACTGTTGCTATGGATAATCCACTGTATGGGCATCAGAAAACCAATGAATATAAAGCTCATTTATCAGGTTACTGATATCTACAAAACACTGAAGGAGTGATTTTACTCCTGATAATTTGCCTGTTCAAACAGATGAGGAAACAAGGCTGCATTTTTCCTCAGAAATCATAATAGTGACCTCCATTGTCTTTGCATATTTCTTTCCTTTGGGTCTAGAGACAGTGAGCTGTACTAAAATCTAATTTTCTAGATCTTGATAATGTTTGTTTAAGCAAAAGTAAATATGTAATTATATAATTTTGTTCCTATTACAGTTATTCATTGGTTTTTTGTTATTTGGAACAACAATCAGTTATTTTATGTGCCCATTATGTTCCCCCAAATATCAAAATGGTTTTAAATATTTAAATGTTGTAAAAGTAATTATTAACGCCAATGAGAACAGACACTTAAAATTCTATTGAATGATTTCAAAGCCATTTTAGAAATCAACTGCTTCAGTATAAAATAAGCAAAACTAAAGAAAAATCATTTTAATTTTATCATTTAACAGATGAGTTAAAGGTAAAGAAAGTAAGTTTGAAACTGCAATGAGACTGGTAAACAAATTCTATTAAAATTGTATATGTATTTGCAATAAAGGGAGTGCATACAATATGCCTTTAAGATATTTTGGACTTAGGACCTCATAAGTTCTATTTACTGAGGACCATCAAACGGGTTCCATTTTTTATGGAGAAGGCAGGCTACAATCATTAAGCCAAATAAGAGACATTGTTTTTGAGTAAATACTTTGGCCAGTATGTATTACTTGGTGCCCTTTTGTCTCTTTGTTGATGAAATCACTGACTATTTAAGCTCTCATAGGAAGTAAATATATTATATCAAGGCTCCAATGATTAAAAATATTATAGAATTGAAAGATATTTTTCACTTAAATTAGAAGTGGAGGAAAAATTTATTATAGTACAATGTCTTAGTTGATTCCCTTTGCATTTTTTTGCCTCCAGAGTCCTGATAAAGCAAGTATGCAGCCCTGTATTAAATAAAACATTAAAACTACTTTAAAGATAAACTGAAATGATTTTTATTATAATTTGCTATTTTGTAACACTTTTGAAATTTATCCAACAAAAGAATTTAGCAGAAGATTTGAAATAATATTCAATGTGATTCCTTTTTCTTTTCTCTTCACAACTTAGGTGTCCATAATTCTTTGTCTTAAGAGAAAACGATGAAGAATATACTGGTGCCTTCCATGTACCTCAATTTAAATTTGATTTTTTAATCTAATTTTTGTTTTTGTTTTGGAGCTGTACTCAGCGATTATACCTGGTAGGAGGGGACCACATATGCTGGTGATAGATCCAATTCAGCCACATGCAAGCAAGTGCCTTATCTGATGTACTCTCTCTAATCCTTGAATTTTAATTTTAATCAAATCCACCATTATAATTCCCTCATATTATATATGAGGGAATATATATATATGAGCCCCATATATATATATATATATGAGCCCCATATATATATATATATATATATATATATATATATATATATATATATAGGGCTTAGTTCTACCAAATTAGTTCTTAGTTCTTTTTTAAAAAATTATTTTTATTGAGAGCAATATGAATTACAAGTCTTTCACAGTTATATTTAAGGTACAGAGTAACAATAAATGTGGGCAATACCCACCACCAGTGTTGACCTCACTCCAGCAGAGTTCCCAGTATGGATCCCATACTCCACCCATAGCCCAATGGAACGTTAGTATAAGAGGTCCCTTTTGTGTATAGCTTGTAGTTTGGGTCTCTTGATTCTTTTGTCATTGACTTTGGGTTAGGTATTTAGTTCTGATCATTTTTTATTTCTAATCAGTATTCATGAGACTGCTTGCCCATGGTACCATCCATTTTATTTTCTCAATTTGTAGGAAGACATAGAAATATAAGGTAGAACAAGATGATTCATGTTCTATGGTTCTGTTTAAAAAAAAAATAAAAGCTCCAATCGAGAAGCTATACATATAAAATTTTTAAAAGGGGGGAAAAAGAAAGATAAAGGAAAAAAAAAGAAGTGAGGGGGCTGGTGTGGCAAGGTTTTGTTGTTGTTGTTGTTTTGCATTTTTTGGTCTTGTTTTTTTTTTTTTGCATAGGCACAGTAAGTATTGGGAAAATTAGAAAGGAAACTCCTTGGTCAAAGAGATACAGGGTTTCTCTACCCTTGAAGGCTCCAGACATGTTCACTGTCAAACCCCAAGGTCATTTTATGGTGCCAGGAAATGTTCTGCTCAGTTATAGTTGTCAAAGTCAGTCCTCTGAAGATCTTGGTTTTTGCACAAATTCTAGGATCTTTCTTTATAGTCTCAGGAAAAGTTCTGCTCAGTCATGGTTGTTGTAATCAGTCTTCTGTAATTAGTGATCTTGATTTTTGCACAGATCAAAAGATGGAATGAATGTCTCCTGCTTTCATCTCACCATTAGGTGATAAAGTAGGGCAACTTGCCCTTAGATCAAGTTGTTGCTATTTCCTTATTGTCAGGATGACATATGAACCTGCCCTGGTGCAAGTTGGTGCCAAAGTGGTATTAGAGACTCCTCCAGGGGGAGTTTGATTCCTGGCATTGGTACAGGAAACTGCCAGTTCTAAGGTTGGGATCTGGGGTTTGGAGTCGGATGGTCGATGTCTGATCACATGAGGTCTAAGTCAAGTCCCCATGACAAATGTTCAGGGTGGGAGGCGCCCCTGTATTTTATAAAAGTTATGTATTCTTAATTTTTCTCTAAAGTGCTAAGCAAATAACATGACAACAGCTTCTTTTCTTTTCATTTAAGCAGTTCAATAATTTATGAGTCCTACCAACAGTAGGTACAGTGCTGAGAAACAGAAGGAAGAAAAAAGAAGTCCTGCTGCAGCCCATATTTCTTTGAAACAATCACAAAGTCCATAAATGTACTTAGAATAGACAAGTACCCCAAAAGACTACAAAGGAGGGTATTATAAGGACATGATACTGAGTTGAAATAGCAATGTTATGGAGTTAGTCTGGTGTGGTGACAAATTTTCCTCTTGTCAGCAAGTTGCTTGCTCTGCTGGCACAGCAGGCTAGGGACAAGCAAAGGAAAGAGAAACTCAGATGACAGAGGTCTTGTAGGTCATGTAAGAATTGGGAATTTTCTCCTACCTGTTGAAAAATAAGGACAAAAATCCCTGACAATAGTAAAGGGTTCAAAAGCAGACTTACTCAGATTTGCTTTTAATTTTTTAATTTGATTTTCTCCTATTTTATATTATTCTTAAATTCACAAAAAAATGTGGAAAAAGAACTGAGTTCCTACTTTTCTATAAACTAAGAGAACACTTATAACAGCCCCATAAATTTTATTTAAAGATCTATCTTCATTTTTATATATACTCTAATCTGAAATTCAGAAATTCAGCTTAGTTGTTTTTCTTGAGTGAATAAAATTGTCTGTCATAGGGACACACCCAAAGAATGTTTCAGTCATAAATGAAAGAAAAAAAAGTCAAGTAAGCTTACTAATAATATAATTAGCATGTGACAAAGGCTGGCACTGAGCTCTAATAAACTCTATTCTTTATCTATCTCTGAGACTCTGGGACTCTGTAGGTCTAGCCCAGTGCTTCTTAAATAGTGGGGCGCACCCCCAGGGGTGCATAAAGGGGGGCATGATTGATCTCGGCAAACACTGTCATAACAATCTAAGCCCCATGTTTATGTCTCTGTATGTCTCTGGAGCTGAGAGTCACTGTGTCCTGCTTCAAAGCTTGCTTCAAAAAGCTATGCATTGCAAAACATGCTCATTGTAGACATTCATCCAGACATCACCTCTGATTAAAAAATCAGCTCAAATTATTTTATATATTTTTGTTTTGCAGGTTAAAGTTTTTTTAATAAAGATACTATTTATAGTTGCATGGGGGGTGAGAAAAATGTTTTTTTTCTTCCTAGAGGGGCATGACAGAAAATAATTGAGAAGCACTGGTCTAGCCTAACACAAGGACACTGAAAAAGATGTATGTAAAGGGAGGGGGCATAAAAGAGGAATAGTAGCAAACATCCTCTAGATAAGACTGTACTATGTGGACAAAATTACGAACCACTAGCCTTGGGGTAGCGATGGGAGTGCAGGGAAGACCTTACCTATCAATTGAAGTCTCAAAGGGCAGTTGTCAATCTTAATTTTGTATAATTACCTCAAGAGCTTGTTAAAAGCAAACTAGGTCTAGAACAGTATTTCTTGACCTTTTCCTGACTCTCAGTTGTGGCCCATCCCAAGCCCTGCTTTCTTCCAATGCATACCCTGCCCCTAGTTTCCTGCTGTGGCCTCCCCCTTTATGCAGTTTTCATCTGTGGCCTCTTTGGACTATTCAGAGAGACATGTAAGGGCCATATACCTCACTCACACCCCTGCCTTAAAAATGCTATTCTGGAGTATCTGCTTGAGAAAATGCTATAGAAATGTGCTTCCAAGGGATACTTACATTGCTGATCCAATATCACACTTTGAAAACCACTAGGTAGTAAGATTTTATAAATATTAAATAACTCTACTAATGGAAGCACTACTTTGGGGCAAGACAAATATATTAGGAGCAACTGATATAAAAAGATTTTCTAGGAAAAGTAATTTTATTTAATTTATATATAATATGAAAATATTTCATATAACTTAATTCCAAAGATTAGGTATAAAAGGTTGATTTTTTTTCCCTATAGTTAAAAAAACAAAGAATAGCTGGAGTAGAGCAGGTAGGAATCTTGCCTTCTATGTGGTCAATTCAGGTTTAGTCCTTGACATCCCATACAGTCTCCTAACCCACCAGCAGTGATTCCTGAGTGGAAAGCCAGGATTACTCTGAGTTTTGGGTGTGACCCACAAAACAAAACAAAAAATTAAAAAAATAGGCCCGGAGAGATAGAACAGCGGTGTTTGCCTTGCAAGCAGCCGATCCAGGACCAAAGGTGGTTGGTTCGAATCCCAGTGTCCCATATGGTCCCCCGTGCCTGCCAGGAGCTATTTGTGAGCAGACAGCCAGGAGTGACCACTGAGCACTGCTGGGTGTGGCCCAAAAACCAAAAAAAAATTTAGATAAATAAAAAGACAAAGAACAGGACCAGGGGGCCGAGAGATAGCATGGAGGTAAGGTGTTTGCCTTGCATATAGAAGGATGGTGGTTCGAATCCCAGCATCCCATATGGTCCCATTTTGTCTGCCAGGACAATTTCTGAGCATAAAGCTAGGAGGAACCCCTGAGTGCTGCCGGGTGTGACCCAAAAAACAAAACAAAAAAACAAAAACAAACAAAAGAACAGGACCAGTGTTAGCTCTCATTTTGTAAAATAAAGAAAAGGCAATCCAAAATTTACTTCCTTACTTTATTACCTAATCGAGCCTCAGAGAGATGGCACAAAAACTTTTCAGGGCAGATACAAAGGTATAATTACTTTCATTTCAGAGATAGGAATTTGGTCTGAGTCCGTGTTCATATAGCTAGTAAAAGCAACCCAAGACACAGGCTTTATTGTTACCTACCCATCGCAATGTTTATACTGAAAGACACAAACATACACTTTTTCTCTAGCCTGAATGAGCAAGCTCTGGATCTCTTCAGGTAATTTTAATATCCTGAACGTTCGACTTCAATCTAAAACTGGCTCCATAGTCTCTTCAAACTACATAGAAAGTCCAAACCAAGCTGCTGTTAGTGTCTTAACATATATTCAAATCCAACTTCATAACACATGAGGAAATTAAATAAACCTGCACTCCTGTAGCAAGGATTTTAGAAATTTTCTTCTCTCTCTAGCCCAGTGAGCTACCTATTTCTCCAGCCCTCCTATATAGGCTGGAGACTCTATTCTCTCATTCACCTTGTTGTCTCTTCCTGAGTTAGCTGTCACTCTAATCTCACACACTGCCAACTTCTTGTTCTACTATGTAGAAAATATGAAATAGTGGCCTTACTAATTTTTTATCATTTGAATAGCATTTAGATGGGATTGAAAAGTAAAATATTGGGGCCGGAGCAGTAGCACAGCAGTAGGGTGCTTGCCTTGCACACAGCTAACCCAGGACAGACCTCAGTTCAATCCCCAAAGTCCCATATGGTCCCCCAAGCCAGGAGCAATTTCTGAGCGCATAGCCAGTAGTAACCCCTGAGCGTCACCGGGTGTGGCCCAAAGAACCAAAAAAAAAGAAAAAAAACCTACGAATTTAAAAAAATAATTAAATGTTTTAGATAAGTAATATGTATGCTTTAGTAGGGTTTTTCTTTGCAACTATTGTTCTTTAATGCTTTTCTTCCCTAAATGCATGTATCTATATAAACACATATGTACAAATATCTACATTTTAAGCCACTTTAAAGTTTAAAAAAATTTTTACTATATTACTCTACATCTCATTTTTAGAACCACTGTAAATAATAATTATGCAGATATAAAAAATTTTAACTATTAAAACCTGTGTTACACACATCATAAAATTGTAGCAGGATACTGATCTCATGATGCATTGTTGCCATTCAACAGGCTAAACGTGTGTGTTTGTGTGTTTGTGTGTGTGTGTGTGTGTGTGTGTTAAATCTTTCCTTGGGAGACCGTGAATGCAGTCCCCCACTACCACAAATTATGCAGTCGACTTTACCACATTTGGGAATATCACAGGGGTCAGCACATCCAGAGTACAATGGATAAGCCTCACCCTGGGAAAAGCACCTTCGTGATCATGTTATCTCCCCTGCCAGGTAAGTACAAGCGACTTCTGAGCACAGAGCTAGGAGTAACCCCTGAGTGCCACCAGGTGTGCCCCCCCCAACAAACTAATTGTATATTAGTGAAGAATACATGATTAATTCTAAAGTATGTGAAAAAATGACTTTCAAATGATTCAATTACAGTATCCAGAAACTATGATATACTACATAGTTATAGTATAACTATATAATATATAAACTGTTAATTCGATTAACAATTCTAGAATTGAGTCAGAGCAATAACACAGTGGGTAGACCACTGTGGCCAAAACCGGGATGGACCCAGATTCAATCCCCAGCATTCCATATGATCCCCCAAACCTGCCACAGGCAATTTCTGAGCTCAGAGCCAGGAATAACCTCTGAGTGCTGCCAGGTGTGGCCCAAAAACAACAACAACAACAACAAAACAAATTCTAGACTTGACAACTAATCTCAAAGAAAATGATGCCACTGAATCTTCCCAGACAAGTCCGGGCAGAAAACGTTAGAGCTTTCATGGGAGCTTCACATTCAATATCCTCGGCATAGAAAAAGCCCAGCTCTACAGCTGAATAAGTTAAGCTCTATAATTTAATAAGTTAAGCCTACAAGCCACCAAATCATTCCAGCTTCAAAACTACTTGAAGGCACAGCCACAAATTTCAACATACCACTGTTAACCTAGTAGAACCACAGCAAATCTGACAGGAAAGTTACATAAAAGACCACCAAGATCAGTGGGCAAAAACAATTAACACAGAAGGTTCAACTAACACCAACCAGTCTGATTATCTTCAGACAATAATTTTAGTGATAGCATTATGAGATATAACAATTATCACAAATGGCATGTATTGATCTAGTTTTTGATGATCCCATTTGCCTTCGTATTGTAAAAAGTAATATGAAGTAAACTTGTTTGTCTCTGCTAAAGGGGCATCCCTCAATGTCAATGGACTAAATTCACCAATTAAAAGACACAGAGTGGCAAAATGGGTCAAAAAGATGAATCCAACCTGCTGCTGCCTACAAGAAACACATCTGAATAGTCAGAACAAACATAGACTCAAAATCAAAGGCTGGAGGAAAATCATCCAAGCAAACAACACCCTCAAAAAAGCTGGGGTGGCCATATTAATATCTGATGACACCAACTTTATACTCAGAAAAGTGGTAAGGGACAAAGATGGACACTATGTACTAATCAAGGGATATGTGCAACAGGAAGAAATCAGACTATTAAACATATATGCACCCAATGAGAGACCAGCAAATTATCTAATACAATTACTGACAAATCTGAAAGAAGAAATCAATAATAACACAATAATTGTGGGAGACCTCAACACGGCCCTATCAACACTTGATAGGTCAACCAGACTGAAACCCAACAAAAACATACTAGCCCTGAAAAGAGTAATGAAAGAAAGAGGACTAGTAGATATATATAGGACACTCTATCCCAAAACACCTGGATACACTTTCTTCTTCAATGTACATGGGTCATTCTCCAGGATAGACTACATGCTGACACATAAAACATACCTCCATAAAATCAAAAGAATAGAAATCTTGCAGGCTACCTTTGCTGACCACAAGGCTCTGAAATTAGATGTGAACTACGAAGCTGCACAGAAAAAAAAACTTTAATAATTGGAAATTAGACACCCTGCTACTGAACAACCAGTGGGTCTGAGATGAAATCAGAAAGGAAATCAAAACTTTCCTGAAAACAAATGATAATGAAGACACAAACTGCCAGAATCTATGGGACACAGCAAAGGCAGTCCTGAGAGGAAAATTTATAGCTCTACAAGAACACATCAGGAAGGAAGAAGGGGCATACTCAATAACTTAATGACGCAGCTCAAAAAATTAGAAAATGATCAACAAAAGGAACCAAAAATAGGGAGACAGAAGGAAATAACAAAACTGAAAGCAGAACTCAATGAAGTGGGAAACCAAAAAACAATCTGAAAGATCAACGAAAGCAGAAGTTGGTTCTTTGAAAAAATAAACAAGATTGATAGACCACTGGCAAAACTCACAAAGAAAGAGAGAGAGAGAAATCTGATAACCCGTATTAGAAATGAAAAGGGGGAGATCACGACAGATATTGCAGAGACAAAAAGGGTCATCAGAGACTACTTTGAGAAACTTTATGCTACTAAACATGAGAACCTAGAACAAATGGAAAAATTTTGTACACTTATAACCTTCCACATTTAAGTAAGAAGGATGTAGCATATCTAAACACCCCCATCACTACTGAGGAAATTGAAACTGTAATCAAACATCTGCCCAAAAAGAATAGCCCAGGCCCAGGTGGATTTCCTAATGAATTTTTTTCAAATCTTTCAAGAGGAGCTACTACCAATCCAAGCCAGGCTCTTCCATGAAATTGAAAAATGGGAACACTCCCAAATGCTTTTATGAAGCTAACATCACCTTGATACCAAAACCAGACAGAGAAGCTGCCAAAAAAGAACATTACAGACCAATATTCCTGATGAATGCTAATGAAAGATTTTCAACAAAATCCTGGCAAACAGGATCCAATGCATCATCAAGAAGATCATACACTACGACTAACTAGGTTTCATCCCGGGAATGCAAGGATGGTTTAACATCCATAAATCTATCAACATCATACACAATATCAACAAGAAGAAAAATAAAAATCACATGATCATATCAATAGACGCAGAGAAAGCATGTGATAAGGTCCAACACCCATTCTTGATCAAAACTCTCAGCAAGATGGGAATGGAAGGAACCTTTCTCAATCTAGTTGAAGCCATCTACCACAAGCCAATGGCAAATATTATCCTCAATGGAGAAAAACTAAAAGCCTTTCCTCTAAATTCTGGTACAAGACAAGGCTGTCTGCTCTCACCACTCCTCTTCAACATAGTACTGGAAGTTCTTGCTATAGCGATCAGGCAAGAAAAAGATGTCAAGGGAATCCAGATAGGAAAGGAAGAAGTCAAGCTCTCATTGTTTCCAGACGACAGGATACTCTACTTAGAAAACCCCAAAGACTCTACCAAAAAGCTTCTAGAAACAATAGACTCATATAGCAAGGTGACAGGCTACAAAATTAACACACAGAAATCAAAGGCCTTTTTATACACCAATAATGATAGGGAAGAGAAGGAAGTCAAGAAGGCAATCCCATTCACAACAGTGCCACACAAACTCAAATATCTTGGAGTCAACTTAACCAAAGACGTGAAGGACCTATACAAAGAAAACTATAAAGCCCTGCTCCAAGAAATAAGACAGGATACACGGAAATGGAAACACATACCCTGCTCATGGATTGGCAGGATTAACATCATTAAAATGGCAATACTCCCCAAAGCACTCTACAGTTTAATGCGATCCCCTTAAAAATATCCATGACATTCTTCAAAGAAGTGGATCAAACACTTATGAAGTTCACCTGGAACAATAAATACCCTCGAATAGCTAAAGCACTCCTAGGGAAAGGGAAAATGGGAGGCATTATTTTCCCCAACTTTAAACTGTACTACAAAGCAATAGTTATCAAAACAGCATAGTATTGGAATAAAGACAGACCCTCAGATCAGTGGAATACGCTTGAGTTCTCAGACATTGTCCCTCAGACATACAATTACCTATTTTTTAACAAAGGAGCAAGAAATCCTAAATGGAGCAAAGAAAGCCTCTTCAACAAGTGGTGCTGGCAGAACTGGTTAGCCACTTGCAAAAAAGTGAACATAGACCCCCCCCCCATTTAACATCAAGTACGAAGGTAAAATCCAAATGGATTAAAGACCTTGATATCAAACCTGATACCATAAGGTATATAGAACACCACGTCAGTAAAACACTCCATGACACTGAGACTAACGGCATCTTCAAGAAGGAAACTGCACTTTCCAAACAAGTAAAAGCAGAGATCAACAGATGGGAATACATTAAACTGAGAAGCTTCTGCACCTCAAAAGAAATAGTGCCCAGGATACAAGAGTCACCCACCGAGTGGGAGAAACTATTCAGCCAACACCCATCAGATAAGGGGCTAATATCCAAAATATACAGGGCACTGACAGAACTTTACAAGAAAAAAACATCTAATCCCATCAATAAATGGGGAGAAGAAAACAAAGATGAGATACTACCTCACACCACAGAGATTGGCACACATCACAAAGAACAATCAGTGCTGGCAGGGATGTGGAGAGAAAGGAAATATATCCTCTGCTGGTGGGAATGCCGTCTAGTCTCCAATCTCTATGGAAAGCGATATGGAGATTCCTTCAAAATCTGGAAATTGAGCTCCCATTCGACCCAGCTATTCCACTCCTAGGGATATACCCTAAGAACACAAGAATACAATACAAAAACCCCTTCCTCACGCCTATATTTATTGCAGCACAATTCACAATAGCCAGGCTCTGGAAACAACCAAGATGCCCTTCAACAGATGAATGGCTAAAGAAACTGTTGTACATATACACAATGGAATATTATGCAGCCTTCAGGAGAGATGAAGTCATGAAATTTTCCTATATGTGGATGTACATGGAATCTATCATGCTAAGTGAAATAAGTCAGAGGGAGAGGGAGAGACTCAGAATAGTCTCACTCATCTATGGGTTTTAAGAAAAATAAAAGTCATTTTTGCAACAATCCTCAGAGACAATGAGAGGAGGTCTGGAACTTCCAGCTCACTTCATGAAGCTCACCACAAAGAGTGGTGAGTGCAGTATAGAAATAACTATACTGAGAACTACCATAATCATGTGAATGAATGAGGGAACTGGAAAGCCTGTCTGGAGTACAGGTGGGGATGGGTTGGGATGGAGGGAGATTTGGGACATTGGTGGTGGAAATGTTGCACTGGTGATGGGGTGTTCTTTACATGACCGAAACCTAATCACAATCATATATGTAATCAAGATGTTTAAATAAAGAAAAAAAAGAAGATATAGTACAAACGAAAAAGGCTCTTTTCCTTGCATGCAGCTAACCAGAGTTTGAGCCCGAGAACCCCATACAGTATCCTATACAGTACAAATGAAAAAGGCTCTTTTCCTTGCATGCAGCCAACCAGAGTTTGAGCCCGAGAACCCCATACAGTATCCTAAACCCTACTATGAGTAATCCCTTAGCTTAAAACTAGAAGTAAGCCCTCAGTACCACTAGGTCTGGCCCCAAAAGAACCACACAAAAATTTAATATTGCACATTTTAGTTTAGGGATTCAAGATAGATCTCAAGAATAAATTATTTATCCCTGCGTTCTTAGATCAAGTAAACTTCTAACCACTGCGGGTGGTTCTCAGTTGATCTAAACACAAAGGTATACTAAGTGTGCATATAACAAAGAAAGGAAAACATCATGATTTCCCACTCCAGAACTGTATTCTTAAAAATATAAGGTCACAGGTTAGTATCCACTGACTCTATGAGGCTTATAAAAAAAAAAGAACAGTGGCTTCTTGTCATAAATCCGCAGCCCTTCATCTTAGAGGCAATCACTTTAAATTCTTTTAGCTACTTCTCCTGAGTTCACTCTCTATTTCGAACTAATATCCTCATAGATATCAGTTATTTTATTCTGAACATTGCTTTCTGACTCTACTAGACAAGATAAAGAAAAGCAATTTCCACATATAAAACATAAATACATAGAACAAAATCCACTTTGTTTTATTGACATGAGAATGGAATTTAAAAAATTATAATGTAAATTAACTAACAAGATCCATAAATTATCTTTGGAACTAATCAGCACAATTCAAAGTTCAAAGCAGTGACTTATACTGCATTAAGCTAAGGCTTAACATTCCTCCCTCCTTTTAGAAGTATTTCTTCATGTGCTTGTATTAAGTTATAAATTAGACATGAATCTGAACTGATTCTTAAAAAAATGTTTAGTACTAAATAATTCGGAAAATGTTCTGTAGTTATACATCAAGATACTTAAAATCAAAAGGTCTTACAAGGTTCTTTCTAATTAATGTATGTTGTTTCACTTTGTAGGAAATATTTTTTATTTTTTACCTGGCATTTAACTTGAAAAATTACACTTCACTTCATCAAAAGATCTTTCTAGTATAACAATAATTATGCAAGAAATTGCTGATTTAAATAAGACAAATGGGATATCTCCAGGGATATATTTGTAAAACCAACATATCAAGAAACTAGGAAGTTATTTTTCATATATACAAATAATTATTTTAACTATTAGTTATATGAAGCTCAGCAAATAGCATGATATAATTGTTTATAAAAAAACACACAAAAATCTATCAATTTAGTGAACAGAATACAAATTATAACAACTCCAAATTGATTAAGTAGAATATTTTCAATCTCATTAATACTGGCTTAAACATAAAAAAGCAGTCAAGTTTTCTCCTTAAAAAATGTTTTTCCGATGGGAGAGTAAAGGAACATGCAAGGAGTCTATAGTTAATCCCATGACAGTATACTTCAGGGTGGAGAAACCCTGTATCTCCTAGGCCAAGGGAATTCCCTCTATAATGACCCCAATAGTTATTGTGCCTATGCAGGGGAAGAAAAAGAAAAAGCACAAAATAATCCTTTTATCCACTTATACGTATATTTTTTCTGACTTCTTTGTTTTGGTGTAGATTATTGAAGTTGATGTCTCCAATTTTATTTTATTTTATTTTATTTTATTTTCTCTTTCTCTTTCTTTTTGCACTCTGGCATGGTTTGATTTCAGGGCCGAGACTATTGTGTGGTGCTTGTCTTTATTGCTGTAGTGCTCACTGGATATTTTATTTGATATTTCTTTCTGTATTGTTGAGGTGTTTCAATTACCTTTTTCCTGTCCTTTCTCAAACTGAGGTTGAAAGCCTTTAGAAGGACTCTGCCCATTTTCAGCTATTTGATTTTTTACCCTATTCTATTGCTTTTCTTTCCTTCAAACAAAACCACATAACTTGAACTATCTAGCTCCACCTCTCAAATAGAGGGGGAAACAAGGGAGGGTACCAGGACCAAACAGATAATATGATCACTAGTAGTAAGCTAGACACAGAGGGGATCACTTATTCTAGCAGCCTGGGGAGTGAGTGTGAGGGAAATGGATTGTAGGAAGGTAAGAGGGGGTGGAGGGAAGACAAATTTGGTGATTTGTATGTATGGGGAAAATTCTATGAATACTCAAGTCTGTTCTATTGATCTCAGGGTCTGTCTTTATTCTAATACCAAGCTGTTTTAATGACTATTACTTTATAGTACAATTTACAATTCAGGAAAGTGATGCTTCCCATCAATTTTTTTCCTAAGGATTGCTAAAATGTATTTTTTCCAAGATTTTTTTAACCTTAGTGATCTAAAAGCATAATAATTTTCAATATAATTTAAAATCAATTACATTTCAAAACATTTCGTTTTGGGGTTTGTTAGTTGAGACAAATTCAGGTTTAATCCTGAAAGGGTTCAGGGGCACATATGTGATACTGGGGACTGAAGCCAGGTTGGACATTGCAAGGCAAGCAGTGTGCTCACTGTACTTTATATTCAGCACCAAATTTATTTAACTTATAATCCAATTCCTATGTGCTAGGGACAAAGTAGTGAGCTATCATCCTGGAATCAGGTACAAATTAATTATTTTGTTATTGTTGTTATTGTTTTTTTTCTTTTTTTGTGTGCTTTGTTTTTATTTCAGGACCGTGGTTATTGTTTGGTTGTTTTCTTTATTGCTGTGGAGCTTTTAGGGTTCTTTTGTTTGATTTTTTGGTATGGTTTTTATGTTTTTCTTCCTTTTTCCCTTTCTTCTCTTAAATTGATATTTATAGTCTCTAGAACGACTCCTCCTGTTCCTTTCTTGTTTGGTTTTTACCCCTCCTTTTTTTTCCTTTCTTTTTTCTTCCCTCCAAACAGAACCACATAACTTGAACCATCTTGTTCTGCCTCACAAATTGAGGGGGAAATAATGGAGGGCACCAAGACCAAACAGGTGTATGAACATTGAGTAGAAATAAAAATTGAGGGGCCGGAGAGATAGCATGGAGGTAAGGCGTTTACCTTTCATGCAGGAGGTCATCGGTTCAAATCCCGGCGCCCCATATGGTCCCCCGTGCCTGCCAGGAGCAATTACTGAGCCTGGAGCCAGGAATAACCCCTGAGCACTGCCGGGAGTGACCCAAAAACCACAAAAAAAAAAAAAAAAAAGAAATAAAAATTGATCATATTTAAACACCAAAACCAAAGTCAATGACAACAGAAATGAAACCCAATCTACAACAAGCTAGACACAGAAAGGACCACTTATACTAGCAACCTGGGGTCAAAGGAGGGGGATACGGGATGCATGCTGGGAACAGGGGTGGAGGAAGGACAACCCTGATTCAATGTCACTATGTACCTCAAATATTACTGTGAAAGATTTGTAATCCACTTCGGTCAAAATAAAAATTAATTAAATAAATAAATACAAACATACATTCTTGTTCTTAGAAAGGAAACCATTGCAAGTAATCATATATAGCAGATAATCAAAACGGTGACACAATTTGCACTTGAGATAGCAAGAAAGCCTTGTCTGTATGAGACAAACCATAATAGAAACCTGAACAGTCTATAAATCAAAACAATCAATAAATCAAATAAAAATCAACCCAAATATCATATTGAGAGCTTTCCTAGTATATCAGTGGCAAAGTTTGCAGAACCTTTACCACAAAGTATAAAATGTGATAGAGTTACAAAGACATTTTATCTGAGATATCAAAGAGACACAGAACATTAAGAAAGTCTGATCATTTGAAGAATTTAACAATAAATTCTGTAAATTCTGCAAATCTGACAATGGTCTATCATTAGTCAGATATTTTCTTGGGGATTTGATAAAGAATTGTCAAGAAATTTAAAGAACTATCTTTAAAAGAGGATGTAAAACGATCATTTGAAACCGCATGAGTTCACATACAGTCACATTTCTCATCTATTTGTTTTGACTGACCTTTTTGTGGGTCAGGGGGACTAGGTAAAGTTGAAATGAAAGGCTTTCGAGACAGAGTACATATTCAACTATACTATCTGTTTACTTTGGCTGACCTTTTTTATGGGGAAGGGGAAGAAAGAGAAGTATCTGCCTGTGGAAATCTCTGTGCTAATAAACATAAGGATCAAAAAAGCCCATCAACCATACCAGAGTTAAGACACTAAGTAAAGGCAAATCCAACCCAAATAAAGGCGACAGAGATAAAAGGTATTTCTGTATCTGCTTTCTTAGATTCTAAGATTCTAAGTTTACTACAAACCGATTAACAAAAAAAATTCAGGTCAATGAATCTATCTCATTTTATAATTAAACAGTAGCATTTGTTAGAATAAAGAATTTTTCTGTATTCTGGATTTTCATAAGCAGATCAGACTTACAGAAGTATTTTTATTTTGAAAAATAGCGACCCACAGAAAAATTCAAATAATGTAGTGGATTTCCATAAACCCCTTATTGAGATTCAATAACTAAATGCTAATATATTTTTCTTATTTTCCTCTTTCTACATATGTACACCTAAAATACTATTTAAAAATAAACTGTGGAGCCACAGAGATAGTACAGAGATTACAGCATTTACCTTGCATGCCGCTAGGCTTAGCTCAATCCACATTCAATACACATTCCCCCAAGCACTAGAAGTGACCACTGAGCACTGATCAGGAAGATCTTCGAGCACTGCCAGTTATGACCCAAGCCCCACCCTCAGAAAAAACTGCCAAAAAACTGGGTTTAAATAAAGATATTATTTAAAAAAAAATAACAACAGGAATGTCTTCCTAGTCACTGTTTTTAGTAATTTTGATCAGAGGTATAAAAGCATATATTTATAATGAGACAGCACAAGACTTAGGAATAATTATAAATGAAAAAGAAATAAACTAATTTCTTGAGGGCTTGCTATGGGCAGGCAAGGCACTATGCGGACCGCCTTGCATTTGCTGTATTTAGGTCACATAATTTTCGTGACTGAAAAAACAAGTCTATGAACTATACAAATAAGCAAATTACACACAGAAGAAGAACAAAACAGCTATAAATGTAAAATGCATAGTGAAGTTTCTTTTGTTTTTTGGTGCTAAGGAATCAAATCTAGGGTCTCATACTTAGGAAGCACACACTTTACAATTGAGCTGTATTTATGGTCCCTGTGAAAGTTCTTACACAATTTGGCTAGACTTGGCAGTTGCTGAGACTCAGGGGCTATTCCCAGTACTAGTTGATCATATAGTGCCAAGAATCATGCATGTAAAGCATTATCTAGCCTGCAATCACATGTATTCAGGGTTTATTCTTGGCTCTGAGCTCAGGAACTATTCCTAGTGGTGCTCAAGGGACCACTATGTGGATCTGAGGGATTGAACCTGGGTTATCTGTGTGCAAAGCAAAGTTCTACCTGCTGTACTATTGTTCTGGCATCCGAAAGCTTATTTTAGGGGTGGGGCAATACCCACTGATGAAGTAACCAGTTTATTTTTTTCAGGATCATTCTTCTTTGCTGGTACTTGTTATTCATGAACTGAAAGTGCCTCTGAATTGGCTCCTGACCTAGCCTGTTCTCCACCATGGGGATGGGCTTTCTTTTCCCAATAAAGACCTCGGGTCACAGGGAGGAGCCTTTAGTGGTTTCAGTTCCACGGCTAGTCTGCCTGCCTGCTATTATCTTTGCCTTCTGGTATATATCTTGTGATGGAAGTTTTCCTGAACCTGTTTTATTTTCAACAACCTTGTGTGAATTAATTGGTCAGGCAGTTTGGGGCTCTACAGGCCATGGTTCTGTGTTATTAGAATGCACCGTTCCACAACTGGCCCATTGAACATGTATCTTCTGGTACCCCATCATTTACCACGTCTCCCAATATCTGTCACACTGACATGCTCAATGCTCCCATAACTGTGTTTCTACTTCCTTTAGTTTGCAATTTGATTATTTTCTAAGAAAAATATTCCAAACTATCTTTGCAATGGCTAAATGATAACACATTCTACAAACATGCAGAATTTTAAAGCAGAATACAATTGTACCATTTTATAATGGTAAAGTAGTTTAAAAGTTAAACTGGAGACATTCATTATTACAGGCTAAGAGAGTCACAGCAGGGAATGAATATAATTTGAAAACTTTGGAATTAAAATTCACATCTAATTTTTCTTGCTCCCAAGTCTGTATGTCTAGAAAAAGGATAATTTATTATTATTAAAACCACTATTAAAAACTATTCTAAAGGTCAAACTGTTAATAAAGCTATTATCAGAGCTGGAGAGACAGTATAGCAGTAGGGTGCTTGCCTTGCATGTGGCCAATCCAGGTTCAATCCTCAGCACCCTATATGGACTCCCAAGCCACAGCAAGCATAGCCAAGCCCCTATCCCAGAAAACAAAAAGAAATCATTAAACGGAAAAGTATTACTGTATTTAAAGCTAAACCAATTATTTTAGTTTTATCAGTTTATAAGTTATAGTTTTAAATACATGAGTATTTGGCAGCTCATGGGGGGAAATACTATTATTATTAATAAAGAAAAAAGCAACTTTTACTTTTTCTTTGGCTGAAATACAACTTTGGTTTATTGATTTCTGAGTGTGTAATTATTTAATTGGTATGAACCCAATAAAAGAGTACTCAGAATTCAAATTATGCTTATGCATTGGCAGATATGACTTGGCAGGAAAGAAAGATACCTAATGGGCCAGAGTGATAATACGGCAGTAGGGCATTTGCCTTGCACGCAATTGACCTGAGACAGATCAGGGTTCAATCCCCGGTATCCCATATGGTCCCCCAAGCCTGCCGGAAGTGATTTCTGAGCACAGAGCCAGGAGTAACCCCTGAGTGCCACCAGGTGTGGCCCATAAACAAACAAAAAAACCCACAAAAAAACAAAACAAAACAAAAAAAAAACAGCAAGTAACCTATCAGAAAGTAAGATGAAATAAAACCCATGGTGATAACATTTATTTAAAAAAAGGAAATAATCCACTATTAAATATTTTAGATTTAGTACAATTTTGAGTGATGTTTAGAAACATGGAATATATCTGTTGAAGGATATTCTGATATTTTTTTCATAAAGTTGACAGTTTTTATTTGGCCTAGAAACTACATTAAATCATTAAGGCTAGTTACATATTAGTTTTCAGTTTTCTAATTAATTATTCATTCAGTGAAACATAGGTACATAATTAAAAGACACATTTTTCTTACATAATATATGAAGACAAACCAAAAATATAAAGCATTTCATACTTAGTATCATCTTTAAATGCACATTTTAAAACATAACAAATACAAAAATGGTCAATGTAATCAAAACGTACATCTGAAGAGATTGTATCAAAAACTAGCAAGCTAGAATCTAAATTTGATAAGTAGAAGAAGTAAAAATTAAATGGGTTACTGTTGGTCTTATGTTTTATAACCTTTCGCTGTTAAAATGACTTTTTCACACAATAAAAATGTAATCAATCCAACAAGATTTTAAATTCCTCAGAGGATAAATTTAACTCATATGACATGGAGTAAAATCCACCCCAAATAAACCTTTTCTGACCCTTCCATTGAGAAGTCACTACACACAATTAATGAGAAACATGCTAGACATTAGTACAATTAAAGCTGCATTTTTGACATACTTTGAGAATTTGAAATAAACATATAATTCAAAATTCAAAGTTTTTAAGTAAGTGTGCTTTCTTTCTCTATTTTCCTCACACAAGAAATCAAAAATTTAAAGATACTTTCTTAGCATGATAAATATATATGCTCTTTTTTTTTTTTTTTTTTTTTTTTGTTTTTTGTTTTTTGTTTTTGGGCCACACCCGGTGACGCTCAGGGGTTACTCCTGGCTATGCGCTCAGAAGTTGCTCCTGGCTTGGGGGACCATATGGGACGCCGGGGGATCGAACCGCTGTCCGTCCTAGGCTAGCGCAGGTAAGGCAGTCACCTTACCTTTAGCGCCACCGCCCGGCCCCAATATATATGCTCTTGCTCCTTGAACAGCACTGATTTGAAGAGGACCAATGGACTTATATGTCTATTTTTTCCTAATAAGTACCAGTTAGCTCTCCATATTCACATTCACAAATGTGGGATCCACATTCACAAATTCAACTAACTGCAATGTCAGTGATTGAATCCATATATCAGACTATAAATTTGGAGGGCCAACTCAAAAGAACCAAAGATTTCAGGCATTAAAATATATACCCAGGGGAAATTTAAATGGTTAAGTTTTGAAGGAGTCAAATGATATACAAGGATATTTATTTGTTGTGGCTTTTTATGTCACACCTGCTTGTTCTCAGATCTAACTCCTGGCTCTGAACTCACAGATCACTCATAGTGATGTTCAGGGAATAGGAAATCCAGGTTAGCTGCATGAAAGGCCTTACCTGATATACTATCTCTCTGGCTCTATACAAGGATCAAATGAAGTTAAATAAATTATAGTCTATCCACATTATGGAGCATTTTAGCAGCATTATGCATAAGTGGCATGAACAAAATTAAAAGGCATATTCAAAATACTTTATCTTTTATAAAAGAAATAATACACATGTCTATTATCTGATTAAGTGACTATATATAGGATGTGTGCACAGTATTCCAAATGTGGTGGAAAATAGAGAAAAAAGGGAAAAATTCCTTTCTGAATTTCCTTTTTATAGACATCTTAGGTTTTGAATAAATTTTGTTGTTTTACTTGCTCAAAAATATAGACAAAACAATAAGGATGAGAGAGAGAGAGAGAGCTGGGCCTGGAGAAGCCATACGCCAGGAGTTGGTCCCTTGCACTGGTATGTGGTGGGCACTGGGCTGGACAGCTAGCCAAAGAACCCCCGGACTGCCAGTCAGTCCAGGGGCCCAGACTCCCCCGACGCCAGAGGGTCTTCATGGCCTGACCTGCTAACCTGGGCCTTGGGGGATGGGATGGGGTGGAGCAAAACTCCGCCCCTATCCATTCATTCGAAAGCTACAGAGGCGAAAGCTGGGCCTGGAGAAGCCACACGCCAGGAGTTGGGCCCTTGCACTGGTATGTGGTGGGCACTGGGCTGGACAGCTAGCCAAAGCAGATTTATCTCAACCTTTTTCAAAAGTGCGCGGGTCTGCGCCCGCGCGACATATACCCTTGTTATCATAGTCCAAAAATATTCTAATTTTTGACTATTTATAGATAAGAAAATGGAATATCCTATGTATGGAGGATAGCACTCAAATAGATCTCTGAAGTCAATGTCTAAGTAAATGTTACTTTCTATACAATTGTCCTCTCTGACTACGGAGCCTTAGCCTTAAACATTTTATCTGTACCATGTATAGAGCCCTTCTTCTATATTGCCTTTCCACACCCAGAGACCTTTCTACCCCACCCCATATCCCAAACTAGATTTGTTATCTCCCCCTTATTTAACCCTGTTTACCCTCAGTTTTTAACTAGTTAGGCACCAAGACCGACCTCCTTCCCAACAGACCACCATCCAGCTCCTCAATGAACAACACCCTCTTGATGCCTCATCTTGTGTCTCGGCAAGAAACCACAACCAATAAGCCTCCTGACTCAAGCTTGTGACCCCTCTCACCTCTTCAAATCGTGGACGGTTGCATGATACCAGATTCAGCTGCAGCAAAACCTCCAGCTGAAGGACATTATAAGACTCTGAAATGCCACAAATCATATCTTAAACTCTATTTTGCGATACAAAAAAGTACACTGGCTTTCGCTCCCCACAAAAATATCTCAGAAGACCTAATTGGGAGGCCTATATTGCCTATGTTAGCTTAATACCTTTATAAAAATGTATCTTAAGATATATATTCCTAGGGGCCGGCGAGGTGGCGCTAGAGGTAAGGTGTCTGCCTTGCAAGCGCTAGCCAAGGAAAGGACCGCGGTTCGATCCCCCGGTGTCCCATATGGTTCCCCCCGCCAAGCCAGGGGCAATTTCTGAGCGCTTAGCCAGGAGTAGCCCTTGAGCATCAAACAGGTGTGGCCCGAAAAACAAAACAAAAAAACAAAAAAGCAAAAAAAAGATATATATTCCTAAATATACAGATAGCCTTTCCAATCACTTTCTTTTTTCAAATACCTTTTTTCCCTTTTTTTTCTCAATTTCCTTTTTTTTTTTTTTACTTTCCTTTTTTTTTTTTTAATTTTATTTAAACACCTTGATTACATACATGATTGTGTTTGGGTTTCAGTCATGTAAAGAACGCCACCCATCACCAGTGCAACATTCCCACCACCAATGTCCCAAGTCTCCCTCCTCCCCACCTAACCCCCGCCTGTACTTTAAACAGGCTCTCCATTTCCCTCATACATTCTCATTATTAGGAAAGTTCAGAATGTAGTTATTTCTCTAGTTAAACTCATCACTCTTTGTGGTGAGCTTCCTGTGGTGAGCTGGAACTTCCAGCTCTTTTCTCTTTTGTGTCTAAAAATTATTATTGCAAGAATGTCTTTCATTTTTCTTAAAACCCATAGATGAGTGAGACCATTCTGTGTTTTTCTCTCTCTCTCTGGCTTATTTCACTCAGCATAATAGATTCCGTGTACATCCATGTATAGGAAAATTTCATGACTTCATCTCTCCTGACAGCTGCATAATATTCCATTGTGTATATGTACCACAGTTTCTTTAGCCATTCATCTGTTGAAGGGCATCTTGGTTGTTTCCAGAGTCTTGCTATGGTAAATAGTGCTGCAATGAATATGGGTGTAAGGAAGGGGTTTTGTACTGTATTTTTGTGTTCTTAGGGTATATTCCTAGGAGTGGTATAGCTGGATCATATGGGAGCTCGATTTCAAGTTTTTGGAGGAATCTCCATATCGCTTTCCATAAAGGTTGAACTAGACGGCATTCCCACCAGCAGTGGATAAGAGTTCCTTTCTCTCCACATCCCCGCCAACACTGTTTATTCTCATTCTTTGTGATGTGTGCCATTCTCTGTGGTGTGAGGTGGTATCTCATCGTTGTTTTGATTTGCATCTCCCTGATGATTAGTGATGTGGAGCACTTTTTCATTTGTCTTTTGGCCATTTGTATTTCTTTTTTGTCAAAGTGTCTGTTCATTTCTTCTCCCCATTTTTTGATGGGATTAGATGTTTTTTTCTTGTAAAGTTCTGTCAGTGCCTTGTATATTTTGGAGATTAGCCCCTTATCTGATGGGTATTGGGTGAATAGTTTCTCCCACTCAGTGGGTGGCTCTTGTATCCTGGGCACTATTTCCTTTGAGGTGCAGAAGCTTCTCAGTTTAATATATTCCCATCTGTTAATCTCTGCTTTCACTTGCTTGGAGAGTGCAGTTTCCTCCTTGAAGATGCCTGTAATGTCCTGGAGTGTCTTGCCTATGTGCTGTTCTATATATCTTATGGTTTTGGGGCTGATATCGAGGTCTTTAATCCATTTGGATTTTACCTTCGTACATGATGATAGCTGGGGGTCTAAGTTCAATTTTTTGCAAGCAGCTATCCAATTGTGCCAACACCACTTGTTGAAGAGGCTTTCCCTGCTCCATTTAGGTTTTCCTGCTCCTTTATCAAAAATTAGTTGATTGTATGTCTGGGGAAAATTTTCTGAGTATTCAAGCCTATTCCACTGATCTAAGGGCCTGTCCTTATTCCAATACCATGCTGTTTTGATAACTATTGCTTTGTAGTACAGTTTAAAGTTGGGGAAAGTAATTCCTCCCATATTCTTTTTCCCAATGATTGCTTTGGCTATTCGAGGGTGTTTATTGTTCCAAATGAATTTCAAAAGTGTCTGATCCACTTCTTTGAAGAATGTCATGGGTATCTTTAGAGGGATAGCATTAAATCTGTATAATGCCTTGGGGAGTATTGCCATTTTGATGATGTTAATCCTGCCAATCCACGAGCAGGGTATGCATTTCCATTTCCGCGTGTCCTCTCTTATTTCTTGGAGCAGAGTTTTATAGTTTTCTCTGTATAGGTCCTTCACATTTTCAGTCAAGTTGATTCCAAGATATTTGAGTTTGTGTGGCACTATTGTGAATGGGGTTGTTTTCTTAATGTCCATTTCTTCCTTATTACTGTTGGTGTATAGAAAGGCCATTGATTTTTGTGTGTTAATTTTGTAGCCTGCCACCTTGCTATATGAGTCTATTTTTCTAGAAGCTTTTTGGTAGAGTCTTTAGGGTTTTCTAAGTAGAGTATCATGTCATCTGCAAACAGTGAGAGCTTGACTTCTTCCTTTCCTATCTGGATTCCCTTGATATCTTTTTCTTGCCTAATCGCTATAGCAAGTACTTCCAGTGCTATGTTGAATAGGAGTGGTGAGAGAGGACAGCCTTGTCTTGTACCAGAATTTAGAGGGAAGGCTTTTAGTTTTTCTCCGTTGAGGATAATATTTGCCGTTGGCTTGTGGTAGATGGCTTCAACTAGATTGAGAAAGGTTCCTTCCATTCCCATCTTGCTGAGAGTTTTGATCAAGAATGGGTGTTGGACCTTATCAAATGCTTTCTCTGCATCTATTGATAAGATCATGTGGTTTTTATTTTTCTTGTTATTGATGTTGTGTATGATGTTGATAGATTTACGGATGTTAAACCAGCCTTGCATTTCTGGGATGAAACCTACTTGATCATAGTGGATGATCTTCTTAATGAGGCATTGAATCCTATTTGCCAGGATTTTGTTGAGGATCTTTGCATCTGCATTCATCAGCGATATTGGTCTGTAATTTTCTTTTTTTGTAGCATCTCTGTCTGGTTTAGGTATCAAGGTGATGTTGGCTTCATAAAAGCTATTTGGAAGTGTTTCCGTTTGTTCAATTTCATGAAAGAGTCTTGCCAGGATTGGTAGTAGTTCCTCTTGGAAAGTTTGAAAGAATTCATTAGTGAATCCATCTGGGCCTGGGCTTTTGTTTTTCGGCAGACTTTTGATTACCATTCTAATTTCATCAATGGTGATGGGGTTGTTTAGATATGCTACATCCTCTTCCTTCAACCGTGGAAGATTATAAGAGTCCAAGAATTTATCCATTTCTTCCAGGTTCTCATTTTTAGTGGCGTAGAGTTTCTCAAAGTAGTTTCTGATTACCCTCTGAATCTCTCTCATATCAGTAGTGATCTCTCCTTTTTCATTCCTAATACGAGTTATCAAGTTTCTCTCTCTCTCTTTCTTTGTTAGATTTGCCAGTGGTCTATCAATCTTGTTTATTTTTTCAAAGAACCAACTTCTGCTTTCGTTGATCTTTCGGATTGTTTTTTGGGTTTCCACTTCATTGTTTTCTGCTCTCAGCTTTGTTATTTCCTTCTGTCTTCCTATTTTTGGGTCCTTTTGTTGAGCATTTTCTAGTTCTATTAGCTGTGTCATTAGGCTACTCAGGTAAGCTCCTTCTTCCTTCCTGATGTGTGCTTGCAAAGCTATAAATTTTCCTCTCAGTACTGCTTTTGCTGTGTCCCATAAGTTCTGATAGTTTGTGTCTTGATTGTCATTTGTTTCCAGGAACCTTTTGATTTCCTCCTTGATTTCATCTCGGACCCACTGGTTATTGAGTATGAGGCTGTTTAACTTCCAGGTGTTAAGGTTTTTCTTCTGAGTCCCTTTGGAATTCACAAATAATTTCAGAGCCTTGTGGTCAGCAAAGGCAGTCTGCAAAATTTCTATCCTCTTGATATTATGGAGGTATGTTTTATGTGCCAGCATGTAGTCTATCCTGGAGAATGTCCCATGTACATTGGAGAAGAATGTGTATCCAGGTTTCTGGGGGTGGAGTGTCCTATATATATCCACTAAGCCTCTTTCTTCCAATTCTCTCCTCAGGTCTAGTATATTCTTGTTGGGTTTCAGTCTGGTTGACCTATCCAGTGTTGACAAAGCCGTGTTGAGGTCCCCCACAATTATTGTGTTGTTATTGATATTAATTTTTCAGATTTGTCAACAGTTGTATTAAATATTTTGCTGGCCCCTCATTCGGTGCATATATGTTTAGGAGAGTTATTTCTTCCTGCTCTACATACCCCTTGATTAATATAAAATGTCCATCTTTGTCCCTTACAACCTTCCTGAGTATAAAGTTTGCATTATCTGATATTAGTATGGCCACTCCAGCTTTTTTATGGGTGTTGTTTGCTTGGATAATTTTTCTCCAGCCTTTTATTTTGAGTCTATGTTTGTTCTGACTATTCAGGTGCGTTTCTTGTAGGCAGCAGAAGGTTGGATTGAGTTTTTTGATCCATTTAGCCACTCTGTGTCTCTTGACTGGTGCATTTAGTCCATTGACATTGAGAGAAAGAATTGTCCTGGGATTTAATGCCATCTTTATATCGAAATTTGGTGTGTCTCTTGGTTAGTCTTGTCTTAAATTAGGTCTTTCAGTTTTTCTCTTAAGACTGGTTTGGAGTCTGTAAAGTTTCTGAGCTGCTTTTTGTCTGTGAAACCATGTATTCTTCCGTCAAATCGGAAAGTGAGTTTTGCTGGGTATAGTATTCTGGGTGAAGCATTCATTTCATTCAGTCTTGTCACAATATCCCACCACTGCTTTCTGGCATTGAGTGTTTCTGGTGACATCTGCTGTAAATCTCAAGGACGCTTGCTTGAACGTAATTTCCCCTTTTGATCTTGCTGTTTTCAGAATTCTGTCTCTATCTGTGGGATTTGTCATTGTGACTAGGATGTGTCTTGGGGTGTTTTTTCTGGGGTCTCTTTTGGTTGGTACTCTTCGAGCATGTAGGATTTGATCACCTATATTCTTTAGCTCTGGAAGTTTCTCTTTAATGAAGTTCTTGACCATTGATTCTTCCTGGGAATTTTCTTCCTGGGTCTCTGGGACTCCAATGATTCTTAAGTTGTTTCTGTTGATCTTATCATAGACTTCTATTTTCATCTGTTCCCATTCTTTGACTAATTTTTCCGTTGTCTGCTCATTTGCTTTAAGTTTTTTGTCCAATCTCTCCTGCTGTATGGAATTGTTATGTATCTCATCTTCCACAGCACCAAGTCTATTCTCAGCTTCTGATACCCTGTCCCAGAGCTTATCCATTTTGTCATTCACTTCGTTTACTGACTTTTTCAGGCCTGTTAATTGATATGTTATTTCAGTTTGGAGTTTTGTGATTTCTGTCTTCATATTTTCTTGGTTCTTATTAGTGTTCTGTTCAACTCTATTCATGGTTTCTTTGAGTTCTTTGAACATATTCCATATTGCTAGTCTAAAGTCCTTATCTGAGAGGGTGATTAGTTGGTTGGCCATTATCTGGTCATCAGAATTGTCCTCTTCATTCTCTATGTCTGATGCTGGCCTGCGTTGTTTCCCCATTGTCACACTTGTATTTTGGGTTTTTCTACGTGTTGTGGTGGTATTCATTGGCTATATGATGTAGGCAGCACACTTCTCTGGCTCCGTCCTTTCTGGATGGGCTGACTTGTCTCTAAGGGAGGGGAGTCCTCCGTGGGTGAAGCCTCACACTGGATCAAATCTTAGGCCCAAGCATTCAACGGAGAAGACAGTCCGAAGAGGAATGCTTGCTTCTGTGTTATAGCTCAGTTCTTAGTGTGATTTTTTCTTCTTGTTACGATGGTGTTCTTTTCTTAGAGTGCACGGCCGCGTAGCGAAGCGGAGCAGCCGTGCTCTGCTGGAGCCTCTTTTGCCCCACTCCCAAGAGTTTCACGCAAGAGGACAGTAGAGAAACATTTACAAGGAGCACTCACAGTTGGACTCCACTGGGCGGGTGCAGATTCGTGGCTTTTCCCTGCCTGATGTCCCAAACAGGGCAGCTGGCTTCTGCGAAAGCCCGCCGGTTTTCACGTTCTGGAGACCCGCCCTGGAAATGGCGTCTGCAATTTCCTTTTTTTTATATATCTCAATTTTATCTATATATTCTATTTTTTATATATACATATTTTCTCTACCCTCACCAGTTTTGGTACTGCTTGGTCAAAAACCAAGAAAACATCTTGCCTGGGATAAAAGTTCAGACCATACCAGATACTGTACATGTGGCCTGTCATCCTTACCTGGAATAGCACCAGCAATACAAAAGTACACCATACATTTTTGTATAGGCACAGTAAATAAGGGGAAATCATGGACTCAGACACAAGATCTTCTCTTCTAGGATAAGAACTCACACTTTTTATACAAGGGTGCCTCCCATCCTGGACATATGTCTTGTGGATACAATTCAATCTCCATGAGATTGGACAGTGTTAGTTCATTCTCAAATCCCAGATCCCAGACGTAGAACTGAAACAAACCCATGCAACAACACCAGGAACTAAGCTGTGTTGGGAGATATACTTGTGCCAGTGTTAATATGACAATGAGGACAGTGAGGAAAGGAAAACTTGACCTAAGACCAGGAGGTCCTATCACATCACCTAACACTAAGTGGAAATCAGAAGATGTATCATCCTTTGAACTATGAAAAATAAGAGCACTAACTACAGAAACCTGACTTTGACAACTGTGACTGAACAGAATGTACCTTGAGACCATTAAGGAAAACCCTACCCTAGGCTATAGCCCAGGTCTTTTACAAAAATCAAGACTTCTTAGTACAGAGGCACAATTCTGACAACAGAGACTGAGCAGAACCATTGGAACCATAATTTCCTAGACTTCAGCTTAGGGAACGAGCAAAAATATGGAGCACATATACAGAAAACTGGACACACCAACAATGGTGGAACAGTACCTCTAGAACCTTAAAGATTCTATCCTAGGCCCTGTCCTAGGACCTGCGCAAATACCAAGATTGCTTGTTATAGTTGCCTTATTTTCTCATCCACAACAGAGAAGAAAGGTTCCTGACACCACAAAAAAAAAAAAAAACAAAGAAAACAACCCTGGAATATGGCAATGAGAAGGTATGGTGCCAGTGGTTGTTCCTATGACAATATGCTTCAAGAGTGGAGAAACCCTGAATCTCTTAGGCCTCAGAACTTCTTTTCTTCCCCAATACTTTCTGTGCCTATACAAAGAAAAAAAAAAAAGGTGGGGTAACACAAACCTTGCCACTGCAGCACTTTTTCTGGTGTTGTTTTGTTTTATTTTTTGTTTGTTTTTTGATATTATTTTCCTTCTCCTTTTTCTTCCACTTTTTCCTTTCTTTTCCACTTTTGTGGATATTATTCGGTGATTTTTTTTTTTAGTAGATACCAAATTTTTTCTCCTCTTTTCCTTAACCTTTATATCTCCAACAGAATAGCATATAGCATAATTTGAATCATTCAGCCTCATAAATTGATGGGGGAAAAGAATGATACCAGGACCATTCATATGAACATGTAGTGTAAATTAAAAAATGACCAGACTGGAACACCAAACAGAATAGATACCCAACCTATAACAAGCTGTAAGGCAGCGACCATTTGCAGTAGGATTCTGGGGAGTAAAGGAGAGAGATGTGGGAGACATGCTGGGAACAAGAGTGGAGGGAGGATAACATTGGTGGTGGAATGCCCTTCATTCATTGTCAATATGTATAGTAAATAATTCTGTGTAAATGAACTTCAGTCACAATAAAAAAAAAAATAGAGGCAAAAAAAAACACCCAATAAGGATGAGAGAAAAAACTAAATAAAAACAGAAACAAATGAATCAAGGAACATTTTAGTGAATAATTTAACTACATAACACCACTGATGAAAGAAAAGAGAAAGTCACTTTTAAACATATAAAGTGTGTATTTGGACAAGACCCAAACCAACATAAAACCTTAAAACAAATTCGTTTTCATGTGGCTTTAAAATTCTAAGACTGCATTCTGATAACAATCTAGGATTTTATAAATAAATATGCCATGGATAATGGAACCAGAAGGTACAATTTGGAAAAGGAGGAAAAAACATAGTGTACTTGTCTAGGAGATAGTTGAAATTATGGAACATGAGTTGGAACCCCAGTATTACAGAGTCTTCCAAGTATCCTGTTAATTCCTTAAAACTGTTGCATATCATGTATATATATATATATGTGTGACATTATACATACATATACATATATATACTTAGATATACGTTTGTATATATATACACACACAAACACAACATGTATCATACTGATTTTTATAACTAATACTATCTTTACCTTAAGATTCAAATTAATTATATGAGAAGAATAAAATTTCACAAAACTTAAAATCTAAATTTATAAGGTATTGGCAATGCATTCTGTATGTGTGCATGCGCGTGTGTGTGTGCGTGTGTGTGTGTGTGTGTGTGTGTGTGTGTGTGTGTGCATAAAGCAGTAATGCGGGAACAGGTATTAAAAAATTAAGGGTTTTACAGATGAGTAGATAAACAAAACCTAGTATATCTATACAATGGAATACAATGCAGCTGTCAGCAAAAATGATGTAATAAAATTTACTTATATATGGATGGATATGGAAAGTATTATGCTGAGTAAAATGAGTCAGAAAGAGACAAAAACAGAATGATTGCAGTCATTTTGTGAGATATAAAAAATAGTATGATAATACCCAAAGACAATAGAAATTAGTCATGAGAACTAGTTCATCATACGAAGTGTTCCACTAAGAAGTGGCGGAGTATAATTAGGGAAGAAAAGGGACTACAATGACCATGACAATTGGAAATGATTACTCTGAACAAGAACTGGGAGGTAAAATGATATGCAAGATATGACACTGTCTAAAAAAAATGGAAAAGAGAGAGAAGAAAATAGTCTGCCATAGAGGAAGGTAGGAGGGGGTGTGAGGGAAAAAAACTGGGGATGTTGGTAGTGGAAAATGTGCACTGGGGAAGGGATGGGTGTTGAGTATTGTATAACTGAAACTCTATCATGAACAACTTTGTAACTGCATCTCAAGGTGATTCTATTGAAAATTTCTTAATAAAAAAAGGTAAAGGGTTTTAACCAGATCAGTCAAGTGATTAAAAGCAAAAAATTTACTCATTTGGAACATATATGCATATATGCATTTGGAATATATATATTGGAGAAATATAATATCTCAATTTTTACAAGTATTTACATGTATATATAGCTTAAACTATTTTCAAAGTACACATTATTTTTTATAAACTTTGAAAAGATACAAATGTTCCTTGGCATTTCATAATGAAAATTATGAAAAATGACTATACCTTACAGTAAAATCATAGGAACAAGAGGCCAGCACAGAAGCATGAAATGGTGAAAACTGCAAAAGACAAAAATAAAGATTAACATGCTACTTCACATTGTAATTTCAGTGGATAATATAAAAAAATTTTAAGAAGGTAATAGTACAAATATGTAATTATAGAGTTTTCATTAATCATGAATAAATATGATGGCTATATAAGTAGAAACATTTCAATGTCAAATTTTTAGAATTTTTTAAGAGTATTTAAGAATATTTTAAGAATACCCTACTATCAGTATACCATAGCTAAAGATAAAATATTACAAATTTAGGGGCTGGAGCAGAGGCACAGTGATAGCATGTGTTTGCCTTGCACACTCTGACCTAGGATGGACCGAGGTTTGATCCCCGAAGTCCCATATGGACCCCCAAGCCAGGAGCAAAAAATCTGAGTGCACAGGTAGGAATAACCACTGAGCATCACCGGGTGTGGCCCAAAAACCAAAAAGCAAAACAAAAAAAAAACCTACGAATTTAAAAAAATAATTAAATGTTTTAGATAAGTAATATGCATGCTTTAATAGGGTTTCCCTTTGCAACTATCGTTCTTCAGTGCTTTTCTTCCCTAAATGCATTTATCCAAATTTTTAAGGCACTTTAAAGTTTAAAAAATTCTCTACTATGTTACTCTACATCTCATTTTTAGAACCACTCTAAATTATATAATTATGTAGATATAAAATAATTTTTAACTATTAAAACCTGTGTTACACACATCACAGTTGCCAGTTCAACAGTTACACACATTGCCAGTTCAAAAGGCCAAACAAATGTGTGTGTGGAGAGAGAGAGAGAGAGAGAGAGAGAGAGAGAGAGAGAGAGATATTCTCGGGGATAGCTATTCGCTCACTCCTGGCTCCATGAGGGAGGAAGGGAGGGAGAGAGAGAAGGGAGGGGGAGAGAGAGAGAGAGAGTGAAAGAGAAAGAGAGAGAAAGAGAGAGAGAGAGAGAGAGAGAGAGAGAGAGAAGAATGTGTGTGTGATTCTCAGGGATTGCTATGCGCTCAGAAATCACTTATGGCTCCAGGAGGAAAGGGGAGGGTGGGAGGGAGGGAGAGAAGGGAGAGAGATAAAGAGAAAGAGAGAAATAGAGAGAGAGAGGGGCCGGAGAGATAGCATGGAGGTAAGGTGTTTGCCTTTCATGCAGGAGGTCATCAGTTCGAATCCCGGCGTCCCATATGGTCCCCCGTGCCTGCCAGGAGCAATTTCTGAGCGTGAAGCCAGGAATAACCCCTGAGCACTGCCGGGTGTGACACAAAAAGAAAGAAAGAAAGAGAGAGAGAGAGAGAGAGAGAGAGAGAGAGAGAGAGAGAGAGAGAGAGAGAGAGAGAGAGAGGAGTGTGTGTGTAATTCTCAGGAATAGCTATTCACTCAGAAATCACTCCTGGCTCCATGAGGGAGGAAAGGAGGGAGAGAGAGAAGGGAGGGAGAGAGTGAGAGAGAGAGAGTGAAAGAGAGTGTGAGAGAGAGAGAGAGAGAGAGAGAGAGAGAGAGAGGAATGTGTGTGTGATTCTCAGGGATTGCTTTGCGCTCAGAAATCACTCATGGCTCCTGGAGGGAGGGGGAGGGTGGGAGGGAGGGAGAGAAGGGAGAGAGAAAGAGAGAAAAAGAGAAATAAAGAGAGAGAGAGAGAGAGAGAGAGAGAGAGAGAGGAATGTGTGTGTGATTCTCAGGGATTGCCATGCGCTCAGAAATCTCTCATGGCTCAGGAGACCATATGAGAGGCCAGGGAATCGAACCAAGGCAAACGCCCTACAGCTGTGCTATCGTTCCGCCCCCCCCTTTTTCAGTTTTGCATTTAGAAGACCTAATTTTATCCTAGGCACTACATAATCCCCCAAGCACTGTCAAAGCGGTCCTCAAACCTATGTATACAAACATGTATATGTACATGCATCCTTATGCAGATATATGTAATCTAACTGAAATGTTACATTTTTATTGGAAGAGTATCTTATTGATAATATCCATAAAATACATTTTTTGCCCTGACTTTAAAAATACAAAAGAGAGGTCACTTAAAAAAGATGTATTCATAGTAACTTAAAATCCTTAAAAAAGGGGCCGGAGAGATAGCATGGAGGTAAGGCATTTACCTTTCATGCAGAAGGTCATTGGTTCGAATCCCGGTGTCCCATATGGTCCCCCGTGCTTGCCAGGAGCAATTTCTGAGCACAGAGCCAGGAAAAACCCCTGAGCACTGCTGGGTGTGACCCAAAAACCACAAAAAAAAAAAAAAATCCTTAAAAAAAAAAATAAAAGCTGGTAAAAATAACTTAAGTTGCTTTATAATCAAAAAAAATTCTTGGAATAGCAGGAAAAAAGGGAAAAAATCCCTTTGCAAATGTTCTATACCTGAGACATTTGTGAACATTCATACATACCTGTCAAGTTAGGAAAGAAACAAACCTCTCTACAGAAATTTCCACAAAGTAAAAAGATCATCACACTGAATGAAAAACTATGGCAAATATAACAGTAAAAAAAAAAAAAAATATATATATATATATATAAAACAGTAATAACAGTTGAACTACTTTAATTAAAATAAAGCTAAGAGAAATTAATCAGGAATGTCAAAATATCGAACTTTTTTGTATTATTCCTAATTAGGATGGTCTACATTGTACCCATTATAATTATTCAAATATTCCGTCTCTCTTTTAATATGCATTTAAAAAGAAAATAATCCCAGAGATTACAAAGAAACATAAAGGACTGAATATATGTTGTGCATACTCAAGTCTCTAAGTTCGATCCCTGACACTGCATGAATACAGCCCAGGAGAACCAGGAGTACCACTGTGATCAGCATCACACCACTGTCAAGAGCACTCAACCTTCTGGCCTCATTACCAAGTTATACATGGAATGGCGCCACACCACAGGCACTGCGTGGGAGGTCCCTCCAAGCAAAACAATAACTCAACCCTACAAACGCCTTTTATAGCAACTTCACTGATTCCACTGAATTTTTATTCTATATAAAGAAAAAATGAAAACTTACTTTCACTCTCCTAATAGCATAGGTGTGACCAAGAAGTTCAAACACTGGTTGTCGTACATTTCTCAAGTCCCAGCCTCTCAAACTACAGTCAACTGCTCCTGTAACAAGCAAATTCTGAAAACAAATTAGAGGAAAGTTAATTATGACATCTAGGCAACTAAGTGGTACCAATGCTTTCCTAATTAAAAAATATCTATTTTCTTGTTATTCTCTATCGCAAATGCAGAAATAATTCTTGCAAAGTAACAGTAACAAGATTCTTGGAATGCAAAATGCTAACATATATGAAACACCACATAAAACAGAAAAAGCACAGAACCAAATGCTACTAGTAGTAACAAAATGTACAATTAGGGTTAAAAATTCTAACAAGTAAGTACACCTTTCACTTTAGCATGTGCTGAGGTTTTATCCAGTATTAAAAGTCAAGAGGCCTGGGCCCGGAGAGATAGCACAGCGGCGTTTGCCTTGCAAGCAGCCGATCCAGGACCAAAGGTGGTTGGTTCGAATCCCGGTGTCCCATATGGTCCCCCGTGCCTGCCAGGAGCTATTTCTGAGCAGACAGCCAGGAGGAACCCCTGAGCACCACTGGGTGTGGCCCAAAAACCAAAAAAAAAAAAAAAAAAAAAAAGTCAAGAGGCCTATTCATTCAGAAATAATTAAAAGAACAAAGGTTATCTGAGACAGGAGGAAGAGTGCAGGGGTTAAGAAAAATATTTTGCTAAACCTAGTTTTAGATCGTTGGCACCAACATCATCGGGTGCCAAAGTCCGTCAACATCACCAGGTGTCACCATGGGGGCCCCTGAGCATTACATGCCGGGCCAGGTCAGCTCTGGCAATACAGGGACCAGAACTGCACCCTCTTGCACTGATCCAGCAATACCATTCCTAGGAATATACTCTAGGAACACAAAAACACAATACAAAAATACCTTTTGCACATCTATATTCATTGCAGCGCTATTTACAATAGCCAGAATCTGGAAACAACTCAGATACCAAACAACAGATGAGTGGCTAAGGAAACTGTGATACAGCACAATGGAATATTATACAGAAATCAGGAGAGATGAAGTCATGACGTTTTCCTATACGTGGATAGACATGGAAACTATTATGCTTAGTAAAATAAATCAGGAGAAAGACACAGAATAGTCTTATTCGAGGCCAGAGAGATAGCATGGAGGTAAGGTGTTTGTCTTGCATGTAGAAGGGCGGTGGTTCGAATCCCGGCATCCCATATAGTCTGTCAGGAGTGATTTCTGAGCACAGAGCCAGGAGTAACTCCTGAGCGCTGCTGGGTGTGACCCAAAATCAAAAAACAAAACAAAACAAAAGAATAGTCTCATTCATCTATGGGATTTGAGAAAAATAAAAGACATTATTGTAATACTACACAGAGACAATAGAGATGAGGGCTAAAAGGACTGGCCCATGGAATGAAGCTTACCACAAAGAGTGGTGAGTTCAATTAAAGAAATAACTACACTGACAACTATTAAGACAATGGTAATGAATTAGAGAAATAGAATGCCTGTCTCGAATACAGGCAGGGGGTGGGAGAGGAGGGAAATGGGGGGGGGGGGGAAATTGGTGCACTGTTGTATAAGTGAAACCCAACTACAAACATGTTTGTAAACATGGTGCTTAAATAAAGATATTAATTTTAAAAAAGAAAAAATAAGGCATAAACATTACCAAGTTTTTAGACAACTAATCCCTGAGTATATAAATTCAGACAAAAAAGCCCATTAAAACATACTTTATCCCTAAACTGATAAGATAGTACAGTGGGTAGAAGGGCATTTGCTTGATTTGGCTTATTAGGGTTTGTTTCCCCAAGCAATGGGAGAAATGATCCCTGAGTGGGGGCCATACCCCCACATAAAATAAAATAGTTAATTTCTGTTTTAATTCATGTGATCATAAAGCTAATCATACTTTGTAGAAAGTTACGAATGGACACTGCTGTCTTACAAATACATGAATCTTGGTTAGGTTAGGTTTATAAGAGTAGAGAAAAGCTTATAAAAGAGAAACAATACTATAAACACTGATGTACTGTCAAAATTTTAAAAAAAGATTTAGAAAGAGCTCAGGAGTCTGACTAGGAAAAAGAACAACAAAAATGATACAAATTGGTAGAGTTAAGAGTCTTTATAATTCTTATAAATAAAATAACAAACTGTATGAACTATCAAGCAATTTTCCAAAAAAAAAAAAACAAAACAAAAAAACAAGTTAAGTCTGCACTGTTGAACTTTGAGAATTTCTGCTTCTTATTCTGCTTGTTTTATGTGCACTTAAATCCAATTAATGCTAATGCAGGTCACTCAGAGTCATCAATTAGAAATGAGAGAGACTGAATTTAACTTAATGGTCCATAAACACTATCAAAGTCCACATAAACAAAGATAAAATAAATCTAGGACATTTCGCTATCTCATTTCACAATAGCTCAGGACGAAGCCAGACAAGGTACCTCATTATACTTGCACCAGTCACAACTCAAAATTTCTGCCTGGTGTGCTGGAACCACAATTTTGACTCCTGTAGTTTTCACATCCCAAATTCTCAGAGTTTGATCACCTGGTGAAAGAGAAATCTTGAGTCACTTTCTATCACAACACGTGGAGATCCAGTGACATATAGTGCTCACGAAGATAAACAAGGAAATATACACTACTCATTGACAGAATGCTGTCTTCTATACAGCAATGATACACAGTGTAGCATTGATGATATATAGCAATGATATATGGTAAGGATACATTCTATGATAGTGCATAATAACTACTAGAACTGCTGACCTACAAAGTGTCAGTATAATATAAAAATTATTAGATCTAGTCAAATCAGAAAAACCTGAATCTTAATTGACACACAGTAACATTAACTACATACATGTCTCATGTATTGTTTCACAGGGCAGGAAAGAACCTAAAAAATCTTCATTTCCAGTCAATAAAGTCAGTGCCCTCTACTAGTACATTCTTTAAGCAGCAAAAGGGTGTGTTGGCAATATAGAGTTAAGGGCCAAGGTGCATGTCTTGCAGGCAGAGGCCCCAATCCTTGGACCACATGTCTCCTTGCACCCCAGCATCACCATAAGTGTCCCAGTTTCCCAGAGCACTGAAATGTAGCCAGCAAAATTAAGCCAAGTATCCCCAAGAATCAGTCCAGTCGCTGAAGACTAGTGTGGAGACAGCAATTTTTCTATAAAAAAACATAACTTTTAGCTATTAAATATGGGCAAAATCTACAGAGTCAAATAGAAATGGGAAGGGATCCATACTCAGCAGCACTCTGGAATTGCCCTGGCTCTGCAATCAGAGAACATTCCTGGCTGGCTCAGAATACCACATGAAATGCTGGGGATCAACCCAGGATAAACTCATGCAGGGCAAATGCCCTACTCACTGTGCTATGAATTGGGCCCCATAAATAAAAAAATTTTAAATGTAGATATTATTGGGCTACAACTTAGATTTAGGCAAGGAGTTGTCGGTTTGCCTTGTAAGTGGACGATCCAGGTTTGATCTCAAACAAACCCCCACCCCCAAACTGCCAGGAGCAATGCTTGAATAAACTCCCCTCTTTGATAAAGTTGAAAAAATTTAAGGATAATATTTTTATTATTACAAAAATGCCTTATGTCACTTAGAATACAAAGTTACCCTTGATTAAAAGTTTTAATCAAGGTTCTGGCTTCAATTCTTCTATAAGGAAACAAAAAATTAAGGTATGAATAAACTAAAATACACTGTATGTATATATAATATGTTTTTATATTACACACATAGTAAAAGTATGAGAAAAAGTGAGATCAACTTGAAAAGAATATGATATATAAAGCCAGAGATATATAGGAAGTTAAAGTGTTTGCCTTGAATTCAATTGTCCTCAGTTTAATCCCCTATACTATGTATGGTCACCCACACACTGCCATCCATGATTGAAACCTGAGCAGAGCCAGGAGTAAGCCATTGTCACTGCCAGGTAAACTACCACCCACCCCACCCTACCCCCTACCCCCTACACACACACACACACACACACACACACACACACACACACACACACAACTTTTATGATGGTAGTCATGGTTTTAAATTCCACTAAGTACCTGTGTGGTCCTGTACAAGTTAAATAATGTAATTCAAATGGCTCTCTTAAAAAAAAATTTAAAAAAGGAATAGAAGCTCCAGGAAGGGTACATCAGGTAGCATGCTTGCCATACACTCTGCCAGCCCATGTTTGAGCCCCAGCATCCCATAAAGTCCCCTGAGCTCACCAGGAGTAATTCCTGAGTGCAAAGTCAGGAGGAGCAAGCTCACTGGTAGGTGAGACCCAAAAGCAAAATAAATAGAACGTCCAATTTAGGAACATGGCAGAATTGGGACTATTAACATTTCCCTAAAGCACCAAGCATGTGTCTAGCACATAGAAGTACTTTCATGTAGCATATCTAAGAATGCTAAATTGCAGGCAGGCAGGCAGGCAGGCAGATGGCAATAGTAAGTTTGATCCATATGCAACTGATACAGTTTCATAGCTCTACTGTTTGTGCCTATCAGGTTTGCTGCCTGTGATCCTTGTGCTGCAAATAACTGCCAACTATGGCACAGCTATGTGTGAAAATGCAAAAAACAAATGGTGAAAACCCCCAACAAGTACAATAAAAAAAAGTGTGAGAATCACATGCACATGGTTGTGTGACTTCCATCAACAGCGAGAAGGAAGAAAAAAGCTAAATCTTTTCCTAACTTACATATATATATATATTTTTTTTTTTCCTATACTCCCTATTCTTTTTTTTTTTTTTTTTTTTTTTTTTTGTGATTTTTGGGTCACACCCGGCAGTGCTCAGGGGTTATTCCTGGCTCCATGTTCAAAAATTGCTCCTGGCAGGCACGGGGGACCATATGGGACGCCGGGATTCGAACCGATGACCTTCTGCATGAAAGGCAAATGCCTTACCTCCATGCTATCTCTCCGGCCCCAACTCCCTATTCTTATTCATATATCATATTGTCAAATCTTAGTATGTTAAGCAGTTTTTCTCCTTGATGTCTTTGAAAGCTGCTAAATTATTAGAGACTGAAAAAATGATTCAACACAATTAGGGGATGTTCTGCACCCATGTTCCAATACTGGGCACCGTTTGATCCCACAAGCACTAAGCCAGAAGTAACCCCTGAGCATTGCCAAATAATAACCAAAAACCAGAAATAAAAGAAAGGGGAAAAAAAAAAGAATTAAGGGGGGTTTTGTTTGTGTTTGTTTTGTTTTTGTTTATTTTCCAAAGAAACAAGGCTTCTTTTTTTATTATTGGGGGGGGGGGGTAGGGGCCACATCAATCAGTGCTCAGGGACTACTCCTGGCTCTGAGCTCAGGGTTTACTTCTGGCACTTTTGGCATGACTGATCAAAAAACCAGGGATCAAAGCCAGATTAGCCACATACAAGGCAAACAGCCAACTCATTCTATCCCTGAAGGCTAAAAAAGCCTTTTTTTAAAAACTGTTTTTTTTTTGTTTTTGTTTGTTTGTTTTTGTTTTGTTTTGTTTTTTTTGGTTTTTCGGGCCACACCTGGTGACACTCAGGCTATACACACAGAAATTGCTCCTGGCTTGGGGAACCATATGGGACGAATGGGGGACTCGAACCGCAATCCGTCCTAGGCTAATGCCGGCAAGACACATGCCTGACCACTCCGTGCCACCACTCTGGCCCCAACTTTTTTACTTTTTAAAATGCAAACATCTCACCTTGTCATCCCAAACACATGAGCTACCATTTCTGGAAGATAGTGGTGATAATACAACAAGCACTTACATAAAGAGAAATTTGGGTGACTTCTCAAAGCACCTTGACTTCAGAAATACCACTCCCACCACCCTTTATATCTGTATCTGCTGCTGTTCAGCACAGGAATTCAATGCTCCTAATCAAGTGCACTGATGGGACTGGACCCTCCCCTTCCCACCTTGCTCCATCCCAGGAGGCCATCCCCAACCCAGAACAACAGAGAACCTACACTCCACCTGCCCCACACACTTTCAGCATTTGTGAGAAATTACAGGGTCAGAATTCAGTGCTTCAATACTCCCATAAAAGTGCTTTTCACTAAACAAAAGGAGCTAGTTCTCCAACCTGCTTTTTTCCACTGAAATACCACTACATGGAAACTATCAGAATTTCAGAAGCAAAAGCAAAAGGCCATTAGTGTAAAATACTGATCAGACCACTCCTCAAAATAACCAGGAATCTAAAGCTCCACTGTCAGCACCTACAAAACTCTCAGAATGATGAGGAAACAAATGAATTCAGCTGAAGTGACAAACAAGAACAGAAATCCAGGCAAGTCCTCAAGTTCATCAAATGTATGGAGACTGCTTAAGGAGAATTTCAAGTCAACACTCTATGTACTGGTAATGAAAATTAGACATCACTAAAAGTGAAATGCAATCAACTCCAAAGAAAGTTGATTCAAAATATTTAGAAATCCATTCAAATGAAACCAAAGGAGCTAAGGAATTAAATAGCAGGTCACGATAACAGAATACTGATTGCAAAGAGTCATTATCAGTGAAAGTAAAGACAAAATACAGGTCAGCATCAATAATAAGTGGCAAAAAAAATAAAATAGAATATAAGATGATGAATTTCAGCCAGGTAAATAATCCCTGAATCTGAGGAATAGCAAGAGAGGGAAAAAAATGGCAAAGAATAATTGGTAGAGGAGATAATAACTCTTCCTCAGATAATAATTTCCTCCAGATCCTGGAGGGGTTTCTGCAGATTCAAGAGGCCTAAAAACAAAGCAAAACAAAACAAACAAACAAACAAAAAAAAAACCAGACTCAAACAGAACACCACCAAGACACACTATAATCAAAATGGCAAAAACCAAAATGAGAGATAGACTACACTTTAAGCAGCAAGAGAAGACAAACTTCAAATACAAGGGACATATAAAAATCACAACACATCTCCCCTAGGAAGGAATACACACAAGAAGAGTGAAAATGAAATAACCAAACTATTGAATGAAAAGAAACTTTCCCAGAGCCCACCACCCTGAAGACCTTTCATTTAGATCTAAGAAAAATAAAAACATTCTCAGATAAATAAGAGCTGGTGACATTCGTAATAACTAAACCAGCTCTTTAAGTATTACTAGAATGCTATCTATAAAAAGAAAATGATCAATATCAAAAACCACTAAGCCCCATATGGAAAATATGACAGCACAGACCTTTTTTGTTTGTTTGTTTTGGGGGGGCCACATCTGGTGACACTCAGGAGTTACTCCTGGCTATGTGCTCAGAAATTGCTCCTGGCTTGGGAGGCTGAGGGACTGAACCGCATTCAGTCCTAGGCTAGCGTGGGCAAGGCAGACCTCTTACCACTTATGCCACCATTCAGGCCTCAACACAGCCTTTTATATCAATAATGTCTCTTTTTTCATTTGTTTTGTTTTTGGGTCACACCCGGCAGCGCTCAGGAGTTACTCCTGGCTCTACGCTCAGAAATCGCTCCTGGCAGGCACAGGAGACCCTATGGGATGCCGGAATTCAAACCACCATCTTTCTGCATGCAAGACAAATGCCTTACCTCCATGCTATCTCTCCAGCCCCCAATAATGTCTCTTAATATCAGTGAATTCTAAACTCTGCCTTCAAAAGTCATTGAGTGGTAAGGTGGATCAAAATCCAAAATCCATCTGGATAATACTTACAGAAAAAATACCTAAATTCACAGGAGAAATACAGACCCAACGTAAATGCATGGAAAACAATCATACAAGTCAATATTAGTTTAAAAAAATCTGGGAGACCTTCCTCTTTCAACTGTTATCGTATTTTCCGGTGTATAAGATGACCGGGCGTATAAGACGACCCCCTAATTTTGCAGTTAAAACATAGGTTTAGGCCTCTATTCGCTGTATCAGACAGAACGTTCCTGTGCTGCATGTGCTGCATGTGTTCCTGTGCTCATGTACCACAGTGAGCCAATCACAACAAGCAAAGGTTCAAAGGTTATGCTGTCATAGACTTCCACTCTGACTCTGGCCCATCTGAGCAGCCTTTTGACAGTGTAGATTCGGGTCCAAAACACTGTCTAATTTGCATGCATAAAAAGCTTGCTTGGATTGGCTGAGTTAGAGAGGCAGTCCAAGCAGCCTGGCAGTGATTGGTGCAGAACATCGTCTAATTTGCATGCATCAAAAGCCTGCTTGGATTGGCTGAGTCAGAGAGGTGATCCGAGTAGCCTTGCAATGATTGGTGCAGGATCGAGTCGGAAAATTCGTTTGGTGGCAATATCCAGATGATTTTCCTTTAGCGGCATATCGAAATGTTTTTCGGATATACTCGGCCCCGATTTTCAGTTGACTTTTTTTCGTTTCAAGGTATGTGCGGGTCACTGGCCGTGGGACCTAGCTGAAAGGCCCCCTGTACTGAACACTAGAGCAGAGGACAGAGACCTCCCCCTACCCCCACACCAGACCGGCCTTTAGGGCAAGGCCTGGCAGATGGGTCTCTGGGGGGGTTGGGGGAGGGAGACAGGTTGTCCTTCCACATCACATAATAATAAGAGGAAATCAGAAGATGTATGGTCCTTTGATCTGTGCAAAAACCAAGAGCGCTAACTACAGAAAACTGACTGAGAACCATGACTGGGCAGAACTTACCTTGGGACCAATAAGAAAAACCCTTCCCTAGGCTGTAGTCTAGTAAAATCAAGATCTCTAATTACAGAGGCTCGACTCTGACAAGAGACTGAGCAGAACTTTTGGAACCATAATATCCTAAGCATCAGCTTAGGATCTGAGCAAAAACAAGAAACACTTATTACAGAAGACTGAAAAACAATGATGGAACTGAACTTCTATAAATGTAAAGAATCTATATCAGACCTTCTCCTTTGACCTGCGCAAATACCAAGATCCCTAGCTACAGTGGCCTGATTTTATCATCCACAACTGAGAAGAAAGTTTCCTGGCACCACAAAACAACCCTCGGGATGTGGTAATGAGCATGTAAGGCGCAAGTAGTTGGTGTCATGACGGTATGCTTCAAGGGTGAAGGAACCCTGAATCTCTTAAGCCAAGGGATTTCCCTTTCTTCCCCAATACTTACTGTGCCTATGCAAAAATAAAAAAAAACGGGGGGGGGGGCCACAAAACACTGCCACACCAGCACTTTTTTATTTTTTGGTGTTGTTATTGTTGTTTTGTTTTTCTTTTCCTCCTCTTTTTTTTTTTCTTCCACTTGTTTCTTTCTTTGGTTATTATTTGTTGAATTTTTTGTTGCTGGGTGCATTTTTTTTCTTCTTATTTTTTGGTAATTACTACCAAATTTTTTATTTGTTATTATTTGTTGAATTTTTTGTTGCTGGGTGCATTTTTTTTCTTCTTATTTTTTGGTAATTACTACCAAATTTTTCCTTTAATTTTTTCTTTTCCTTTTTACCAGAAAGAACCACATAACTTGAATCTTTCAGCCTCATAAATTGTGGGGGGAAAAGGATGGTACCAGGACCAGACAGTGATACGAATATGTAGCAGAAATAAAAAATGATCAGACTTGAACACCAAACCCAAAGTCAATGACAACAGAATTGATACCCAACCTACAACAAGCTGTAAAGTGGGGACCAGTTACACCAGTATTCTGGGGGTAAAAGAGGGAGATATGGGATGCATGCCAGGAACAAGGGTGGAGGGAGGACAGCACTGGTGGTGGGGGAAAGAGAGACAGAGAGAGACAGAGAGAGACAGAGACAGACAGAGACTGAGAGAGAGAGAGAGAGAGAGAGAGAGAGAGAGAGAGAGAGAGAGAGAGAGAGAGAGCAGAGTCAACTGCACTGGAAGTCTGAGATCTAAATTACAACCAACCAAACTTAAAATTGTGCTTGTTAAGGAGGCACACTAAGGGATAGAGAAAACCTGGAGCCTCTGTGCGGTGGAGAGAAATTGACACAGGGAGTGAACTGGTGTTGGAACACTGTATGCTTGAATAACTTTGTATATCACTGTACCTCAATAAACTTTTTATTTAAAATAAAATAAAGAGAATCTTGGAGTTTAGAGTTCTTAAAGCTTAGTTCTAATACAGTCCAATCATTTAATAGCTTCTGATGTTGAACCAAAATATTTCATTAATCTGATTCTCATTTGCATTCTACATGGCCAAAAAGAAGATAATAGTATTTTTAATTTCTCCTAATTTTTGCTAAGGTGTGTGACTTATAATACTATTAATGATGGTTTTCATGCATATTTTGTTCCAATATTTCACTTACCACCATTGTCTGCTTTCCTCCACCAATGTTCAGTGACCCCTTCCAGGGCCCTCAGTTCCATGCTGGGTGTCCCCCCATGCCAAAAATCAAGTTATGGTTCCACAAATATGTATTATTGATTTGTGTGGGGATGAAAGAATTATCTTTGAATTCAAAAACACTATCTTCCTCTTTTATGAAAAGTTAAAACAAAACTGATATGAAAGTGGGCCCGGAGAGATAGCACAGCGGCGTTTGCCTTGCAAGCAGCCGATCCAGGACCAAAGGTGATTGGTTCGAATCCCGGTGTCCCATATGGTCCCCCGTGCCTGCCAGGAGCTATTTCTGAGCAGACAGCCAGGAGTCACCCCTGAGCACCACTGGGTGTGGCCCAAAAACCAAAAAAAAAAAAAAAAAACTTATATGAAAGTGACCTTTTAGAATATAGTTAAGTATATGAGGTCGGGATAAGAGAAAAGCATGAGTTTGACAGTAAGTACCAAATGAAAATTGTTATGACTTGGCACAGATCATAGTTACAAATATCTTTAGTAGCCCTAATTATGGTCATTGTCTATGATTTTGTTCTAGCCTCCAGCAGAATCCTGTCTCAAGATTCTAAACTGCTTTGCTATAATGATGTTTTATAATTCTCTTTCACCTTCCCAGTATGAAGGAGGGCGGTGTGGGTATCTGATGCTTGTTCTGCCCAGCAACAACTTTCTTCTAGAAATAGCATCTTTTTTCTCACCACGTAACTTAAGAAAGCCCACGGCTTTACACATTCAACTACCAAGGGTAAGTCCCAGGCAGACAAACACTATATCTCATTTCATGTCTTCACCACAGCTGACAAGCCAAACATAGGCACTTAGCATTTTTAAGAAGTGTAACTGAGGGGGGCCGGGTGGTGGCGCAAGAGGTAAGGTGCCTGCCTTGCCTGCGCTAGCCTTGGACGGACCACAGTTCGATCCCCCGGCGTCCCATATGGTCCCCCAAGCCAGGAGCAACTTCTGAGCGCATAGCCAGGAGTAACCCCTGAGCGTTACTGGGTGTGGCCCCAAAACAAAAAAAAAAAATAAAAATAAAAATAAAAAATAAATAAAAAAGAAGTGTAACTGAGGGCCCGGAGAGATAGCACAGCGGCATTTGCCTTGCAAGCAGCCGATCCAGTACCAAAGGTGGTTGGTTCGAATCTCGGTGTCCCATATGGTCCCCCGTGCCTGCCAGGAGCTATTTCTGAGCAAACAGCCAGGAGTAAGCCCTGAGCAACGCTGGGTGTGGCCCAAAAACCAAAAAAAAAAAAAAAAAAAAAAAAAGAATTGTAACTGAAAAACCAATGAACTATACACTGTTCTACATATACATGGACTTCAATAAAAAATCAAAACCAACCAAGGCTGTTAGATAATTATTACAAATTTCTCTAGGACAAAATATGATTTATCACCATCACGTTCAAGCAAACATTAAAAACAAACAAAAAATGAGTACTGCAAAAAGACAATAAACACTACTGGTAATTGCAGAGAAAAGAAAGAATCCGCATTACCAGTGTCACTGAAAATTAGGGAAGGCTCTATGTAAAGCAGTATGGATCTAACAAAAAAACTAAAATAAAATTGTCATATGATCCAGTAATTCTACTCCTAAGACATGCCCAAAGAACACAGAAATACTAAGTCAAGAAAACATAAGCTCAGGGCCTAGCGGTGGTGCAGCAGTAGGGCGTTTGCCTTGCACACAGCTGACCTAGGACGGACCACGGCTCAATCCTCCAGTGTCCCATATGGCCCTCCAAGCCAGAAGTGATTTCTGAGCACATAGCAGGAATAAATAAGGTGTGGCTAACAACAACAACAAAAACACAAACATAAGCTCAACTATGATCACTGCAGCACTATTTATAATACACAAGATCTGGAAAAACTCAAGTGAATAAACAACAGAATAACATGCACTATAAAACATAAAATCCTACAAGAATGGGACTGGAAAAAGTATCATGCAAAACAAGATAGTAAAGCAGGTAGGGTGCAACAAGATAGAAAAGCGGGAAGAGTGCTTGCCTTGCAAAGAGCAGCAGGGTTTGATCCACAACATCCCATCTCTGAGTGCGGCCCAAAACCAAAACCAAAGGATAAAGACAAAATACGAGATGATCTCATTCATAAGTTTTATATTAAAAAGCAAGAGAACAGAAAATATCCAATAAAAGATTCTGACCAGAGAATTGAGGCTACCAAAGAGAAAATGAGGGAGTGCACTAAAGTGCCCAATGGACTGTGACAGAGAGTACTGGCGTTTTGACAGTAGGTGTGGTGAGGGTTAACGCTGACACCCTAAAACATGAACTCACTCTCATAAAATTGTTTGGCAGTAAGCTAAGTATGCCATTAAATAACCACTCCTGCTGCACACACTTGGCACTTTATCCCCACTGCTTTGTTTTCCAGGTAGGCGAGAGACCTTCTGGCCAAATAATACAATGACTCATTAGACTTTTCTAGACACCAGGACATCTGTACTTTTATATTGTTTTTTTGTAATCAAATTTTCCAGGCAATTGGCTGTTCATTGTCAGCAGACATTTATCAAGGGCCCTGGGTTGATGACTTAGATACCCCCACTCCAAGAATTACCATTTCTCTTATCAGTTGTAGACCTGTAACTGGCTGCAGAAAAGTGAGTTTAAATGCACAATATGGAAAAGAAAGTACATTACTGTGTATAATTTCAAATTGCAGCAGGTAAGAAAGAGAAAATTGAGAAAGGAGAATGAGATTGTATAATGGTCTAAACTGAAGTAAATTGAAATGCCAAGTGACAATAAGATGTACTATGAATTTATTAAGAGTAAGACAATTGCTTTAAAGTTATTACTAGACCCCACACATTCAAGTATGGCAATGCTCCATGTAATTTTATGGGGTCTATGAAAGCAGTTTTACTTTTCGTGGCTCAATACAAAGTTTATTTCCTATTTATTGACTTCACGTAAAGGGTTTATATGTTCTTCCCTAATCAGGATGCATTTGATCTACTCTTAGTGTATGTAACTGAGCATCACATTTTCCCAATCCCATTCCTAAATGGAGAAGATCTCAGGCTGGCCCAAACCAACTGGCATAGAGATTGTGAATATTCACACAAATCCACAGGACAAGCAAAAAGTTAAAATACTTTCTGAGAAACCTAAAGGGTTCTCTTGCTTTCCTGTTGAACAAAAACTGAAAGAATATAAGGAAGGGGCTTGGATATGTTACCATCTTGATAGCACTTTTTAACTGATACTGCAAAAATTCAACAGAAGATAGAATAGAGAAGATGGCAAGTGAATGTATCCCTTTGAGTTCTGCATCCAGCCCTATGTACAAGTGTCAAATCAATTTTGGATTTTTCAATTCTGAGTAAATAAATTACCTTCTTTTCAAAAATAATGTGGTTAGAATTCCTTTCACTTTCAACCAAACAGTTCCTAGATGTGACTACTAATGTGTTCTAATTTCTAATAAAACCCACAAAGAAAATGTCATAAACAGATGGTTTGTTCTATTTTTATAAAAACAGATAGCCATTATTTTGTCTAAAAAATTTTGTTTATTGGGTCCAGAGCCATAACACAGCAGGTAGGGCGTTTGCCTTGTATGTGGCAGTCCTGGGCTTGATCTCTGGAATCCCATATGGTCCCCTGAGCTGGCCAGGAGTGATTTCTGAATGCAGTCAGGAGTAGCTCCTGAGTGCTACCAGATGTAGCCCCAAATCAAAACAAAAGAACAGTTTTTATCAACTATGCACAATGTATTTTTAAACACTAAGTTTTATGATTATGTTACTCTAGACATCCAGAGTCTATTACAAAGATCAATCTAGTCCAATCAATCTAGTGCCAAATTTTATTTGAACTACTTTTTCTTTTCAGAAAAATATTTATTCTTAACTCCCCTGGAAATCTATTATTCTTTAGGAAAACAGAAAGGATACTATTAAATTTTCACATGCACTAATATAAATTAGTAAAATTATAGTCATAACCAAATGGCATTAATCGCACCAGCATGAAACTCATTAATATTCACACTAATTTGAAAGCATAATCTGGGCTGCTGGAAAGAGCACACAAAGTTCTAGAAAGAATACTGAAGCCCTGAGTTTGATCCCTGGCACTACCCACTTGGTCGTTTGGGTATCCTGGAGTGAACCCTGTGCACAAAACTAAAAGCTAAAATTTAAAAATAGTATTTGGGTACCAAAGAGATAGTACAGGAGCCTTGAATGCAGCTGACTCTTGTTTTATCCCCAGTACTGCATATGGTTTTGCTCTCTCCTAGCCTCAGCACCATCAAGAATGACCCTCATTGAGCACAGAGCCAGAAGTAAATCCTGAGCACAACCAAGTGTGGGCAAAAACTAGCAAACTTTTTTAATTCAAGTTATATATTAGGCTTAAGGATCATTTCAACCAAGTGTGCTAATACTGTTTAAAATATACAGTCTTATAATTAGCTGTGACAGAAAAAAAAAGGCAAAAAGGCTTAAAAAATAGCATGTGACAGAAAATAAGAATACAGGGTCCCATTCCAGAAAACTTGATATTCTGATGACTTGATCCAGATGTAAATTTTTTAAAAATTTACTTTAAAAACTCAATTTTTTAAATAGTAATTTTTTTAGTTTGAAATAATATATTGTCCTTATTCTAGAAAACAATGATGTTAATTTGGAGGCCTATTCCTATAATATTTCCCTTAAACACATATAGCAAACCATATGTAGGCCTTTTAGAAGCAATAATGCTAATTAATAAGAAGAAAGGACCTTATGAGGGTGAGCAGGAAATTAGGAACATTCATGGTCAGAAATGTTCATGGGTAAAGGGTGATGTACATTGTAAAACTGAAACCCAATCATGAACAACTTTGTAATCCTGGTGTTTAAGTAAAAGAGAAAAAAAAGAAAGGAACGATTATCTTTCTGATCCCCTGACTGAATATTGGATCATCATTTTAAGAGGAGACAATATTAGAAATACTTTGCCCTTTCCTTTAGCTAATGTCTTCTCTTCTCTCCTAAACATTCAAAGAGCCCAAAAGAACTTTTATTCTTTCAAAAATCTTTCTCAAAATTCTACCCTCAAAGAGCAATAAACATTTTCTAAAAGGGCCCAATAATATTTCTGGCTTTGAGAGCCGTTTGATCTTATTATAGGACTCCATTTTGCCACTGTGGTGTGAAAACAGCCATAAACAATAGGGAGAATGAATGGGTTTGGCAGAATCCCAATACAATCTTATTTTCAAACACTGACAGTGGGCTGTTTTTTAACTAAAAGCAGTAAAATTGCTAACCTAAGGTTTCTTCTTGTTTGTCTTGCTTAAATGCTCTGAATTTTGTAACAACTTTGAGTTGTCATGTATGAACCAATGACACTGCTTTTATTCTTTTGTTTTGTTTTGTTTTAGGGTCACACCTGGCAGTGCTCAGGGTTTACTCCTTGCTCTGCATTCAGAAATTGCTCCTGGCAGGCACAGGGAACCATATGGATGCCAGATTCAAACTTCCATCCATCCTGGATTGGCTGTGTGCAAGGCAAATGCCCTACCAATGTGCTATCTCTCCAGCCCCATACATTGCTTTTATTCAGACTCCTAAGCTCTAATCTCAAACTGTTCATTGAAAACCTCCTAAGACTTGTCTTCCACAGGCTCAGTGTATTCCCAAACAACTTCAATATCTTCCCTCTCAGACACTGGGGTTCCTTTACCCAGCTATGTTGCAATCCATGAATTTGAAGTTGTCCAAAGTAGGAATATAACAGCTACTTTTTTCCATTTGTGTGTGTGTGTGTGTGTGTGTGTGTGTGTGTGTTTTGGGGCTACACCCAGCAGGAACTACCCCAGCAGTGCAAGGATTCCGAAGCTATACCCAGCAATGCTGCAGACCCTGTTGAGTGCTCAGGAATAATTTCTGATGGTTCTCAGGTCCCATATGCTGTGCCGGGGACTCAAACAGGAGATGAATACATGCAAGTCAAGAACCTAACCCCGGGGCCAAAGTAGTGGCACAGCAGTAGGGCGATTGCCTTGAACGTGGTTAACCTAGGATGGACCATGGCTTGATTCCCCAGCATCCCATATGGTCCCCCAAGCCAGGAGTAATTTCTGAGCACAGAGCCAAGGAGAAACCCCTGAGCATCTCCAAAACAAAAAACAAACCAAAAAAAAAGAATCTGATCCCTACCAGGGGTCTTTAAAACAGGGACCAGTTCCCTGTCCCTCAGACCACTGGAGAACCAGGCTATAGTTTAAAAAAAACTATGAATGGGTGGGAGTGGGGGACACAAACTATAAACAATTACTGTGCACACTGTACATATCTTATTTTGAAGTAAAAAATTGGGAACAAATACGATATTTAAAATGAAGAACAAGTCAAGTTAAAGAAACAAGCTTACCAGTATGTCAGTCTAGTTCTCACTTTGAAATATTTATAGCCAGTTGTGATCTGCCTGAGACAAGCCATCTTTACTAATTAATAGTTGTGTCTATCTCATTCATATTATAAAGTCATGATGTGGCAGATACTACAGAATCACTGAGAACTGACTATTCATATTCTGAACCACATGAATTATAACTCTAGATGCCTTCCAGTGCCGTGTTTCTTCACTTTAGCAAACAATGTTATCTTCTAACGACTGAGCAAGATTGTTGTTGCTCCTCTTCACCACTAAACTTGTTCACATACTCTCAGGATGACAAGAAAGAAATAAGCCAGATTGGTGTTAAAAAAAAAAAAAAGGCATGGGATAAAAGTACAAGAGCTGTGAGGGCAAAACTGCACAGTTGTAAGGAAAATAAGACAATTGGGTTAGCAGAGACACTCCAGAGCAGTTTGGAGTAAGGGAAGACATGGAAAGCTATTGGACTAAATTGCCAGGTGAGTGCTGCTCTTTTTGTTTTGGTTTGGTTTGGTTTTGTATTGGTTTTGGGCCACACCTGGATGCTCTCAGGGATACTCCTGGCTCAGCGCTCAGAAATTGTTCCTGGCAGACTCAGGGGACAACATAGGATGTCAAGGATCGAACAGGGTCGCCAAATGCAAGACAAAAGTCCTTCCACTGTACTATATCATATGTAACTCAGGGCCCAGAGCACTGCTCTTTTAAATGGCTCTGTAGAGAGAATAAGCCACAATTCATTACAATGTACCTAAAACTTAGACTCTGGATATTTTGCTTGATAGATGAGAGGGTCAAAAAATGGTTAGTCTACCTACAAATAGTACAAGGTAAGTATTATATATTGGTAAGGTGGTTTTCCTTGGAGCTGGGGAAATGGCTAAAAGCTGTGCGTGTGGAGCCTGCTTTGGTCCCCAGCACCACTCACTTCCCCTCCCCTTCCTCTGGCACAGAGCCAGGAATAGCCCAAAGCACTGCCAGGTATGACCCAAAAAACAAAATGGGGGAGGAGGAAGCAAAAAATAACAGGGCCAGGGTTCACTTTCTGGGACTCTGTAAGGGCAGCACCTGAGCACTGAGCACAGAACAAATCCCTCATCCCACTCTACCAAAACAAACAAACAACAACAAAAAAAAAAAAACAAATAAAAAGATGATCTTCCTCTGAAAAAAAATTTTAAAGTCAGACATATCAATGTAACTATCATCTTAGAACCAACAATATAAATCAAAAGCAATCAGAAAAAAAAAAAGATTATACGGGTGAAGAGAAAAACACCTTACTATGTGTCAGTAGCACTGAATTAAAAAAAAATTCTTCAAAAGGAAGATGGGCATAGGAAAGAAAGGAGGCCAATTTTTATATGCTGGACATTTATATTTGTTTACTTATCTTCACAACATTTGCTGACAAAGAAATTTACATCTCCACAGACCTCAAAAGAAGCCAGCTGAAGAGGGTTTTCAGATACCAATCTGGTGCCAAATAAGCCTTTCCTTTTTCTGTTCCCCATCTCTTCACCAAAAATAACACATTTAATAAAATGGGTAGAACCACTGAAAAGTAACCCAGGTCTGCCTAATTCTTGTCTGGAGGTTGTAAAGAAAGGCCTGATGTCAGTAGCACCAAGAACAGTCAAACACTCCTTTTTTTCCACTCTTGATTTTAAGCTAATTTGCACCACCTACTGGGGAAAATAAGGATGACAAATGGCCTCCAAGTAAGGAAAATTTTGGGCATATAAAGAATTATTTACCTGAAGCTGAAGCAAAGCACCCCGAGATATGAGGAGACCAGATTGTACTGTAAATGACACTATCATGACCTCTAAAGGTGCAGAGAGACTTTCCAACAGTTGGATCCCACTACAAATAAATGAACAGATTGATTACTTAGTTGTAAATTCAAAACTTAAGTTTTTATATAAATCTATTACTATATACATGTAAATACATATATGTAATTGCACGCACACACAATAACTGTATCTTTCAAGAATTTTTTTTCTGTTTCTGGGTCACATCTGGCAGTACTCGGGGGGTTAGTCCTGGCTCTGTGCTCAGAAATCACTTCTGGCAGGCTCAGGGAACAAATGGGTTGCCAGGGAACAAACCCAGGTCAGCCGTGTGCCAGGCAAATGCCCTACCCACTGTGCTATTGCTCTGGCCCCCTCTTTCAAGAATTTTTTTTTAACTCTTCAAGGTTTTTTGGGGTTTTGGTGAATTTGGGAGGGCAATGGCAGGGATTGAACCCAGAGTCTCATCTATGAAAGGCATGTTTTCTCTCTGAGAACTTTTAAAGCAAAATAGAATATAAGTGACCAAAATCAAATACTGAGCTACTCATAATCAAAGACTAGAAAAAAATTAACTCTATTGAATATTTCAGTAACTTTCTGAAAAGATAAATAGCTATCAATTGAAACACTACAGAAGTATGTTCTAAAGAAGATGTTATTGGAAGACTTAAACAAGTGACTGCTTTTAAATACAGTAATACTGACATACATACCACTTTCATAGTCTGATCCCATGAGCCAGACACCACAAGCTGTTCACCTCTGGTTTGGCTCCAGTCAACACTATATACCTAGAAATTATAAAGGGTCATTTAGAAAGTAAAACAGCTTCAAGTTCAATATTACATCTTATCTTCTTTTATTTTCCCTTGGGTTTTGGGCCACACCCGGTGGCACTCTGGGATTACTCCTGGCTCCGTACTCAGAAATCACTTCTGGCAGGCTCGGGGGACTATATGGGATGTGGGAATAGAACCCTGGTATATCCTGGGTCTGCTGCATACAAGGCAAACATCCTACCACTGTGCTAACTCTTTGGCCCTACATCTTATCTTCTATAACAGTGATAACCCAGTTAAGCCCAACTAATTCATATCATTAAAGTATCAAAGTCCTACACATTTCATTCAATGCTGTCTGGGACATGGAAAGTGATCTTGTCCATTCCTCTACACTTTCTTAATTCTTTATAGGACATTCCATTTCTGCCTTTAGAAAATTCTACAAAGGGGCCGGAGAGATAGCATGGAGGTAAGGCATTTGCCTTTCATGCAGGAGGTCATCGGTTCGAATCCCGGCGTCCCATATGGTCCTCCGTGCCTGCCAGGAGCAATTTCTGAGCCTGGAGCCAGGAATAACCCCTGAGCACTGCCGAGTGTGACCCAAAAACCACAAAAAAAAAAAAGAAAATTCTACAAAGTATTTCCAAACCGTCTTTTTTTCTGTGTTTTTGTTTTGTTTGTTTGTTTGTTTTTGGGTCACATCCGGCAGCGCTCAGGGATTACTCCTGGCTTTATGCTCAGAAATCGCTCCTGGCAGGCTCGGGGGACCACATGGGATGCCGGTATTCGAACCACTGACCTTCTGCATGTAAGGCAAATGCCTTACCTCCATGCTATCTCTCTGGCCCCTCCAAACCGTCTTAACTCAAACAAATTATACATATTTTAAACCTACTAACAAATCACTGTTTGCAGCAACCTGAAGAAATGTCAAAGCAGATTAGGAAGTTAGTCATCTAAAAAAGTTGCCAGGTCAATGTTTTTCAGAAAGCATTAAAATGCAATTAATATCCCTATCTGGCCTTTCTTAGAAGGAGCTTATAGGAATCAGGTGATCCTTTTAGATCTCTTGGTAAATACTTTTAGTTGTCCGATGCTGCTATTCTGTTTCTTCTCAGTGAGCCATTTCAAATGTACTACTTGAAGACTTATGGAAATAGTCTTCATTCTGTAATTTTATAAACAGATTATATACAGATTACTGCTGTAAAACAAATTCAACAAAATAGTTGTTTTCATGAAAAACAATTTTACTTTCATGAAAATAGTTCTGACATGGATCATTTGTCATTTATCATTTGATAGGCTCAGCTAGCATGCCATTTGAACTTAAGACACTACTGTATTAATGTACAATGTGTGTGTCTAAGATGTGCAGAAGCCTAAGTATGGGTTATGAGTTCTCTTCTACCTGTGCCATGCCTCGCCATGTTGGAGTCTAAATTTTTTTAAAAAGCAAGTCAATAATACTAATCTTGTCTTTACCTGAAACTTTGGTATATTGTTAATCAGAGGGTGATTTTAGCATTGTTATTTTTTTAAATACTTCATTAAAAGATTATTTATATTCACTATTGTTTCTTGGGGTCCTTACTATTTTTTATCCAATATATGTACCTCACCCAGGCTATAGGGGCCATATGGTCTCTGTCACAACTGCAATCAGTTTTCTAGAGTAAAAGAGCCATAGTTTATATTAAATAAATGTCTTTACTTTGCATTGCAGTAAAACTTTATTTGCAAGTGAACAAGGGGCTGGATTTGGTCCATGAATAGTAGTTTGTCAACACTTGCACTGGGCAGATATGAACAGCCAAAATAAACACAATAGCAAAATCTTTATTGAGAAACTAAGTACTTTTTCTTTTGTTTTGTTTTGTTTTTAATAATAATTTTTATTTTGACCAAAGTGGCTTACAAATCTTTCACAGTAAAATTTTAGGTACATATTGACATTGAATTAGGGGAATTCCCACCACCAAAGTTGTCCTCCCTCCACTCCCGTTCCCAGCATGCATCTCATATCCCCCTCCCTTACCACCCAGGCTGCTAATATATAAGTGGTCCCCTCTGTGTCTAGCTTGTTTAGATTGGGTATCGATTCTGTTGTCTTTGCTTAGGGTTTGGTGTTTAAGTCCGATCATTTTTATTACTACTTAGTGATCATACAACTGTTTGGTATGGTACCCTCCATTATTTCCCCCTCAATTTGACAGGCGGAACAAGATGGTTCAAGTTACGTGGTTCTGTTTGAAGAAAAGAAAAAATAAAATAAAATGGGGTAAAATCAATAAAGCAAAAAATGGGTGAAGTTCTTCTAGAGGCTATAAATATTAATTTGAGAGAAGAAAGGGAAAAAGGAGAGAAACACAACAATACAAAAAGAAAAATCAAACAAAAAATCCACAGAGCACCACAGCAATAAAGACAACCACCACACAATCACCACATTCCTGAAATAAAAACAAAACAAAGCACACAAAATGAAAACAACAGCAACAACAATAACAACCCCCCCCCAAATTATTTTGTGCTGCTTCTTTTTTTTTTTTTTCCTGCATGAGCACAGTAAATACTGGGGAAATTAGATAGGGAATTCCCTTGGCCTAAGAGATACAGGGTTTCTTCTCCCTTGAAGTATACTGTCATGAATATAACTACAGACTCCATACATGTTCATTTACTCTCCCATAGGTTCTTTTGTGGTATATGGAAAACTTCTGTTTCATCATGGATGATAAAATCAGACCTCTGTATCTAGAGATCTTGGTATCTTCACAGATCAAAGAATGGAGCCTATGATGAAGTCTTTCTTTACAGTTCTAGAAGTTCTGTTCCATCACTGTTGTTTTAATCAGTCTTCTGTAGTTGGTGGTCTTGGTTACACTCCAGGTGATTAGACAGTGACCGTCCAACCCCGAACCCTAGATCCCAGACCTAGAGTTGACACAGTTCTCCGCAACAGCTCCAGGAACCAAACTCCCTATGGGGCATTCTTAATACTGCTCTGACAACAAACATGCCAATTTTGACATGATATCCTGACAATGAGGAAATGGCAACAACTTGATCTAAGAGCAGGTTGGCTTACATCACCATCTAACAATAGGATGAAGTCAGAAGACTTGTCATCCTTTGATCTGTGCAAAAGCCAAGATTGCTATCTACAGAAGACTGACTGTGACAAACATGACTGGACAGAACTTATCCTGATAAATAAATAAAAAAAGCCCTAGTCTAGGATTTGGCCTACGACCTGTACAACCACCAAGATCTCTAATTTCAGAGGTCTGACTAATAGGTCTTCTAAAAACATAATAAAAGATTCTATCCTTGGTTTCATCCTAGGATCAGTGCAGCACTTTATTTTATTTCAATCTTCACTTCTATGAAGCATATATTCAGTGTCAGACTACAGAAGTTATCTACCAAGCCCAAAGCAGTTAAGTAAATTGTCCAAATTCACAAATCCTGTTAAGAACAGAATGGAAATCTGAAACTGGACAGCCAGATAGCAGGAGTTCACTCTTAAATCATTACTACTAAGTGGATGTCTCTAGCTGGGGTCTCAATCTTGCGGCCCGCGGGACGTTTGCGGCCCTTCTACATTTTGTGGCCCTGCCCTAGAGGAATCTTTTTTTTGTTTTGTTTTGTTTTAGTTGTTTGGGTCACACCCTCCAATGTTCAAGGCTTACTACTGACTTTGCACTCAAGGATCACCCCGACTTTGCCTCCTGCAGCCCCCAGGTAAATTGAGTTTGAGAACCCTGCTCTACAGTATGCTATTTTAATGCAATGCTGAATTGGAATCTCTCAGTGATCCTGGGTTGTACTTCTCTTATAAGAATCAACATTTAGGGGCTGGAGAGGTAGCACAGCAGTAGAGCTTTTGCCTTGCATTCAGCGGACCTGGGAGGGACCCAGTTTGATTTCCGGCATCCCATATGGTCCCCCAGCCTGCCAGGGATTATTTTTGAGTACAGAGCCATGAGTAACCCCTGAGCATTGCTGGGTGTAGCCCAACAATCAGTAAAGTTAAAAAAAAACAAACACAAAAGAATCAACATTCATTGCAGCTACATTTGGGTTTAGGCAGATTCCATTTTTGATCTGTCTACTTGTTGAACTTCTACCAGCTGTCAAGACTTGCTACATCTTTTTCTCCTTTATGAAATAACCCTGTTGCTGCCCATCTATCTCCTCAAGGAGTTTAGCACGTCCCTCTAAAATGCTCCTTTAAAGTTCTGTATCTACTTTATAATTTGGCATTAACCATCTTTTTTAAAGTTAGTGATACATAACTGCCTTTCCTGCTATATTTTAAAACCAAATGTAGAACCACAACAAGCAAAATCATTGAATACACTATGATTTGTTGCAATTCAATAAATATGAGGTCAATTTGACCAAGCAAATTCATCTTCATAAATTGCCACTCAAACGCTTGCTTAGTAGTTATAAAGAACTGTTTTCATTTTAAAATATAACTGGACAAATATAACTGCTCAAATATAATCAAATAATTCTATTGCTTTTAAGCATTTCTAACCTATTCAAGACTGGAAGCCTTAAGACTTCTCACCTATTAACATTACAAGAGTGGGACAACGTGAAAGTACAGCGGTGAAAGTACAGCGGGTAAGCTTTGCCTTGCAGTCAGTGACCCTTGCTGCCTTCAGTGAATCCCAGCATCCCCAGAATAGCCAGAAATAACTCATAAGTGCAGAGCCAGGAATAACTTTTGAGCAACAAATAAACTAAAACAAATAAACAAAAAAAATCCACAAGAGCTTCCGTAGGCCCAGTGAGAATCTGATCTTAATGAGAATACAAGAGGGAGAAAATAAAACTATATTGATGGCATTGTTGCTGCCAGCTGCCTTATCTCTCATAAAACAAAGTGGCAAGCCTCGGGCTTCCAGACAAATAGAGAAAAAGAACACAGGAGGGAGGTTAAACCCTGAATAAATAAATAATGAATGAATGAGTTAGTTAATTAACTCATTCAATAAATACATCATTTTACTGTGCTTAAAATATTAGGATATTAGAAAGTGAAAACAAGAAATTGTATGTAAAAAAGGGGTAAAAAAAAAAAACTAACCATAAACTTAAGTACAAAATGAATGTAGGGATGGAAAACTCGTTAAGCAGAGCCTTTGGGGCAAGCTTAAATGTCAGTAACAAACAGAAACTAAAACAGTTGCCAGAAAAATCTCCAAAATCACAAACAGGCAAAGAAAGTATCCTAGGGGTAACATCTCAGTAACACTGCAAAAAGAACACCAAGGTTTGAGTTGAGACTGTCAGCAATTGGGGAATCAACAAGAGTCAAAGACCGGAGGAAGACAATACATGATTTTAGAAATGCTGACTTCAGATGACAGCATGACAGTCAAAGTTCTAGTAGGAAGAGTTCAGATATTAACCTTGAATTCTGAAAACAACTTATGGCTAAGGAGATGTTGGGAAGACAGCTGAAATTGATGAAACTATCCAAACTCAAGTCAATTCATTTTCAACAAATATTTATTTTGCAACTACTATGTACAAGGCACTGGGCTTTGGGGTTGAGGGGGGGGGCACAGTGATTAACAATAATTAGACAAAACAGCTTGCAAATGTTTGCAAGGGGAAAGACATAAATAAGTGATTTCAGGCTTCAATTAAAGAAAAAAAAACCTTCAAAGCAAAGTAAGTGGAGTAGAAAACAATGACAAGGTCAGGAATCACTTCTTGGCAGCATAGTCAGGGAGGTCCTGAGTGGGCAGAGACCTAAGAGCAATAAAAGTGAACTACAGACCTGAGAGGAAAGATTCTAACAAAAGAACAAAAATGACCAGGAAGCAGGAAGTAAACAAGCCATGGCTGAGGAGCAGCAAAGCCAAAGTTAGAAGAGTCAACATCCAGGGACCACGGTTAATCTCTTACAGCATGATTTCATATATAAAACATGTAATCTTGAGATTTCAACTGTCAATCATAGCTTCCACTGTGTTCTGCCCATCTGAGACCACTCACCTCCAGTCCCTTAGACAAAGAGCTCATAAAATAACTTTCAAAAACCAAATTCATGTAGCTCCCCATAAAAAGCCCTTAATAGTGGTTTCATACTATGTGCTTCTGCAGTTAAACACCATCAACATTGTTTCCTCTGTGGTGTTTCTGCTTATGCAGATTGTGGCCCTATGGCCACAATCACACAGGGTTTATTTAGAGAAGCACATACAAAAGAAAAAAAAATGTAAAAACAAACTAGAATTCATGATAGTTGTTACTTAGAGGAAATGGAGAAGGTTTAAAAAAGGAGAAAGGATGAAAAAAAGGAACAACCATGGTATCCAACAAGATAGGTAATGGTTTATATTATTTTTACAGCTAGGTGGTAAAAATATAGATATCCATTATATTATCCTTGGTTGATCCTTTCTACACACACAAAAATTATTTTTATTTTAATTTTGGTTTTTGGGGCCACACATAGTAGAGCTTAGGGGTTATTCTTGGCTCTACACCCAGAGGTCATTCCTGGCAGTGCTCAGGGAACCACATGGGATGCCAGAGATCGAACATGTGTCAGTCACGAGCAAGGAAAATGCCCTATCCAGCTACACACACAAACTATATTGACTATATTTCCATTTTGGTAAAACAGCAAAAATGCTACTGTTCCAGGTACAATGGCTCCTTCTTTTACCTTTTGCCAAACAATTTCCTTTCCCTCTAATCCTAGTCTCTGATCTCGCCACCTGAACAACAGCAAAAACAGTATTAAGAGTGAAATTTATAATTTTACAAGAATTCATCAGAAATGATTAAAGGCTTACAGGAATAACGTGAATTCAGTCCTATCTTTTAGATTATGCAAAATGGTCAGATCAAAATGGATTAAGTTGCTATCAGACCTAAGGCACATAAGGCACATAGGAGAAAATGTAGGCAAAGCACTCCACGATATTGAGACTAAAGGCATCTTCAAGGAGAAAACTCTATTGTCCAAGCAAGTGGAAGAAAAGATAAACAAATGGGACTACATTAGACTAAGAAGCTTCTGCACTTCAAAGAAAATAGTGATTAAAATACCAAAGCTACCTATGGAATGAGAGAAACTATTCACTCAATACCCATCTGATAAAGGGCTAATATCTAAAATATTCAAGGTACTGGCAAAACTTAACAAGAAAAAAACATCTAATCCCAAGGAATGAACAGACATTTTCTCAAAGAAATACAGATGGTCAGAAGACACATGGCAAATGTTCAACAGAACTAATCATTGGGGAGATGAAAATCAAAACAATAAGGCATGGGTCTCAAACTCAATTTACCTGGGGGCCGCAGGAGGCAAAGTCGGGGTGAGGCAGGGCTGCATAAGGGATTTCGCTTACCGAATATTCGCAATAAAAAATTGCATTAGTAAGGAAAAAAAATCGCATTAAACATTTGCATACCCCAAACGGAACTGCTCGGGATATGCGAATGTTTAATGCCATGAAAAGGGTCCACAAAAATTTGGAAAGTGGCTCTGTGCTCTTTGAAGTCCACAAATCTGTGATCAAATTCCTTCTCTAGCTTAAAAATAGCATGAATATATTTCTCACCACTGAATGGTATGCCTGCATCCACGAGTTCCTTGTATGCTGGGAAAAGGCAAAGGTTTGTCTGAGAGAGCTGTGATTTCTATAACACAAGTTTTGTGGAGAATGCTCTCACGTTGTAATAGGCAGCACTGATATGCTTGTAACATCTTGTTTAGTACATTCAGCTTATGTGTGATGTTAACAAGAAAAGCTAAGTCCATGAGCCATTTGTGATCAGTCAACTCAGAAACAGCATTCCCATCCTTCGCCATGAAGGCTTTCTCTTCTTCTCTCAACTCAAAAAATCTTTTCAGGACATTTCCCCTGCTGAGCCAAGTACCTCAGTGAAATAGAGCACATCTCCATATTCTGACTCTATTTCCTCTAAAAAAGCATGGAACCTCCTGTGCTTTAAGCCCCTGGATCTGATTTGGTTGATGCATTTCACAACAACAGACATCACATTGTCACACGGCAGGCATTTACTGCAAAGGGCCTGCTGATTGATAATGCAGTGAAGAGCAATGGCCTTCTCTACACCCTCCTCTTCAAGTTTTCTTTGAACAAGTGCCACCAGTCCATTTTTCCTCCCTGTCATGGATGGCGCTCCATCGGTTATTATTCCAGCAAACCTCTTCCAAAGCAAACCTGCATTCTCAATGGCATCACACAGATGCCAAAATATCTCATTAGCGGTGGTCCGGCCATGTATTGGAATTATTGTGAGCAGCTCCTCTGTCAATTCAACATTGCAATCAATACCACGAACATAAATTGTGAGCTACGCAGTGTCTGTTATATCTGTGCCCTCCTCAAGAACAATGCATCAAAACATTTGGCTTTCTCACACAGTTGATGATGTCACTTGACATGTCAGAAATGCGCTCTGCCACAGAGTTGGCAGAAAGGCTGATTTTGCTAAACTGACCTTTCTTTTCCAGGCAGATAATACTTGCAGCCTGTAACATGCATTTTTTTAACAAACTCTCCTTCTGTGAATGGTTCCCTACCTTAGCAATCATCTCACTAACCATGTAACTAGCTTCGACTGATGCAACATTCTCTTTGGTTGCTTTCTTGAAGAAATTTTGTTGTCTCATTAGACATGCTTTAAGACTGGCAACCCGCTTGGCTCTCTTATTTCCTTGATATTTTGCACATTCCTCAGCATGTTTAGTTGAAGAATGATGTTTCAAGTTGTATTCCTTGTGCACTGCAACTTTCTCTGAGCAAATAAGACATGTGGGGATGCCCCTGTGCTCAACAAAAAAAATACTGCGTTTCTCACTTTTCCTGAAATTGTCTGTGCTCGTCATCAATCTTTCTCTTCACTGCAGGCTTTGATGAAGTCATGATGAAGGTATGACAAAATATAATTCTGTAATAAACTTCTCTTCTTCTCTCCCTTAGGCCTCCACTAATGCAAGGGACAGCGGGCAGGAGCAGCGGAAATGACGTCTGAGCTAGGCGCAAAGTATTCGTGATTATTCGCTTACTGAATATTCGCAATAAAAAATCGCATTAGTAAGAAAAAAAATCACAAAAAAACGCATTAAATATTAAGCATTAAACATTTGCTCGGGGTATGCGAATGCTTAATGCGATTTTTGTTGAGATGAATACTGCAATATTTGAAGGCCGGCTGTAGGCCACAAAATGTTGTACGGAGGGCCAGAATCAGCCCATGGGCTGCGAGTTTGAGACCCCTGGTCTACTATGAAAGTGATAGTTGGAACTGATCACTCTGGACAAAAACTGGGTGCTGAAAGAAGATGAAGTAACATGCATGGCAACCTTTTATTAATAATAGGAAAAAATACACAGTATTAAAAAAAGAAAAGGAAAAAAGAGAGAAGCAGCAGCAGTGGAGGAGTGTAAAATCATCCCACGTGCCATCTGAAACAGGGTCGAGAATTCTTCTACCTCATATGGAGCGCCAGCTGTCTGCCAAAACTGCCGTTTTTATGGAGTACAGAGAACACCCCTGGATGGGACAGTAAGTACAGATAGCTCAGGCTATCCTGTACCAGTCCCACCCAGGTTTACAAATAAATCTCTGTTTGGGGATAAATACAAGTTGGAAACACACATACAAAGGAACCAGGATGATCTTTGTTTTAGGTAAAACAAGTTGTAACCTAACAGGAAGGTGGGTGAAAGGGAATAGGGCATCAGGGAGGGTGAAAGGGAAACTGGGGTTATAGGTAGCAGGAAATGTAGTCTGGTAAAGGTTGCTGTACATTATATGACTATAACTCAATCATAAACAACTTTATCTGTGAAATTAAAAAAGCTATATTATGTACAACCTATAACTACGGTATTTAAATAACTTTTTTTAAAAACAATACAAATGGGCTAGAGTGGTGGCACAAACAGTAAGACGTCCGCCTTGCCCGTGCTACCTGGGATAGACCTCGGTTCGATCCCCAGTGTCCCATATGGTCTCCCAAGCCAGGAGAGATTTCTGAGCATATAGCCAGTAGTAACCTCTGAGAGTCACTGGGTGTGGCCCTAAGACCAAAACAAAACAAACAAACAATAATAATATATGGCATATATTATCTTCAGTGCAAATAAAGAAACTAAAGTACTAGAAAATCATGAGTGGTTTTTTTCAAGGTCTGTATAGAGTAAATATAAACCAAAGCTGACTAACCATGAGTTCATTCTTACTCTATATTCTCTGCCACAGGAGATGGTCCATTGTCTTTTATTCCATTATGTAATGTAGAATCCCTAAGCACATTATTGTAAAAATAGGACCTGATCATGCTCTTTTATTTACTAATTTATCTAACAAGTACTAGCGTCTGAAAAATACTATTTGAAAACTTTTGCTTGATCTTAAGGCATTTTAAATGCTTAATTTACTTTTAATAGCTCCTCCTTAATGAAAAGTGCCAAATAATTGATCTGACAGCACTAAACTGAAAAGCTGATCACCAGAAATTCTCTGGCAATCTTATGGAGGACAGCCTTGTGAGATTCCTGTGATTCCTTTGTTCATCACCGTGATAGCACGGTTTGAATTTTACTGAAATTTTTGAGAAAGATGAGCAGTAATGGTACAGTAGGTTTTGGTTAACCAACAATAAACTTCCTTTTTTCCTTACTTATAGAACCCCAATGCTCTCCTCAGGGAAAGTTCTGTCCAATTCTTGTCCCAATATTGAACTTTTTTCAGGAGTAAATGATTTGCTTTTCTCACAGATGACGGGGTAAGATTGGGCTTGAACGATCTTCTAGACACTAAAACAGGAAGAGTGTGGTGTGGTGGCAGTTTTGAGGAAGCTTTGTTCTGTTCTTGGACTTCCAAGACAGGAACATCACTTTCTATCTTGCTCTCTGACAGTGCAAGACATTCCCTCCCTTCCAAGCTACAGCTTCCAACTATAACAGTTAAATAATAAAGGTCTAAGTGCTTTTCTAAGGAATTGTAATCCAGTAGTATGTGACTAATAATGCAGCACTATGGGTCTAGGATAAACATACAACCATGTTAAGCAACAATATTAAACTACAGGTTCAAGATCATGGTAGCAAAGTTTTTAAAGTGTAGCACCAACCATCACATTTCTGGAAAATTAGGTACACAATGTTTAATGTAAATGAAAACCAAGAGAATGAAAGAGGTGGAGAACTGTAACATGTGGAGAGACCAAAAAACAACAAAAGTAGAGTAGAAAAGGAGGAGGAAAGGGGCTGAAGGTCACTTTTAAGGATCCTTCTAGAAAAGGGAAACAATGTTTTCTCCCCCTTTTAGAGAAAGACATCAGACAGAACAGTTACTTGACATAACAAGCTTAGGACAACAATTTCTAACCATTAGAGTAATCCAAAAGTCAAATAACTTTTTATCACAGCACAGTGAAATTCACTTTTACAAGATAAAGTTCCTAATTGTTCGTCAAGATTTTAAAACAGGGGCTGGAGCATTAACACAGCAGGTAGGGTGTTTGCCTTGCATGTGGACGACCTGTGTTCAATCCCGGAACTCATATGGTCCTCCCCAGAACCTGCCAGGTGCGATTTCTGAACACAGAGTGAGGTATAACCCCTGAGCCGGGAGTGGCCCAAAAATGAACAATAAAAGTTTTTAAAACAGTATCGCTTAGTGAGCAATGAATGTACTCATGGTCATACAGAGATGATTTCAGTGGTACATTTTATTTTATTCTTCATATTCATTACAGTATACTTTTGGGGGGAACCCACACCCGGTGACATTCAAAGGTTACTCCTGGCTCTGCACTCAGAAATCACCCCTGGCAGTCTCGGGATCCATGAATCGAACGTGGGTCTTTCCCAGGTTAGTCATGTGCAAACCAAATGCCCTACTACTGTGCTATTGCTCCAGCCCTACAGTACACATTTTTATACACATACTTCTAAGTCCATGATTTCATGACAAAGAATGTCAAGTTTAATTAAAGAGTCATAAAATCATAGATGCAATTTAATGTAAACTCAACTATTTAACCCATTGGTAATTACACTAGAATTTATCAAGATAAGAAAGGACAGGAGTGTCCCCAAGGCCATTTTAAGCCATCCCCATAAAGAGCAAAGATACAAGAAAATGAAAAAGAAGGCAGAACATGTTAGACAGAGCCTTGGAGGAGAAATAAGGGGCCTCCAGAGGAAATGATGCCCCAATTTGCTTACTACTGGAGGCATTTTTAGTGACAAATGAGAAGTCTGACCTTTTCTTCTTTATCAGCTCCTCAGGCCAAGAGGTACTTATGTCTGCACAGTCAGAGTATATGACATCTAATTAGTCCAAGAAACACTAAAAGCATAAACTTCTTGTTTCCTATTTCTGGCCTCAAAGAAGTTTCCTCCCCAGGACAAGCAGCAGCCGAGCCATTCGGATCTTACCTCCTGAGTGTGTTCCTTGTAGACTTGCAAGGGACCTGCAGCTTTGGCCGTATCCCAGAGCTGCAGAGAGCCATCGCCACTACAGGTGACCAAAATATGCTCATTGTTCTCACTCCAAGTCACGTCGAACAAAGCATCATTCCAGTCAAAGCTGCACCAGAAAAATTCAAACAAACAAACAACAAAAAACATATCCAGTTACGTGAATGGCTAAATAACATCAATGGCCAGAGGGGTGGTACAAGTGGTAAGGTGTCTGCCTTGCCCGCACTAGCCTAGGACAGACTGTGGTTCGATCCCCTGGCATCCCATATGGTCCCCCAAGCCAGGACCGATTTCTGAGCACATAGCCAGGAGTAACCCCTGAGCGTCACTGAGTGTGGCCCAAAAACAAACAAAACAAACAAAAAACAAAAATCAGTATTATAGGGTGTGACCCCTCTCCCCTACTCCCTGGGAGGGATCTATGGAAGGTAACAAAGGGGTTACCTTAGGGGCAGAGGGGAGGGAGAGAAAGATTCGGCAGAGCCAGAATAAGTTGCAGGGCAGCTTAAGGAGTTTGCTTAAAAGGTTAGTTTAGAAGCCATGTAAAATACACACATGGTGAGTAGGACCTTATTAATAAAGCTGCTTGTCTCCTGTTTTCTACTGATGGTTTGTGGATCATTTCCTTGCCTTTATCCTCAACCCTCAGACCCGCTGGCAGGAAGGGGGTGCAGGCGCCGGGCAGGCCGAGAAAGGCCTCATCATCTATCCACCATCATCCAGCCCAATCATCAAGAACTCTTATTAATTTAATTCAACAATGAGGTTTCTTTCACACCCGGCATCGCTCAGGGGTTACTCCTGGCTCTACACCAGAAATTGCTCCTGGCAGGCTCGGGGGACCATCTGGGATGCCAGGACTCAAACCACCATCCTTCTGCATGCAAGGCAAATGCCCTACCTTCATGGTATTTCTCCGGCCCCAATTTTTTCTTTTTTTTTTTTTTTTTATTTTTCTTTCTCTCTTTTTTTTTTTTTTTGTAGATTTCTACTAGGGTATCAACCCTTATCCAATGAGTGGTGGGAAAATTCCTCTCCAGTCTGTGGTGTATCATTTTATTCTGGTCATTGCTTCCTTTGTGGTGCAGAAGCTTCTTAGCTCACTTGTTGAGCTAAGAAGTCATCAGGATCTAATGACTGGATAAAGAAACTGTGATACACATACACACAATGGAATACTATTTGGCTGTAAGAGAAAATGAAACAATTAAATGTGCTGCCATGTGGAAAGAGTTAAGAGAATACCATGCTGTCTGAAATTAGTCAGAAGAAGAGACAAGACACCAAATGATCTCTCTCATATGCAGTATATAAAGAAACAGAGTAAGAAAATAACAAATGCCCAAAGACAACAGAAATTGAAAATTTGTCTTCAGTAAGAAGCAAAGCACTGGGAGAGGGTGTGTAGGTGAGGGACACTCATAAATGGTGACACTGGAAGAAAGCAGATATATCGGTGTGGGGCTGGAACAGTTCATGTATGAAACCCTAATAATTATTTGTAAACCATGGCTCCCAAAATAAACATTAATCATTTTTAAGAAGACAGCAACAATAGACAATGTCACTCCATATATTAATTCACTCCTTTTTTTAAATATTTAAGGCTCATAATTTTAAAAGAGTAAGCACTTTAAAAAAAAGTGACATGGAGCTGGAGAGATTGCATGGAGTTAAGGCATTTTGCCTTGCCTGCAGGACAGTGGTTTGAATCCCGGCATCCCACATGGTCCCCCGATCCTGCCAGGAGTGATTTCTGAGCATAGAGTCAGGAGTAACCCCTGAGCACTGCCGGGCGTGACCCCCACCCCCCCAAAAAAGTGACATAACAAAAAGTTAACAGCAGAAAATAATTTCTACATATGAAAATGTTCCTTCTATGGTGCAAAACAAAACATTTTCTTGATTAACAAATCAAAAAGTCAAACCCAGCTCTATTAAAAGAGCAACACAAAAACATATTAGTTGAATAATTAAAATTACCTTACCTTCTAAAAATTCTAAGCCCAGATTCATTTTGATCCAATATTAGCAGAGTTCCACAACCTAGGGAGAAATACACTGTGGTCAGGAACCTGTGATGTCAAGGAAGTATGTAGAAGAGACCGTCCAATTTCACCACGACACACTTCTGCCTAAAGTTAGAGGAGTCTCCGCAGTCACAATGATCAGGACAATGATCACTGTCATCCCTGAGTGTGCTTCTATGTTTAAACTTCTTTCGTTCCCTAGGACAGGAATCTAGACTCACACCTGACAAAGGGGACAGATAGCTGAGTGCAGGGAGGGAGAGCAAAACTTTCCCTAATTAGCGTCATCACTCCAACTCACTATAAGAAACCTGAAGCTTACAGAACTGAGAGATTATGCTCCGACTACTACCATACTGCCTCTCCTGTCCAGTTCAAATATTCAAACAAGCTTAACATGGAATTTTAAAACAAAAACCTGTTGCAACTTAGCATGTGCTTTAGTGGTAAAGTGTTGAACAGATCGATTGTGTACCCATATTTTAAAGGTGTATTTAGAGGCCAGACGTAGTATGGTAGGCAGGGATCTCGCCTTGCATGTGGCCAACTTGGGTTCTATCCCAGATCATCAGCAGGAGAGATCCCTGAGCACAGGGCCAGACGTATAGAACAATTCTGAGTATGGCCCCAAAACACAAAACAAAATATAAGAGGTGTATTTATTATTGGGGGGGGGGGGAGAGAAACTTGTATTTAAACATGGCTTTTTAAAATACTAACAACTTTGAAGACAAGTGTTTGCTTCTATGTTTTAAGGGCTTAAGTGAAACTGTGTGAATGTATGCATCTTCAACATACGGACGGCCAAGGACTGACTGTCAATCTGGATGCAGAGGAACGTAAAAGCTAGTGGTCAGCGTTTGGCAAAAAGTTCTCTCCCAGAGTTTTCGAATGCACGCAGCTTGTCTTGTTTTCCTGCCTGGAGCCCCAACGACAGGGTGCTTGCGGGTGGAAAGGAAGCGAAAGGCTTGCTTCCTGGGGCTGGGCTGCATAAACGCAGCTGGGGTAGGAAGAATTTCAAGAAGGGACCCCACGTCTCAAGGCATCGGCCTAAGGCTTGGACGGGCTCCTTCTCCGAGGAGGCCAGGGGAGGGCGGGACGCGAGCGCCTCCACGAAGGGCGACTCGGGCTTCGGAGGCATCCTCCCCTCAGTCCCAGGCCGGGACCCCCAAGCTGAGCGCGGGCAAGCTGGGCCAAGCGGAGCCGCGCCGGACGACTCTGCTGAGCCCCCGGGCGGGGCAGCCCCAACACCGCCGCCGCCGCCGCCCAGGCCCCTCGCAGGCCGGGAGCCCCCAGGAGTCGGGCCGGGCCCGTCCCGCGAGGCGCGCCCTCACCCGCGATGCCGTAGTGCTGCGAGGCGGCGCAGGCCAAGCGGCCCGGCAGGTACGGGGAAAACTCGGCGGCGTAGCCGTGGCGGCCCGGCACCCGCAGGGTCCGCGCCCCGTTCATCCGCGGCCACTCAGCCGAAGCTGCGGCCCCAACTCGTCCCGGGGGCTCTCGACGCGTCCCGGGGAGGCGAGGCGGAAGTGGGGAGGCGGGGCCCCGGGATGCGACGTTCCGATTGGCCCGCGAGGGAAGGGCGGGGACGCCGCGGGCGCCATCTTGGTCCGGGGCAAAGCCGGCTGGGTCGGTGCCCATTCTTTCTACTGGGACAGGGTTTAGTCGCGCTGGCGTCTGGCGCTTCCGCTGCTGTTCGTTCCTAAAGATCAGCCTCCGCTGTACGGCCGCCTAGATTTTACTCACTCTTTGGGCTTTCCTAAGACTGGAATCAGTAAATGGTCCTCATCTCTAACTACCTAATGACATAAGCCAAGGGAAACCGACGACCTTACAGCAAGTCTAAAAGGCAATGAACTACTATGTTGCCCAAGGTAGCTTGAAGCAATGTTGAGGCGGGGAAATGTTGAGGGAAAATTAGGACACAAGCCGTTGTTTCTCTTTGAATTCTAACTAGATATATTAAATGCGCAGATCCTGCGCAAATTAAGGGAAATTTGTTCGTTCGTTCATTCAAACGCTGATGGAGAATGTCCTAGGTGGAAAGCCACCGTCCCTAAGTTATCTGCCCCACAGGACACTCTTGAGCGCAAAAGAGTGCCGCTAACAAACCAGGTCACGGAGTGCAAATTTATTTTTTGTTCATTTTAATCATACATAATCATTGTATTATCTTGATCATACTTTAAGTACAGTGTGAGGCATCTGAGTTTCAGAAGCAGTAGGAGAACTGAACTTGATGTCAGCAAGAGATTAGACTAGTATACTAGACATATAATCAGTTAAGTGTAATAAAAACACTGTAATATGTATGAGAAATCTATACATAAATATGAAATGAAGGAAGGAAGGTCAAGTAGGAAAAGAGTTGCTCCAGAAAGGTATATTGAACAACCCAGGAGATCTGAGAAAAAAAAAATCTATGATCCTTATGGCCATGGTGATAAGGTATGCTGAAGGAAATATTGATTTAAGAAACAGTGTTGTATTTGGACTGGATCACTGAAGCTGGTACAGTTTTATGGAGCCATACTGAGAAACAGAATTTCTACTTCATCTCACATCAAAGTTTTTTAATGAAATTAAATGACTGGATTTTTATTTTAAAACTCCTGGCAGCACTAACCTGGAAGACAGATTGGAAATGAAGAGAGCAGTTAAAACATGTTAACAATGTTTAAGAAAAAAAATATATTAAAAAGACTATAGTAATGGCAGTGGAGATTAAGAGCCAGATGAAATTCTAAGGCAGCAACTCAAAGTATATGTAAGAATAAGAGAGGAGACAGCATGACTCAGATTTCAGGTTAGAAAGAATTGTATGATAAAATACACTGTGAGGGAAAGGTTTGTGAAGAAAACAATCTCTAGTTATAACATGTTATGTGTGAATTTCTTAGGGCTCTTCACAACAGAATTTTGATAAGGCAAAAATTTTTATTTGCATGATGGTGATTTTTAAGTTTTTGAAAAGGATTTCGTCATGTAAGGAAGTCTGTGATAAGGAAAAAGGAAATCCAAAGATAGAAATTAGGGTAAAACACTTAGAAATAAATTGATAGGGCAATGGGAAATAGGTAGCGATACATAATTAAAAACAGTGAATAATTAATTTACCTTGTTCAAGAATACAGTTCAATTTAGTGGATTTTATATACTATTCTCTGGTGCATAGTTAAGTGGTAAACAGGTTAGGGACATTTCTACACGCTCCTTCATCTTGCAGCACCCCTAAGATTTTTGTAATAATGTAAACTAAAACAGGCTTAACAGCTGAACTTCGAATTTCTGAATCTGAAGGTAAGGAGTTTGGAAGTCACCCCTCTGTCCTAAAATTAGGTTAGAGAGATGAACACACTGAAAATAAATAGATTTTCCTGGCTTTGTGAGAGAAAAGGAGTATAAATGGCAGACTTCTAACTTCTAACGTTGAAATGGGTCTGGTGACTACCTGGTGTTCTGACTTACAGGAACAGAAACTCACTAGGAAAACCACCGCAGAAGTGTTTAAGTCAAACAAATCCCAACCAGGAAATGAGGGAGCTCTAGAAGCTCAATATGGGTAAGTCTGATAGATTAAAAACTCTAGAAGAGTAGACAGGGTTTGTAATGTGGCTAAAAATGATAGAGTACTTGCTTTACATGTGTAAGGCATAAAATTCTATTCCCACATGCACCCCTTCCCAGAATTGCTGAGTGTGTCTCCCACCTCACAATCAAAATAACAACAATAAATCTCCAGGAGGACCCAAACTTAGGAGAGACTACAACACATTGTGAAATTTATCTCCAAGATGTCAAAAGTTTTACATAGTAAATAGTGGAGAAAAAAAAATCAACTTGTTTTTCTGGCTAGGGGAGAGGCTCCCCTGGGAAACCAGTTAATCAGATCTTAAAGTGGTAGGGTATAATTAGAGCCTAACTGACCTGGAGGAAGTTCAGTGCCCAACTCCAACCTCTCTGGATATGCTCTCTCACTCAGGAGACAAAACTAACCTACTTATTTATTGCCTAGGCAAACCTAGGCAAAAAATACTTGGATATTTCATGGTCCAAAGATATTGGCAACAGATCATAGGAATAGAGAAGCATGTGACCCTCCCCTACCTCACTACCACAAATTGTTAAAGGCCTGTTTACTACAAGTCCTTCTCCCAAGAACATTGGTCCAACTATCAATAACAAAATTACAAAGCATAACAAAAAGAACTCCCTATTATCCCCCATCCAGCCACACACCCTTGTACAATTTGAAGAGATGAAGCAACAGTGTCACATTCAGACATGGAAAGGATGCTAAAATTATCAGAAAGTTAATCAATATGATTTCCATGAGAAACTCACTAATGAATAAAGTAGACAACATGCAAGAACAAGTGGCAATGTAAACACAGAGACATAAATTCTTACAAAGAACCTCCCAAACTCTAAAAATCAAAAACACACCATAGGGGCTGGAGCAGTGGCACAAGGGGTAAGGTGGTCTGCTTGCAGCTCTATCCTAGGACAGACTGCGATTCAATCCCCCCCCCCCCCCGGCATCCCATATGGTTCCCCAAGCCAGGAGCGATTTCTGAGCGCATAGCCAGGAATAACCCCTGAGCATCACTTGGTGTGGCCCCAAAACAAAACAAAACAAAACAAATACTATAATAGAAATGACTCTGATGAGTTTATTATTCATTAGCTGAGAAGAATTGCCTAGAGAATATATCAGCAAATTCTTCACATAGACGAGAGGAAAAAGTAGAATATCCAAGAACTACAGGAGAGCTTCAGAGGGTTAAAACACTGGATCATAAGGACAAGAAAGAGAAAGAGGTCTAGAACAAATAATTAAAGCAATAGTGATAGATGATTTACTCAAATTAATGTTAGACACCAAACCACAGATCCAGGAAACCCACAGATTAGTAAGGAAGATAATGTTAAAACAGAAACAAACTAGCTCATCCTATATATGAATATATCACTAGCAAACTAAATAGAGTCAAATATCAAACTACATAAAGTCAAAGATTAATTTTAAAACTCTGAAAGAATCTAGAAGGGGGGAAAAACTTTGCCAATAATATATATGTATGTATATATATAACTTCTCTTCAGAATTCATGCATGCAATGCAAAAAGCTAGTGATAGAAAATATTTTGTTAAGGGAAAAGTAAAACTGACCTGGAATTCCACATCTATAAAATAATCCTTCAAAAGTGAAAGAGGGAGCTGGAGGCTAGCTCTAGCCGGCATGGGGTTGGGGGAGACCCCATGTGGAAGGCCTTCTCCCTAACTTGGGTTAGCCTAACTTGATAGGCTCCCAGCCTTCCCCTCTTCTGCCCCCAGCCTCCAGGATTTCTGGGGTGGCAGCCCAGGCGGCCAGAAATGGTTGGTCCTAACTTGGGGTTTGCTGAGATTTGCTCGGTTGCGCTGTTTGTCACTGGCAATTTCTGACCACTCTGCATATGGAAAGCCCCCGAGCGCACTGCTTGTATTAAGAGTATTCCTTATCTTTATGTTATGTTTTGCGTATCCAGAATGTCCATTTTGTATTCTGCCCTTTCCCACACCCCTTCAAAGCTCATTTTTACTCCTTAACTCTCTCACCCGCCCCAAACATCACTAACCCACATTACTCTTCTTAACTTCAGTATTGCACAATCCTAATCACAGACCAAAGCCATGCATTGTGTGTAACAACCCCGAACTGTTTCAAAAGACATAAAATGGACACGTATGTCTTTAGAATATTTTGTGTTTTTCCCTGACAACTATAAGTCTTACTTATATTCTTACTTATATTCTCTTATACAGTGACGATTCTAACCACTTTTTATCTTCTCTTTATGAGCTATTCAACAAGGAATTTTGGTGAAAGAGTCCCCCAGTTTAATGCTTATGATTGAACCATGTCATGGGGATTATTGGACTTGTTCTTATGGCCCCCATATGCACCAATAACGCCACATGGCATTGCTCCTTTTTTGCATAGGCACATTAAAATAAGAAAATACTATACATACAAATAAGATCCTATCTAATAGAGATTGGAATACACAAATCTTGTAGTGCAAAGGGACCTTACACCCTGAATATTGACATAATGACCTGGCACAGGGCTCAGAAGAAAGGGCATTTTCCATTCACCCTTGAACCAGGGAAGCCATCCAAGAAACATCCAGGTTTGTCTATAACATCACCTGGAAGCAATCCTCTACCACGGAAGACCCTACCACTGCTCAGACATCGACCTACTCAAAAGAGACTTCCCTTAACACTGAGAAGACTTAACAACAACGACCTGTTTAAGGACAGGGCTTCCTGCATTGCCCTTTAATGGTGAGGTGAAACAAGAGGACACTCCACATCCTGACTTCATTGTAGGATATGCAGATTCCAGGATCTTTAATACAGAAACATGATACCAACAACAGAGACTGTGTGAAAGTGTGTTGGCACTATGGACAATGTCTTGGATTGGACAATCTAACTTGCCTGGAGCCTAGAGTTGGTCTTATGCCAGGAAACTTCAGGGGTAGTGTCTCTTTGTATTTAGGCCAAGGTTATTCCTTTCCATGCCTCTCATATTTTGGTGGGCCTATGCAAACAACAATTGACACTCTAACACCGTTTTTACTGTGCTCCTTTGACTCTAATCCTTAAAAAAAAACCCACTTAAAATTTGAGGTTAACTTAAGCTAATATGCATGTACATGGAAATGTAAAAATACTATGCCTCTAATGTTTCAGGAGTTATGTAAGTTTTATGGCTTTAGATTGCCTTGTATGCTGTTAAGAAATATTATAATGTGTTACAATCTGGGGACTCGAGGGACAAAGTAACTGTACATGGATTCTGTTTTGTTTATCTTAATGTTCTTTGGCTGAAAGTTCAAAGTTAAGATAACAGCAAGGGGATTTCTGAGAATTATGTCATGGGTGATTGTCCTTCCACTGTAACTTTACCTTGTCCTCTTTCTTTGCATCTTTGTTCTCATAATTCAAAATTTTAAAAAAAGATTTAAAAAAATAGCTGAAGAAAAAAAAAAGTGAAAAAGACCGGGGGAGGAAAGATAGTCCTTTACTTTGCATACAACCAATCCAGGACAGACTGTGGTTCGAAGCCCGGCATCCCATATGGTTCTCCGTGCCTGCCAGGAGTGATTTCTGAGCACAGAACCAGGAGTAACCCCTGAACACCACCGGGTATGAACCAAAAACCAACCCTCCCCCCCAAAAAATCTAAAAAATAGTGAAAGAGACCAGTTATTTGTGACCAGTAATCTTGCTTATAATAAATACTAAATTTTTTATTAGAAGAAAAATAATATAGGTAAGAAATTTGGGTTTATATAATAAAGGATTGAAATAAACTTAAAATTACATTTCACCTTGTCTCAATAATTTATTAGTAACTTCTATATCTTGCCAAAAATGACAATATAACTACATAAACTTAACTATATTTATATATAATTAGAGTGACAGTAGTGATACAGAATGTAAGGGAGGAATTAATGTAAGGGTGGAATTAAGATTATTTGATTATTAAAGGTGTCACATTTCCCTACCCTTGAAATTACATTTGTTGCTTGATTTTGATTTAAGTTAGATTTAGATTTCGATAAAAATGTCTACTGAAAACTTCATAGCAACTACCAAAATATTTTTTGAGTAAGTATAACCAACCAATGCATTAAGAAAGGACAGAAGATAGGATCATATCAGTGCTCAGTTAAATCCACACAAAGCAGAAAAATAAGGGCAAAAATATTACAAGAATAAGGGTAACAAATAGAAGACAGTAATTCAGATGGTGAATATTTATCAACTATATTAAAATATAGTTATTATATTATCTATGCCAATAATCTAAATACACCTATTAAAAGAGTTTGGAATAAAAAAACAGCTCTTGTATAAAGAAACTCACTTTAAATATAAATTTATAGGGAATATTCACACAATTTGGCATATTCCAGGCCATAAAACACACTTTAGTTAATTACAAATAAAAGAAACTCTACAATATCTGCTTTTATCTTTAATAGAACCAAAATTTAAATGAATAAAAAGTTAAAAATGCTTTATAGGCCAGACATAGTACACAAATTAGGGCATTTGTATCGCATATGGTTAACCATGGTTTAAATCCCAAGCACTACATCTATCTCTGCATCCCCCACCTATAAGCAAACCTCAGCACCCCCCAAGAGTGTCTCCTGACAGAAATGAAGGAGAGAGAGACAGAGAGAGACAGAGACAGAGAGAGAGAGAGAGAAGTAAAATGTCTACCCAGAGGCAGGAGGGGAGTTGGGAGTGAAATAGGAGACATGTACTCCTGAAGGATGGTGTACATTGTTTGACTGAAACTCAATGGTGAACAAATTTGTAACTACTGTGCTCAATAAAGTAATTAATTAAAAAAATAAGATTCCTAAATACAGAGCCAAAAGTAAGCCTTGAACACAATCAGAAGCATTCCCCCCACCAAAAAAAGGTTTTTGCCTCTCTCTTTTTTTTAATTTAAACACCATGGTTCAAAGGTTGTTCATACTACAGGTTTTGAGTGTTTTTTTTTTTCTCACAGATAAAGTTGTTCATGATTGAGTTACAGTCATACAAGTACAATAATCTTCACCAGTGACCATTTCCCGTCACAATTATCATCAGTTTCCCTCTCATCCTCCCTGATTCCCTCTTCCCTCCTACCCAGAATCCCTCACCTGCTTCTGGGGAAGGCATTTTAATTCATTCTTCTCTCTCTCTCTCTCTCTCTCTCTCTCTCTCTCTCTCTCTCTCTCTCTCTCTCTCTCTCTCTCTCCTTTCTCTCTCTTTTACTTCTTTTTTGACAGTGGTTTGCACTACTGTTATTGAAGGGCTGCCATTCATTTCCCTTTTATAGTAGACCCTTCTCTGTTCTAACTGCACTCTCCACTTTTTGTGGCAAGCTTCCTACCATAGATGGTCTTCCTAATCCTCATCTTAATTGTCTCAGGATAATATCCATATGTTGTCTTTTGTCCCCTTATATCCCACAGATGAGTAATATTATATTTTTATCCATCTCCCTCTGACTCATTTCACTCAGCATGTTAATCTCCATGTCCATTCATGTATAAGCAAATTTCATGACTTCATTTTTCCTAAAGATTGCATAGTATTTCATTGTGTAGATGTACCACTCTTTCTTTAGCCATTCATCTGTTGTCAGGCAGCTGGGTTGCTTGCAGACTCTGGCTGTTGTAAATAATGCTACAGGAAAATAGGAGTGCAGAGGGCTTTTTTGTATTGTGTTTTTGTCTTCCTAGGGTAGATCCCTAGGAGTGGTATTACTGGATCATAAGGAAGAGTAAGTTCGAGTTTTTTTGAGGAATATCCATATTGTTTTCCAGAAAGTCTTGGATAGATGGCATTCCCACCAGCAGTGAATTAGAGTGCCTTTCTCACCACATCCACACCAGCACTGGTTGTTCTTGTTCTTTGTATGTGTGCCATTCTTGGTGTGAGATGATACCTTATCATTGTTTTGATTTGCATCTCCCAGGATGCTTAGTGATATGGAGCATTTTTTTATGTTTCTTCTGGCCATTTGTATTTCTTCTTTGAGGAAATGTCTGTTCATTTCTTCTTCTTATTTTTGATAAGGTTAGATGTTTTTCCTTATTAAGTTCAACCAGTACCTTAAATATCTTAGATATTATCCCTTTATGATGAGTATGACTAGTTTCTCCCATTCTATGGGTAGCCTTAGTATCCTAGTCACTGTTTCCTTTGAAGTACAAAAACTTCTCAGTTTAATGTCATCCCATTTATTTACATCTGTTTCCACTTGCTTGAATAGTGATATTTTCAATTTAAACGTGCCTTTAGTTTTGCCTATATTTTTCTCTATGTAATTTATGGTTTCAGGTCTGATACCAAGATCTTTAATCCATTTTGACTTGACCTTTGTGCATGGTGTTAAAGAGAGGTGTGAGTTCACTTTTTTGCATGTAGTTGACAAGATTTGTCATTTGTCATTTCAACATCATTTGTTGAAGAGGTTTTTCTTGTTTCACTTTGTATTTCTTGCCCCTATATCAAAGATTCATTAGTTGTATACCTGGGAATAATTCTTTGAATGCTCAAGTCTATTCAATTAATCTGAATCTGTGTTTGTTCCAATACCATGCTGCTTTAATGACTATTGCTTTATAGTAAAATTTAAAGTTGGGGAAAGTGATGCCTCCCATCTTTTTTTCCCCAGGATTGCTTTAGATATTTGTGGGCATTTATTATTACAGATGAATTTTAGAAGTTTTGATCCTTCTTTGAAAAATGCCATGGGTATCTTTAGAGGAACTGCTTTCAATCTGACAAGGCTTTGGGAAGCATTGACATTTTAAGGATGTTAATCCTCCCAAGCATGAGCAAGGTATATGTTTTCATTTCCTTCTTACCTCTTTTATTTCTTGAAGCAGTGTTTTGGAGTTTTCTTTGTAGAGGTTCTTCACCTCTTTAGTCACATTGTCTCCAAAGTATTTGGCATTCTGAGTCACAATTGTCAATGGGACTGTTTTTGTAATGTCTTTCTTCTCTTTTATTTTATTAAAAACATGAATTTTTGCATATTAATATCAAAACCTGCCACTTTGCTATACAAATGTATTGCTTCTAGAACCTTTTTGGTAGAATCTTTAGGATTTTTTAAATATAGTATCATGTCATCTTCAAACATTGAGAGCTTGGTTTCTTCCTTTCCTGTTGAATGCCCTTGATATATTTTTCTTGCCTGATGGCTGCGGCAAGTATTTTCACTACTATGTTGAATGGAAGTGGCAAGAGGGGGCAACCTTGTCTTGTATCAGATCTTAGAGGAAAGGCTTTTAGTGTTTACCCCTTGAGTATAATATTTTGCATGGACTTGTGGTAAAGGCCTTGATTATATTGAGAAAGTTCCTTTCACTCCTATTTGTTGAGTCTTTATCATGAGTGGGTATTGAACCTTGTCAAGTGCTTTCTCTGTATCTATTGATATGATCATATGATTTTTATTTTTCCTTTTGTTGATGTGGTGTATTATGTTGTTTGGTTTAAGTCTGTTAAACCATCCTTGCATTCTTGGAATGAGACCTACTTGATCATGGTGTACAGGACTCTTCTTGATGAGCTGTTGGATTCTATTTGCTATAATTTTGTGGAGGATCTTTGCATCTGTTTTCATCAAGGATATTAGCCTGTAGTTCTCTTTTTTTGTTGCGCTCTCTGTGCTTTTGGTATCAGGGTGATGTTAGCTTCATAGAAAGTATTTGGGAATGTTTCTATTTCTTCCATTTCCAGGAAGAGCCTCAAAAGGATTGTCAGTAGAGGCCAGGTGATAGCACAGTGGTAGGGCATTTGCCTTGCATGCCTTTGTCACCTGGGACAAACCCGGGTTCAGTCCGAAGCATCCTATATGGTTCTAGAGGAGGGGTCTCAAACTCGCGGCCCACGGGCTTTTTGTGGCCCTCTGTACAACATTTTGTGGCCTGCAACCGGCCTTCAAATATAGCAGTATTCGTGATTATTCGCTTACTGAATAATCGCAATAAAAATCGCACTAGTAAGAAAAAAAATCACATTAAACATTCCCATACCCCGAGCAGTTCCATTCGGGGTATGCAAATGTTTAATGCGATTTTTGTGATTTTTTCTTACTAATTTATTTTAAAAGGAGTAAATTAAAGATTTAGATCAACTTCAATAATTTTTTGGTGGGGCCTCAGAGAAACCAATTAAAAATGGCTCACCTAGATGTTGGTCTGAATAGTTACTTATCTAAAGCAGATATGCAAATAGTTAATAGGTATGTGTAAAGAAGTTCAACATTTTTAGCTATCTCAATATATTATTCACCTGAAAATTATAAATAGAACAGCTATATGATTCAGCAATTCCAGATCTGGATATTTATCCAGACAAAATGAAAATACCAGTTCAAAAACATATATGTCTGTTGCAACATTATTTATAGTAAGTTAATATGCAAACAACCTGCAGTTCATCAAATGAGTGAATGAATAAAGATGTCACAAATAACGAGATACCATTTATCAGAGAAAATCTTGTACTTGCAGCAAGCAATTCCCTGAAGGCATTATGTTAAGTGGCTCAAGTTAGACATACAATATGATCTCACATGAAAACTGAAAACAACAACAATGATGGTATTATGCTGTTTGAATCAAGTGAGAGGGACAAATGCCATGTGATATGAATTATATGTGAAAAGTAAAAAGAACAAACAACATCTCATGTTCAGAATACTGAGGACAGATTGGTGGTTGCCAGAGGAGTTAGTGGGAAAAGAATAAACTGGGTTAAAAGTTTATAAAGTGAGGCCAGAGCGGTGGCACAGGGCATAAGGCATCTGCCTTGCCTGCGCTAACCTAGGACTGACCACGGTTTGATCCCCGGTGTCCCATACGGTTCCCCAAGCCAGGAGCAATTTCTGAGTGCAGACCCAGGAGTAACCCCTGAGCGTCACCAGGTGTGCCTCCCACCCAAAAAAAAAAAACTAAAAATAAAGTTCATGAAGTATAAACTTTCAATTATAAAAGACATCTTATGGTAGTATAAAAATAGTCCATTTTATAAAGCATGCCAGCTCATTGAAAATAAATGTTGGCCATTCATTTTCTTAAAAATATTGAACATGTTTAGAGTTCAGTCTAATTCTCTTCAGATCTCTCTGAATATAAAAAGAAAGTAAAATCTCCCTTCACCCATCATTTCAACACGGATTGCCTACAGCTTTCTTCTAAAAGATTCTTTTGTTCTACACCCACTGACTTTTGTTTTTTAAAGATACCCTCTACACAGAAGTTTTGCCTTCTTATCCTACAAGCCAACTTTGTCCTCTGCAAATTCTTTCTTAGGGTTGACTAATTCCAGAAATTCTAACATAACTTCTCAACTTAACTCCAAATTTGAAAAGGAGATGCATCTAATATTTATAAGATGCATCTAATATTTATAAGATGATTGTGCGATTGTGTTTTTCTTATTTCTCCCACTTGGGGACAGTATACAGCGTGCGTGTGCTCGTGTGTGTGTGTGTGTGTGTGTGTGTGTGTGTGTGTGTGTGTGTGTGTGTGTGTGTGTGTTTGCTTGGTTTGTTTTTTGATTCACCCTGCTCAGGGGCTACTCTTGATTTAGTGTTAAAAGCAACTTGGTATTCTTAGGGGATTATGTGGTGCCAGGAATCAAACCTAAGCCTCCTACATGTAAGGCATTCATTCCAATCCACTGTCCCAAGATTAATTCCTTTAATTAATTAATTTTTTAAACTCCGTAGTTACAAAGTTGTTTATAATAATAGTTTTTTCCCCACAGATAAAGTGGTTCATGATTGAGTTATAGTCATATAATGTACAGCAATCTTCATCAGTGCACATTTCCTGCCACCAATGTCCCCAGTATTCCTCTAATCCAGGGGTCTCAAATTCGGGGCCCACAGGCCATTTGTGGCCCTCCGTACAACTTTTTGTGGCCCATGGCCGGCCTTCAAATGCCACAGTATTCGCGATTAATCGCAATAAAAATCGCATTAGTAAGGAAAAAATTGCATTAAACATTCACATACCCCGAGCACTTCCATTCGGGGTATGCAAATGTTTAATGCAAGTTTTTGCGATTTTTTCTTACTAATACGATTTTTTATTGCAAATATTCGGTAAGCAAATAATCGCCAATACTTTGCGCCTAGCGTAGACGTCATTTTCGCTGCTCCTGCCTGCTGTCCCTTGCATTATCAGAGGCCTAAGGGAGAGAAGGGAGAGAAGTTTATTACAGAATTACATATTGTCATACCTTCTCATGACTTCATCAAAGCCTGCAGTGAAGAGAAAGATTGATGACGAGCACAGACAATTTCAAGAAAAGTGGGAGACGCAGTATTTCTTTGTTGAAAACAGGGGCATCCCCACATGTCTTATTTGCTCAGAGAAAGTTGCAGTGCACAAGGAATACAACTTGAAATGCCATTATTCAACTAAACATGCTGAGGAATGTGCAAAATATCAAGGAAATGAGAGAGCCAAGCGGGTTGCCAGTCTTAAAGCATGCCTAATGAGGCAACAAGATTTCTTCAAGAAAGCAACCAAACAGAATGTTGCATCAGTCGAAGCTAGTTAGATACATGGTTAGTGAGATGATTGCTAAGGCAGGGAAACCATTCACAGAAGGAGAGTTTGTTAAAAAATAAATGTTACAGGCTGCAAGTATTATCTGTCTGGGAAATAAAGGCCAGTTTAGCAAAATCAGTCTTTCTGCCAACATTGTGGCAGAGCGCATTTCTGACATGCCAAGTGACATCATCAACTGTGTGAGAAACTCAAATGTTTTGATGCATACTCAGTTGCTCTTGATGAGGAAACAGATATAACAGACACTGCGCAGCTCACAATTTATGTCCGTGGTGTTGATTGCAATTTTGAATTGACAGAGGAGCTGCTCACAATAATTCCAATGCATGGCCAGACCACCGCTAATGAGATATTTCGGCATCTGTGTGATGCCATTGACAATACAGGTTTGCCATGGAAGAAGAGGTTTGTTGGAATAATAACCAATGGAGCGCCATCTATGACAGGGAGGAAAAATGGACTGGTGGCACTTGTACAAAAAAAACTTGAAGAGGAGGGTATAGAGAAGGCCATTGCTCTTCACTGCATTATTCATCAGCAGGCCCTTTGCAGTAAATGCCTGCCATGTGACAATGTGTTGTCTGTTGTTGTGAAATGCATCAACCAAATCAGATCCAGGGGCTTAAAGCACAGGAGTGTCCATGCTTTTTTAGAGGAAATAGAGTCAGAATATGGAGATGTGCTCTATTTCACCAAGGTACGTTGGCTCAGCAGGGGAAATGTCCTGAAAAGATTTTTTTGAGTTGAGAGAAGTGAAAGCCTTCATGGAGAAGGATGGGAATGCTGTTTCTGAGTTGAGTGATCACAAATGGCTCATGGACTTAGCTTTTTTTCTTGACATCACACATAAGCTGAATGTACTAAACAAGATGTTACAAGAACTGGGGCAGCATATCAGTGCTGCCTATGACAACGTGAGAGCATTCTTCACAAAATTTGTGTTATGGAAATACCAGCTCTCTCAGACAAACCTTTGCCATTTCCCAGCATGCAAGGAACTTGTGGATGCAGGCATACCATTCAGTGGTGAGAAATATGTTGATGCTATTTTTAAACTAAAGAAGGAATTTGATCACAGATTTGCGGACTTCAAAAAGCACAGAGCCACTTTCCAAATTTATGTGGACCCCTTTTCCTTTGATGTGCAAGATGCCCCTCCTGTGCTTCAAATGGAGCTCATTGACCTGCAATGCAACTCTGATCTCAAAGCCAAAGTTCAGGGAGATTAGTGGAAAAGCAGACATGCATGGGCAATTTTTGAGAGAATTGCCCCCCAGCTTCCCTGAGCTTTCCCGAATGTTCAGGAGCAGCATGTGCCTTTTTGGGAGCACATATTTGTATGAAAAGTTATTCTCCACATTGAACTTCAATAAGTCAAAGGACAGGTCTAAACTTAATGATGATCATCTTCAAGCCATACTGAGGGTCTCAACTGCTTCCTCTCTAAAGCCAAATGTGGTTCAGATTTGTGAGAAGAAGCGCTGTCAAGTCTCTGACAGCAAGGAATAGGCAAAAGATGCCATGTTCAGAAGAACTGTTCATGATCTTCACTCAATGTTCTATTCATGTTCAGAAGAAATAATTAAAACTGTTAATAATGATGTTTGAGGACTTTTTTTGTGAAATCTCTTATGTGGCCCGCCTCTCCCCAACTTTGCCTCCTGTGGCCCCCAGGTAAATTGAGTTTGAAACTCTTGTAGTAAACCCTTCTCTACTTTAATTGTATTTTGAGACCCCTGCTCTAACCCTCTCTGATGCCTTCTTCCACCCACACTCCCCCACTTGCATTCTCTCTCTTCCCCACCCCTTCTCTCCTTTTTTGACACTGTGGTTTGCATTACTGCTAATGAAGGGGTTCCATGTATATCACTCTATTCCCTTTCAGCACCCAGTTCTTATCCAGAGTGATTAGTCAAAACTATCATTTTCATAGTAGGCACTTCTCTAATCTAACTGTTCCTTTTATGTTTATTTTTTTGGTTTTGGGGTCACACCCAGCAGCAGGTGTTACTCCTGGCTCTACACCTAGAAACGCTCCTGGCAGGCTCAAGGGACCATATGGGATGCTGGGATTTGAACCACTGTCCTTCTGCATGCAAGGCAAATGCCCTACCTCCATGCTATCTCTCTGGACCCAAGTTCCTTTTATTTTTAATAGAGAAAGTAGATATGGAAAATAATACAACAGGTAAGGCATTTGTCTTGCATATGGCTGACTTGGGATTGATCCATGTCTCCCATATGATCCCTCCAGCATCAGCACTGCCAGGAGTGATACTGAGTACAGTCAGGAGTAATCTCTGATCATTACTGGGTGTGACCTGCCCCCCCCCCAAAAAATAGAATATAATGGTTAAATTTTAAGGAGACTAGTTGGTTTTTTGTTTTGTTTTGTTTTTGGTTGGGAGCATTTTTTTCTATAATTTTAGTGCTCTGAAAAATAGGTATTATAAAATGCTCCCTTATTTCCTTCCTTTTCCCTTTCTTTCTTTCTTTCTTTCTTTCTTTCTTTCTTTCTTTCTTTCTTTCTTTCTTTCTTTCTTTCTTCCTTCCTTCCTTCCTTCCATCCTTCCTTCCTTCCTTCCTTCCTTCCTTCCTTCCTTCCTTCCTTTCTTTCTTTCTTTCTTTCTTTCTTTCTTTCTTTCTTTCTTTCTTTCTTTCTTTCTTCTTTCTTTCTTTCTTCTTTCTTTGTTTCTTTTTCTTCTTTCTTTCTTCCTTTCTGTCTTTCTTTCTTCTGTTCTTTCTTTTCTTTCTTTCTTTCTTTCTTTCTTTCTTTCTTTCTTTCTTTCTTTCTTTCTTTCTTTCTTTCTTTCTTTCTTTCTTTCTCTCTTTTCCTTCCTTCGTTTTTTTCTTTGTTTTTCTTTTTCTTCCTTCTTTCTTTTTTTCTTAGTTTCTTGTTTCTTTTCTTGTTTCTCTTCTATCCACAGCCATCTATAAAATCACCTTAACACCTATCTTTTGTTTTTATTATTCTTCCAAGATTTATAATTAAGAAAAATTCCTAGGGCCAGAAATATATTACAGCAGATAAAGTACTTGCTTTGCATGTGGCCAACGCAAGTTCAGTTTCAGGTTTACCATATGATCCTGAACTTATCAGGAGTAATATCTGAGCACAGAGCCAGAAGTAATCACTGAAAATCTCTGATTATAGCTCCTACACCCAAAAATAAAACGAAAAGAAAAAAAGTTGATATAATTAAGTAATTTGTATTCTAACAAAAACTACCTGGAATAGATGCCAAATTTGTCCCAAAATTTAAATTCCACAAAAGTGACAGAATATTTTATTTAGTGAATTAATTTTCGGAAATATTATTAATTATCAAAGTTAAATTCAGAAAGCACAAGAATTTTGGGACAGACTTTTAAATTCCACAAAAATGACAGAATATCAAAGTTAAATTTGGAAAACACAAATTCTTGTATTAGTAACCAAGATATGCAACCAGTAAGGTGTCTCTAAGCTATGTAGAATAATATCTTACAATATTTTGAGGCAAGCTGAATGATTCTTTGATAGTAATAATTTTAAATAATAAATGACTCAAATTCTAAATAAATAAATTGAGAAAACAAATGTCATTGAGAATCATGCTCTTCAATAAGTAGAAAGTTCATTTTGGGACTACCTTGTTGCATGCCTTGCATGCAGTTGACCCAGATTCAATTTCCAGCATCCTTTATGATGCCCCAGGGCACCATGATCTTTGAGAAGAACCGGGATTAAGCCGTCTGCATTGCTGAGTAATGCCATAAAACTAACAAAGAAAAAATTAAGTCAATGCCACCAAAAATTATAAGCATTAAATTGACTTTGAATTGTTTTTCTTATTATTTTTGATACTTCAAGCATTTTATTCTATTGACAAAGATTATAAAACCAAAAAATAAACAAATGGGACTGGTTTAAAAGGTTTTTCTTGGAGGTCTGGAATGACAGTACAGTGTGTAGAGAATTTGCCTTATATATAACTGACCTGGGTTTGATCCCCTGGCATTGCCTATTGCCCCCTGAGTTCTGCCAGGAACCAGTTGTAATAAGTTCCTGAGTACAGCTGTATGGGGCCCCCAAAACAAACAAAAAACCCTATTTTTTGGCCATTTGTCTCCTAAAACTTACTCTGAGAAGAGGCAAACACACTAGAAAAAGTGGGCTGACCTTTATCTGCAAAGCACAATCCTCATTTCAGCCTGAATGCACTGACTCCTCAAACATTTGAGTAGTAGAGCTTATATAGACCCATTAAACTTCAGGTTTAGCTTGACAGCTGTTTTGTAAATCTTTTTTATTAATTAACTGATTTATTTATTTTTTTATTTTTAATTATGAGAACAAAGATGCAAAGAAAGAGGACAAGGTAAAGTTACAGTGGAAGGACAATCACCCATAACATAATTCTCAGAAGTCCCCTTGCTGATATCTTAACTTTGAACTTTCAGCCAAAGAACATTAAGATAAATAAAACAGAATCCATGTACAATTACTTTGTCCCTCAAGTCCCCAGATTGTAACACATTTTAATATTTCTTAACAGCACACAAGGCAATCTTAAGCCATAAAACTTACATAACTCCTGAAACATTAGAGGCATAGTATTTTTTACATTTCCATGTACATGCATATTAGCTCAAGTTAACCTCAAATTTTAAATGGTTTTTTTTTAAGGATTAGAGTCAAAGGAGCACAGTAAAAATGGTGTTAGAGTGTCAATTGTTGTTTGCATAGGCCCACCAAAATATGAGGGGAATGGAAAGGAATAACCTTGGCCTAAATACAAAGAGACCCTACCCCTGAAGTTTCCTGGCATAAGACCAACTCTAGGCTCCAGGCAAGCTAGATCGTCCAATCCAAGACATGGTTTGTAGTGCCAACACACTTTTATTTTTCACACAGTCTCTGTGTTTGGTATCATGTTTCTGTATTAAATATCCTGGAATCTGCATATCCTACATTGAAGTCAGGATGTGGAGTGTCCTCTCGTTTCACCTCACCATTAAAGGGCAATGCAGAGAGCCCTGTCCTGTAAGCAGGTCGTTGTTTGTTGTTAAGTCTTCTTAGTGTTAAGGGAAGTCTCTTTTGAGTAGGTCGATGTCTGAGCAGTGATAGGGTCTTCCATGGTAGAGGATTGCTTCCAGGTGATGTTATAGACAAACCTGAATGTTTCATGGATGGCTTCCCTGGTTCAAGGGTGAATGGAAAATGCCCTTTCTTCTGAGCCCTGTGCCAGGTCGTTATGTCAATGTTCAGGGTGTAAGGTCCCTTTGCACTACAAGATTTGTGTGTTCCAATCTCTATTAGATAGGATCTTATTTGTATGTACAGTATTTTCCCATTTTAATGTGCCTATGCAAAAAAGGAGCAATGCCACGTGGCGTTATTGGTGCATATGGGGGCCATAAGAACAAGTCCAACAATCCCCATGACATGGTTCAATCATAAGCATTAAACTGGGGGACTCTTACACCAAAATTCCTTGTTGAACAGCTCATAAAAAGAAGATAAAAAGTGGTTAGAATCGTCATTGTATAAGAGAATATTTAGTAAGACATAGCTGTCAGAGAAAAAACACAAAATATTCGAAAGAAATACGTGTCCATTTTATGTCTTTTGAAACAGTTTGGGGTTGTTACACACAATGCACGGCTTTGGTCTGTGATTAGGATTGTGCAGTACTAAAGTTAAAAAGAGTAAAGTGGGTTAGTGATATATGAGGGGTGAGAAAGTTAAGGAGTGAAAATGAGCTTTGTAGGGGGTGTGGGAAAGAGCAGAATACAAAATGGACATTCTGGATACGCAAAACATAACATAAAGATAAGGAATACTCTTAATACATGCAGTTTTCCATATGTGGACTAGTCAGAAATTGCCAGTGACAAACTTAGCGCAACTGAGCAAATCTCAGCACACCCCAAGTTAAGACCCACCATTTCTGGCCTCCTGGGCTGCCACCCTAGAAGGACTGGAGACCCGGAAGCCAGGATCTGCCTGCCCTACACCCTGGGCCCTTCCCACCCTAGAGCTGGGGGAAGGGCGGGGAAAGCTTGGGACCCCATCCAGGAGGGACCTCCCGACACCCACCTTGTCTGGTCGCCTGGGCTGCCACTCCAGAAGGCCTGGAGGCCAGGGGCAGAAGAGGGGAAGGCTGGGGGACTATGAAGGCTCCCAGCGCACCCAAGTTAGGGAGAAGGTCTTCCACATGGGGTCTCCCCCAACCCCATGCCGGCTAGAGTAGCCTCCAGCTCAAGAGAGGATCGATAGAGCTATTTTTTTCTTTTAAAATATTACTATTTGGATTGTCCTGAATGATGTATCTGCACCTATGACAGGGATTGAGTTCATCTCACATCCATCCACCTTCTAAACTGGATGATGGTGGTGGATGGATGGAGACACCTTTCTCCTTCAGCTCAGACCACGCTTCTGCAACCCCCTCCAGCCAGTGGGTCTGCAGGTTCAGGGTGGCTGCGAGGAGGAAACTCACAGGTAGGTTCCAGAAGATATCAGATTTATTCAGGGCCGTAGCCACCACATGTGTGGCCTATCATAACCTTTCAAGCCAGATTCATTATTGGCCCTGCAGGGTCCTAATAGAATATCTAAGGTCAAACCCCATGTATTTGGTCTACTTAGCTAAGAAGTTAGCAGCATGAAATGGAACAAAAACAGCCTCTTCAACATGGTGTTGGGTGAATTAGATATGACATGTAGAAAATTAACAGTGGATCTATACCTCACATTTTGCACAGTAATCAACTCAAAGTGGATCAAAGACCTTTACATCAGACAGTAATCTATAAACTACATTGAGGAAAATATAGCCAGATACTACAAGACCTAGGCCTCAAAGGATTCTTCAATGATGTCATTGGCAAAGGCTACACAATCAATACTAAGCAAATGGTACTACATTAAATTAAAATGTTCCTATTTTTTATGATCTTGTTTGGAGGTTCTAGATCCACCGAATGGTCCATCTCTATTCCAAGAAGGCTGTCCTCTTCCACCAAGCATGCAACTTTTGGAAGGATGCACATGGAGCAGTGAGGAAGGAAGGGGACACCCACCTACCCAGTCAGATCAGCTGAATCAATCCTGGCAATCAATGGGGTGACAGATTGCCCTCACATCCTGTTTAATTGTTTTGTTTTGTTTTGTTTTGTTTTGTTTTGTTGTTTTTTGTTCGTTTGTTTTCGGGCCACACCTGCAGCACTCACAGATTACTCTTGGTCTGCTCTCAGAAATCACTCATTTCAGGTTCAGGGGACCATATTGGATTCCAGGGATCAAATCCAGGTCGTATGGAATCATTCCAGGTCGTATGTATGTCTGCATGCAAGGCAAACATCCTATGTGCAGTGCTATCACTCCAGCCCCAATTAAAATGTTTCTGCATGGCTAAAGAAATATGAACTAAAACTTGAAGGCAGCTGAATGGGACAACATATCTGCATTCAACACATCTGAAAAGGGTTGATATCCAGGATATATAAATTACTTATAAAGCGTAACAATAACAACAAAAATATAAAAAGGTCATTAAAAACAAAAAAAGGAAATGAACTTCTCAGAGGAATCAATGGATGGCAACAGGGATATGAAAAAATAAAGCTTATCGTCATTACTAGAGAACTCAAAGTCAAAATAATAATGAGATAAAACATTACATCTGTGAGAATGGTACATATCATATATATTGGGAGAAATCTATACTGGAAGATGTGTGGTGAAAAAGAACTTTTATCCACTGCTGGTGGGAATATAGTCTGGTTCAACCCTTTTCAAAAAAGTCTGGAGGGTTCACAATAAATTCATATGACCCAGAAATTTCATTTTTAGATATCTATCCTAGGAAAGAAAAACATTGATTTTTGGGAATATCTATATTTTCTTTGTATGTTTCTGTAGACACATTTCCTTAAATTTATAACTCAGTGTTTATTTCCACGTTTAGAGGTAGCCTCTCCCATCCTCCCTCTTTTGCTTGTTTTGTTTCTGTTTAGTAGGAAGTTATAGTGGTGGGAATGTTGCACAGGTGAAGGGAAGTGTTCTGTTTATGACTGAAACCCAACTACAATCATGTTTGTAATCATGGTGATTAAATAAAGATTTTATATATAAAAAAGAAAAGTCTTGCTTGGGAAAAGAGCTTAGGTTAAAACCAGGGCAGGGAGATTGTATAGCTTGTTATTTTTACCCCAAAATGCACATATAATATAATAATTAATATAATATAATATAATGTAATGTAATATAATATAATATAATATAATATAATGTAATGTAATGTAATGTAATGTAATGTAATATAATATAATATAATAATATAATTAATATAACCATTCCTTTTTTCATATGCACACAAAAATTGGGAAATCTAGAGGTAAGGTGACTGCCTTGCAAGCGCTAGCCAAGGAAGGACCGCGGTTCAGTCCCCCGGCGTCCCATATGGTCCCCCCAAACCAGGGGCAATTTCTGAGCACTTAACCAGGAGTAACCCCCGAGCATCAAACGGGTGTGGCCCCCAACCCCCCCCAAAAAAAGGAACTCATAAATTTTATAATACAGGGGCACCTTCCAACCTGAACATTTGCCATGGTGACTTAAACTTAGATCTCTCTCATTTGATTGGACATTGACCATCTAACCTTGAATCCCGGATCCCAACCGTAGAACTGGCACAGTTCCCTGTACCAGCTCCAGGAATCAAACTACCCTAGGGGGAAGCCCAAATACTGTTCTAGCACCAACTTGCACTAGGGTAAGTTCATATGACACCCTGACAATACAGAAACAGCAATACTTAATCTAAGGGCAGGTTGCCCTACCTCACCACCTAACAGTGAGATGAATTCAGAAGACCTTTTGTCCTAGGACCTGTGCAAAAACCAAGATCTCTAATTACAGAAGAATGACTTTGACAACTGCAACTGAGAAGGACTTTTTTCTGTGACTATAAAGAAAGACTTTGAGGTTTGACAACTAACATGCCCAGAGCTGGAAGTATCATGACAGTATACTTCAAGGGTAGTGACACCCTGTATCTCTTAGTCCAAAGGAATTTCCTTCCTAATTTCCCCAACATTTACTGAATCTATGCAAAAATAAAAACAAAACAAAACAAAAATCTTGCCACATCTGCCCCTTAATTTTTTTCTTCTTTTAATTTTATTTATAGCTTCTAGATAGGGACTCCCGACTTTTTTACAGAATGGATACATATTGGGAACTAATTCACTGTCACTATATGCCTGAAATGCAACTGTGAAAGACTAGTAATTAAAAATAGTCTCAATAAAAAATTAAATTAAAAAAGAAAAACATTAATTCAAAAGAAAGTATATACACCATTATTTATTGCAACTCTTAGTACAATAGGTATATTTGGAGACAACCTTGGTGTCTAATAACATATAAGTGGATCATAAAGGTGTAGTATACATACACAATGGAATACTTCACAGCTATAAGGAATTATGAGTTCATCCAATTCACTGTTACATGGATGGAACTGGAAGATATCATATGAAGTGTAGTAATCTAGAAGAAGGATAAACACAAGATGCTATAACTTATATGTAGTATTTTGAAAAACTTGATGAGGAAGTACACATGGCAGACTGGGAGATGGTCTGAAAAGGAACCTAGGAACATTGGTGAAGGGAATTTGACATTGGTGGTGGGTTCAATACTAAATCATTGTATGTCTAAAACTCAACAATGAGTAACTTTGTAAATCACTGTATTTCAATAAAATAAACTAAAAATTAATCTTTAAAAAACCTTAGTACTTGGACTAGAGTTATAGCTCAACAGTAGAATATTTTCATGACATATATGATGCCATTGGTTTGATTCCAACATTGACAAAAAGACAAATCCTTCATCCAAATATTAAGAATAAGCATTTATTCTGTCAATTATACCCAAGTTTTGTTATTATTGATAATTTTATTTTCCCCCCACATATATTTTTGTTTTTGAGCCACACTTGATTTACTCAGGGCTTACTTTATCTGTGCTCAGGGGACCATGGATCACTCCTGTGCTCCTGGGACCATATGTGTTACCAGGAATCAAACCAGAGTCAATTGCATGCTAGGTAACCACCTTAACCCCTATACTATCATTAGACCTGTTTTTCACCAACTAAGATTTTTTTTTTGTTTTGGATAACATGGTCACAATAGTGCTATTTATGATTTTGATGTGCAAAGTTACCATATCTTCACCACCACAACAGTCCTCAAGACCCTCCCCCACTGTCCTTGTGTCACTTCTAGTTCACCTCTTCATTCCCCTTATTATTCCTCCCACTGATTTGTAATCTCGATTTTGTAACCCAAGATCAAGCATTTGCCATCATTTTATATTGCTTAGTCCCTTATTTTGTTTCTCTACATGAGAAACATTTGATCGAGGAGTCAAATAGCTCCTAGCAGCAACCCAGGTCCCAAGGAACCACAGGGAAAATCATATAAATGGAAGGTTGCCATGATACGAGACTAAGTTGCCAACCAGTAGAACATGGAGACCACTAAGCAGGAAATAAGAATGGAAGTGTGACACAGTTGGAAAAAGTTTAAGAAGAACTGCTCTAATACTACAGATGAGTGAGATCACATAGAATCACACACAATTTTTAAAAAGGATAATACAATGTACAGATGTTTTCTTGTGTATGTTTTGCAATTAAAAATGTATATAATCACATAGGTAAAATATTCAAGGATGTATGCAGAGAAGTAAACTTCATCAATCTAGAATATCCGGAACAGGATAATTACACCATTTTGTTTTCAAAATGTATTAGTAGTGTATTTTCCCTGATTGTAATTTATGGGCTCTTTCAGGAGTAAAACATAAGGAAAGTAATAGCGATTACTTTGGGAAGAAAAATGGAGAAAATAATGAGACAAGATTAAGATCAGACTCACTACTTACTATATGACTATTTCTGTGAATTTTAATTTTATTCACTTACAACTATTAATATAAACCCTCACAAAGACCATTCCTTGGTCATATATATTCCTTAGTTATACATAATACAACCCCTGATTTTAATACAGAGGTTCTTCATAAACTCAAAATAATATATATTTCATTTTAGCCAAAATAATATTGCTTAGAATTGTATTATAATTAATATTGGGTTTTCAGACTAAACAAGATACAGATTGAAATCCCTGCTCTACCACTAATTGTGAGTACAACGGTGGGCAAATTATTTCTTTACAATTACCTTCTTTGTAAATTAAAATAGTAATGAATAGTTTTTAGGAATAATGTGTGGATTTAGTCGTCAAATTATGCAAGATACCAGAGAGATAGCTCAATGAACTCAGTATGTGTTTTGTATGCAAGAGGCCTGGGATCAATTCCTAGCACCTCATATTCCCCTAAGTACCAGTAGGGGGAGTGTCTGCCATGCACTGAGCCTGGAGTAGTCCCTAAACATACAAAAATTTATTTGAATAATCTCAATGTCATGTCACAGGCATTATAACTTTCAGTGTAGTTTGGATTTCTATCTCTGTTGGCTTTTGGTTATTTGAAAAAAGTTGAGTAAGTGTCTAAAGTAAATAATTGTTATAATTGATTATTGTTTGTGTTGCTTTTAATAGACGTCTGATCTAAAGAAATATATATATTGATAAGTATTACATTAGCTAGGATCTAATATCTTAAATACTATGAAAATAGCTTTTTTATTTTTTAGGAGTTAGTGTAGAAAATGAAAGAATTTGGAGCAATTGTCTAATATTATTGTTAGCTGATCTAAACAAATTAATTTAAATCAAAAATAAGGAATTTATTTGAGCTTAATAACTCAAACTAACATATAGCCTACAAAGTTTGTCTACTATGTTGCCCCAATCATCAAGAAATGAGGTTATGCCAGGGAAGCCATCCACGAAACATCCAGGCTTGTCTATAACATCACCTGGAAGCAATCCTCTACCACGGAAGACCCTGCCACTGCTCAGACATCGACCTGCTCAAAAGAGACTTCCCTTAACACTGAGAAGACTTAACAACAACAACAACAACAACATCAGCAACAACAACAACAACGACCTGCTTACAGGACAGGGCTCCCTGCATTGCCCTTTGATTGTGAGGTGAAACGAGAGGACACTCCACATCCTGACTTCAATGTAGGATATGCAGATTCCAGGATCTTTAATACAGAAACATGATACCAACAACAGAGACTGTGTGAAAAATAAAAGTGTGTTGGCACTACAGACAGTGTCTTGGATTGGACGATCTAGCTTGCCTGGAGCCTAGAGTTGGTCTTATGCCAGGAAACTTCAGGGGTAGGGTCTCTTTGTATTTAGGCCAAGGTTATTCCTTCCATGCCCCTCATATTTTGGTGGGTCTATGCAAACAACAATTGCCACTCTAACACCGTTTGTACTGTGCTCCTTTGACTCTAATCCTTAAAAAAAAAACCACTTGAAATTTGAGGTTAACTTAAGCTAATATGCATGTACATGGAAATGTAAAAAAAATACTATGCCTGTAATGTTTAAGGAGTTAAGTAAGTTTTATGGCTTAAGATTGCCTTGTGTGCTGTTAAGAAATATTAAAATGTGTTACAATCTGGGGACTTGAGGGACAAAGTAATTGTACATGGATTCTGTTTTATTTATCTTAATGTTCTTTGGCTGAAAGTTCAAAGTTAAGATAACAGCAAGGGGACTTCTGAGAATTATGTTATGGGTGATTGTCCTTCCACTGTAACTTTACCTTGTCCTCTTTCTTTGCATCTTTGTTCTCATAATTAAAAATAAAAAATTTAAAAAAAATGAGGTTATGACATTTCTGTATGTATTAGTATTTGTAATGCTCTGAAATATGCTTCCCCATCCCATATTTATACTTCATAAACTTGTACAAAGAGTGATAGTGACAGTTCAGCAGGTAAAGGCTTCTGCCTTGCACATAATCAAACTAGATGTTCAAACTCCACACATTTTAGGGTCCCCCTAAGCTGCCAGGAAGGTCCCTGAGAATAGAAGCAAGAGTACCCCTTAGATTCAGAAAGGCATGACCCTAAAACATAATTAGTGAGTTCCACAAATTTAGACTTTGATGCCGCATCTCCTTATGCTACTGTATTTAAAGGCGGAACTTCAAAATGTTAATAGGTTACTAGACAGATTTCCCCTCTGTCAGGACAGTGAGAAATGTGTTATTTTAACATTTATAAAAATATCTTTTATCAATCAAAGTAAAATATTGGGGTCAAGGGGGGGCATTGGTTCACAACTGGTGATGTTCAGTACCTACTTCTGGTTCTGGAATTTTTTCTGGAAGTATACAGGAAACCATATATCATGATCAGAACTGGGTGGGTATACAGACAAGTGCCTTAACCTCTATACTCTCTCTCCAGTTCCTTCAACTCCAATTTATTCAAAGACAAAATAGAAAAAAACAAATTAAGAAACTTTAAAATAATTTTTGGTAGCTACTCTGGTAATATCTGTGACATTAACCAAATTTAATAATTTTTTTTTACAATTTAGGAAACAGAGCAAATGAAAGGAAGTCAACTTCTTCCTGAGTTAGAGCTGACTTTAGTCAGGTGCCTGGAATTTTCATCATTGTGAGCACTGTTTTAGAGCCATGGCTCTTTTCTAGTCCTGTTCCTTCCTGTAGCTTCTGGATCCTGCAGAGGATCCTTCTGAGGTAAAGAGAGTAAATGAAAGGCAGATAATACCCACTTCCATCTCTCTAAGAGCCTAGAGCTAAGCAATTTAGTTCTAAGAATCCAAGTATTAGGGATTTAGCTCTAAGAGGCCAGGGTTAGGGATTTATATATAAATCTAAAGGCTTAGGAATTCAACTCTAAAAAACCAGCATTAAGGACCTATCATCTCTAAGGGACCAGACCCCAGTGACATAGATTTGAGAACCAAGCCTTAAGAACTGGGTTCTAAGGACCCAGAAACCTAGATACACATTCTATCTTTCCTGAAGCTAAAATAAGACCTTTCTGAGAAGACTTTTTTCTTTTATAATTTGGAGGTTAGTGGAGATATTTGATTCAGATTATAAAGACATCAGATAATTTACAAATTATTTTGAGAAACAAAAGTAGTAGACTCAGTGAAGTGACATCTTAGAAATAGTGATTGTCTAAACAAGATAACAACCATATGGGACGCTGGGGGATCAAACTGCTGTCTGCCTAAGATTAGTACTGTCAAGGCAAACACCCTGCCACTTGCGCCACTGCTCCAGCCCCTATTTAGCCATTTTTAAAAGTACGTATAATAACCCCTAAAGTTCTTCACATATCTATGCCACTACCATATGATGTTCCACATTTCTCCTTTACTGTCAAATATTGATCACCTATCTAATACTAAACAGATATGCATTATATTGAAATTAAGATATCAGTAACTAAGATAATTTTCCCTTCTTTTCAGGTAACAGAAAGCAAAATCTCTACATAGATTTGTGCATATCTGTACCCTAGTTTATTGTTTCCAATTTCTGTCAAATAGCATTTCTTGAACTGTACATAGTTGGATGAGGCATTCAAGAGAGCTATTTGAAGGCTAAGTGAAAAGAAGATGAAAGGCATAACTTTTCCCAAATTTCAGTTATATTACAAGCAATAATAATCATCAAAACAGCATGATATTGGAGTAAAAACAGACCCTGAAATTAATAAAATAGACTTAAGTATTCAGAGAATGACCTCCTCAGACATACAATCAATTAATCTTTGATTAAGGAGCAAGAAAAACAAAATGGAGCAAGGAAAGCCTCTTCAACAAGTTGTGTTGAGACAATTGATCAGCCATATGCAAAAAAGTGAATTCAGACTCTAACACCATGCACAAAGGTCAAATCCAAATTAAAGGCCTTGATACTATACCTGATACCTGAAATTATAATGGTATATAGAGGAAAACATAAGCAAAACACTCCAGGACATTGTGATTAACAGCATCTTTAAGGAGGAAATGCCACTGTCCAAGCAAGTGGAAGCGAAGATAAACAAATGAGACTACATTAAACTGAGAAACTTCTGTACCTCATAGGAAACAGTGGCTAGGATACAAAGGCCATTCCTAAGGAGAGAAATTATACACCCAAAATTCATATGATAAGGGGCTAATACATAAGATTTACAAGTTTCTAAAAATTCTTAATATGTTAAAAATCTAACCCCATCAAAAAAATGGGGCCAGAACAGTGGAGCAAGCGGTAAGGTGTCTGTCTAGCCTTGCCTGCACTAGCCTAGGACGGACCACAGTTCAATCCCTGGTGTCCCATATGGTCCCCCAAGCCAGGAGTGATTTCTGAGCATATAGCCAGGAGTAACCCCTGAGCATCACCAGGTGTGGCCCAAACACCCCCCGCCCAAAATGGGGAGAAGAAACGAACAGACATTTTCTCAAAGAAGAAATACAGATGGCCAAGAGGTACATGACAAAATGCTCCACATCAATAATCATCAGGGAGATTCAAATCAAAACCACGATGAGGTATCATCTCAAGCCACAGAGACTGATACACATGACAAAGAACAAGAACAACTAGTGCGTGGATGCGGGAAGAAAGGCACTCTCATTCCCTGCTGGTGGGAATGTTGTCTAGTCCAGCTGGAAATTGAGTTCCCATATGATCCAGTAATACCACTTCTAGGGATATACCCTAGGAACACAAAACACAATACAAAAATGTCCTTTGCACCCTTATGTTCACCACAGCACTATTCATAAAAGCCAGAATCTAGATACAACCCATGTGCCTAAGAACAAATGAGTGGCTAATAAAACTGTGGTCCAATGGAGTACTATGAGCTGTTAGGAAAAATGAAGTCATGAGATTTGCCTACACAAGGAAGGACATGGAGACTATTATATTGAGTTAAATGAGCCAGAGGGAGAGGGACACACATATCTGTCCTATCTCACCTATCTGCGGGATATAAGAAAAATAAAAGATTGTAGACAATAATATTCAGAAACAATAGAAATGAATTGCAGGAAAGATCAGCTCATGACATGAAGCTTGTCACAAAGAGTGGTGAGTGCAGTTAGCGCATAACCACAGTAACAACTACCATGACAATGATAGTGAGGGAGAAAGGCAGAATGCCGTCTGGGGGCCATCTCAGGGTGTTTGCCTTGCATGCGGCTGGCCTAGGATGGGCCACGGTTCAATTGTCCAGCGTCCAATATGGTCCCCCCAAGCCAGGAGTGATTTCTGAGTGCATAGCCAAGAGTAATCCCTCAGCATCACTGGGTATGGTCCAAAAAAAAAAAGTGACATTTAGTAAACTGCAGTTATTTAAAGTATATAATTTGATAATGAACAGGAAAGAACACGACAGTCCAAGATTATTATCCTTAGAAAGATCTAATTATAATTAATTGGATTTTGGAAGAAGCGCCATCACCATCCACTTGGAAGACTGTCGCTTTCCGACGCCTTTTAATGCTAATCAACTGCTCTCCTCTACTTAGGCTAGCATTTTGGTACTTGACAGGCAGGGTGTGCCTATGTGATCTGTCTCTCACTGAAATCAAGAGTGCTGAGTGCTGAATTTCTAAGATTTCACACAGCTTTTCAGAATTCTGTGAGGGATTTAAATAGATCCCGAGTGGTTCTACAGTGAAAAGATTCTTACAGTTTCTCTCCTCTTTGACCCAGGTGCTTTTCTGTTTTGACGATTTTACTGTTTTTTTCTATTGTAATATGTTAACCATAAATATAACTTTATGATGATTCCTATGATACCTAAGAGTGAATAATTGATGCCGGAGGTGGTCTTAAAGACCCTTGAATGCTTTTGATATTATGTACACAAATGAAATCACCAAAACAATAAAGATATCATTTATCATCATAATCTCTAGAGTTTCATCATGCCCCTTGCCATTCACTCTTCCTGCACCTTCATCACCTTGTCCTAGGCAACCCTTAATCTGATTTTATGTTATAAATCAATTTTCACTTTCAAGTTTCATATATGATACATTTCATATTTACATTGCATGTTATTTCTGGAAAAAAGACTGGATTATTTGTCATTATGTACAATAATAGTTTGTTTTTAATATTGTATATTCCTCTTTTATAAAAATATACCAAAATTTGTCTATTCAGTAAAAATTGTAATCAGTTTTGGGGCTTTATTTTTCAGTTTTGGGCTATGACAAAGCTGTGATTAATAACAATGTATAAGTATATTTATGGATATGCATCTATCTATTTCTCTTGGGAAAATATAAGAGTGATTAACGGTTGGTCACTTTGAGGGCAGGAACTTAAGTTTTTAAGAACTTAAATTCAAAAGCAGTTGTGCCATTTAGTGTTCCTACCAGTGTATTGGGAGTCTAGTTCATCCTTTTTTTTTTTTTTTTTTGCCAATACTTTATATTGCTGGCAGGATATTTTATTCTTGTTATGCCAGAATACATGTGCTTCCTTTTTTTGCTTTGTTTGTTTGTTTTGGGGTCAGTGCTTCGGGGTTACTCCTGGCTCTACACTCAGAAGTTGCTCCTGGGGACCATATAGAATTTGAACCAGCATCTGTCCTATGTTCGCTGCGTACCAGGCAAATGACTTATCGCTGTGCTATCACTCCAGCTCACATGTGCTTTCGTATCAGGGTTTTAACTTTAGTTTTCCTAAAGATGAGTGATAATCATATTTTATGTACTTGCTTGCTATTGATGAAAATTTTGCCCATTAAAAAATCATGGTGCTGGGCCTGGAGAGATAGCACAGCGGCGTTTGCCTTGCAAGCAGCCGATCGAGGACCAAAGGTGGTTGGTTCAATTCCCGGTGTCCCATATGGTCCCCCGTGCCTTCCAGGAGCTATTTCTGAGCAGACAGCCAGGAGTAACCCCTGAGCAATGCTGGGTGTGGCCCAAAAAAAAAAAAAATCATGGTGCTGGGGTAAGGTGCTTGCTTTTTACACAGCCAGCTCCAGTTTGAGCCCCGTGCTACATATATTCCCCTGAGTACAAAACTAGGAATAAATTCTGAGCATCACCAGCTGTAGCCCCCAAGCTGAAAAAAAAAATGGGGCCACATCCAACAGCAAGTAGTAGCTACTCCTGGTTGGGTTCCTGGGAAATTAAGATAAAGGGGTCAAACAGTACTGCTTGCATTCAAAGCATGCTCTTCAGCTCGTTGAGCTGTTGAGATATTCTCTGGTTCTAATTCTGCCTTTTAAAAAATAGTTTTCTATTCCTTGCACACTGTGGATACAAGACATTTGTTGCGGTTGTGATCGACATGTATTTTCTTCCAGTTTGTAGCTTATATTTTCATTCTCTTAAAAGTGTCCTTTGAAAATCAAAAAGTTGTTTTAATGAAGTCCATGTATTAATTTTTTCACTATTGTTCACTCATTTGGAGGAGAACACAGCTCCAAATGTATGCAGGTCTTGTTCCTGACTTTGTGCATAGTTGGGGAACCATATGTGATGCTGGGGATTGAACCCATAGGATTGAACTGCTACACACAATACAAGTGCCCTACTAGCTATACTATGTCTCTGGTCCTTAAATTTTAATTTTAAATGCTCTACTTTTCACATATAGAAATTTAAATAATGTCTTTGTAAATGGCATGATCTATTACATTTCTTGGTTTGTTTCTACATCTGATTTTTCTCCTGTTTTTTTCCTTTATTTATTTGGTGAGAATTAAATGAGTGCCAGATGATGTGTCATAGTTTATTGAATGGTATCTATTTATCTATCTACATATATATATATATATATATGCCTCTTTAAGGTATTTGATTTCAGGGGTAATTTGATTTTTTCATGCAGCAGTTGCTTATGAGTGAACATTTTTTATTATTATAACACCTTTATTTACCATAATACAGGCAAATGGAATGATCAAAACTTAGATCAACATGGGTCAATTCAGAATGATTGTTATCTCCATGATGTTACTAAAGTGTCTGATTTACTGGGCTAGTTGAGCCATCGTATTACTGTTCAGACTCACTGAGCTTGGTAGATTGCTGTGTAACTAACTTTCCATAAACTTTCCTGATACTGCTATAAAATATTGGGCTTTAACAGGGCTGAGCAGCCCAGGACTTACAGATGTAAAACTAATTCAGTGGCTTGAAAGTTTGATAAGGTTAAGTCTCGGAGCTGGGCTGTTTCTGTCAGAGGGTGTAGTGGGGGTATGGAGCCAAGCCCCAGACTACCTGGGAAATATTAGTTCCCATTATTTTCTTTTGAACTCTGTGGTCTTCTTTACAACTTAACTAGTGCATTCGCTTTGTTTCTATTGGGTTGTCAATATTATAAAATTTGGAGGCACTTCAGGATCTTTGAGATGGGAGGGTTTAGTGGCTTGGCAGCTTCATGAGGTTCAGTTGTGAAGTTGGGTCATTTCGATGCAGGAAGGTGTTGGGTGTGCCTGGGGACTGCAGGACCTTCAGGCAGAAAGGTCACCTCTATTCTGAGAAGGTTCCAGAGTTCTTGGCCCAGAACCATCTACCTACGATGACTCAGCAACTCTAAGTTTATTTAAGACACACCTAAATGGTGTTCACTTTTCTGAGATCTTTCTAAATGCTCTATTATTTCTCGAGTTCTCTCAGTTCTGGGTCTAGGAAATTCAAATCATTCTTCTCTCTGTGAGTGCTCTGGGAATAGTTTCCTTATAGTTACTTTTTCTTCACAATTATTTTCTGAATGCTCTAAGAGGACTTATTCTCTACTTGTTCAGTGTGGTATTCAGCCTAAGAACCAAAAGGTTTTGTGTGTAGATTTCTGGAATTCTTGCCATAACTCCTCTTGGCTGCACTTGCTGTCTTTCACATTTAAACTACCTTAGCTTTCCCCAAATTCCAATCTTAATATTTACAAGCAAAGATAGTTGGCATCTTTTGGAGTTTTCTATCCCTTCACTGCTACCCAAAATTATCTCCTGATATAAGGATGATTTCAGACTTTCCCTACACAGCTTTAGGGTCCTTTGCTTATCGCTGAACACCTGATAATGTACAGAATAAAAAATTTTGTATTGGAATACTATCATTTTATTAAGAAAGTGAAATGCATCTGTGTATATATATATGTTTATATTATCAAATTTGATGCCATTATTATATATTTTTTTTAAAATTATGTGACATTGGTGACAAACACCAACATTCTGGTGGTGGATATGGTATGTCAGAAGCTATTTTTTAATTGTCTTGGATATTGTAGTGCCCAAATAAAGATTGAGGAAGGAAAAAAAACATTACTTCGATTTCTAATTTTAACCATGAGAGAGCAATTGGACCTGAAATTTTCCTTCCTAGAAAAATGTTTATGTGTAAAGATAGCCAATAATAATTTCTATAACTGCACAATGCACTATTAAGTGCATATATCATGATTTTTTATACTGATGAACATGGTGATCAATCTTTCATATTGTAAATAGTACTTAAAAGAGGATGTGGCCAAAAGGGGTTGGATTCCTGGCACCCTATAAGATCCCCTAAGTCCCACAAGGAGTGATCCTGGAGCACAAAACCATGACTAATTCCTGACCTGATCACAACTGAGTGTGACCCCCCAAAAGTACTTCAACAAAGAACCTTATAAAATTTAAATTTATTTAATAATTTTGGCAATGTTATGTTTGTGATATATATATTTGAAGTGAGATTTCTGGGTAAGGGGGAAAATAAATATATATTTTTGCTTGACATAGCCAAATTTTCTCTCTGCAAGTATTTTGCCATCTTTTTTCCTTTACCCCAGCATAAAAATAAGTGAGTGCCTGTTTTCTTACAGTCCCATCAATTATATTGTCAAATTGTTGAATTTTGCCAAGACATTAAGGGAAATGGGAATTCTAGTGTAAGTTCAATATACTTTTGTCTCACTATGTAGGTGGGTAAGCATTTTTTTCATGGGTAAAAGATACTTAACTTCCATGCTTATGAGTTGTCTATTCTTTTACTGTGCATTTTTCTACAGGATGCTTGTTTTCTTACTTATTTTTAGAAGCTTATTTTATTATTATTATTATTATTATTATTAATTTTATTTATTTATTTTATTTTATTTTATTTTTTGGTTTTTGGGTCACACCCAGTGGTGCTCAGGGGTCACTCCTGGCTGTCTGCTCAGAAATAGCTCCTGGCAAGCACAGGGGACCATATGGGACGCCGAGATTCGAACCAACCACCTTAGGTTCTGAATCGGCTGCTTGCAAGGCAAACGCCGCTGTGCTATCTCTCCGGCCCCTAGAAGCTTATTTTATGACCTGATTGATTACAGTTATTTTTTTCCATTAGCTCAGGGGTCTCAAACTCAATTGACCTGGGGGCCACAGGAGGCAAAGTCGGGGTGAGGCAGGGCCGCATAAGGGATTTCGCTTACCGAATATTCGCAATAAAAAATCGCATTAGTATGAAAAAAAATCGCAAAAAATCGCATTAAACATTTGCATACCCGAATGGAACTGCTCGGGGTATGCGAATGTTTAATGCGATTTTTTTCTTACTAGTGCGATTTTTATTGCGATTATTCAGCAAGCGAATAATCGCGAATACTGCGATTTTGAAGGCCGGCCGCGAGCCGCAAAATGTTGTATGGAGGGCCGCGAGTTTGAGACCCCTGCATTAGCTGCTTGTCTATTGAGTTTGTGTATACAAAGACTACAAAGACTTTTTGCCATAAAAGACTTTTTTTTTTTTTGTCCCTCCATTCACAATACAGACCAGGCAAAGGGCCTGGTTTGAGGTGTATATGGGGAGGTGTATATGTACCTCCTCTTTCTATACAGTCAGTGTAAAGAACACAGCCTGTGGTAAGCATTGAGAGGCTTATCTTTTCTTTTTTATTCTTTTCTTTTCTTTTCTTTTTTTGTTTTTTGGGCCACACCCGTTTGACGCTCAGGGGTTACTCCTGGCTATGCGCTCAGAAATCGCTCCTGGCTTGGGGGGACCCTATGGGACGCTGGGGGATCGAACCACGGTCCTTCCTTGGCTAGCAGACACACCTTACCTCTATGGCCACCTCTCCGGCCCCTTCTTTTCTTTTCTTTTCTTTTCTTTTCTTTTCTTTTCTTTTCTTTTCTTTTTTCTTTCTTTTTTTTTTTTTTTGGTTTTTGGGTCACACCCGGCAGCGCTCAGGGGTTACTCCTGACTCTATGCTCAGAAATCACTCCTGGCAGGTTCGGGGGACCATATGGTTGCTGGGATTCGAACCAATGACCTTCTGCATGAAAGGCAAACGCCCTACCTCCATGCTATCTCTCCAGCCCCCCCCTTTTTTAATTTATATATAAAAACCCTTCACCAGTGATGGAAATGTTGCAATGTTGGACTTTTTGTTTATTTTTTTGATAATTTTCTCTTTTTTATTTTTTTTTAATTTTTATTTTGACCATATTGGCTTACATATCTTTCACAGTAGTATTATAGGTACATATTATCATTGAATCAGAGGACTTACCATCACCAAATTTCTTCTCCCTTCATCCCTGTTCCCTTTCTGCAACCCATATCCCCTGCCCTCACTCCCCCCCCCCCCCGGCCGCTAGCTTACTACCAGTGATCATATGTCTGTTTGGCCCTGGTACCCTCCCTTGTTTCCCCCTCTATTTGAGAGGCGGAGCTGGATGGCTCGAATTATGTGGTTTTGTTTGAAGGAAAGAAAAGCAATACAATGGGGTAAAAAATCAAATAAGCTGAAAATGGGCGGAGTCCTTCTAGAGGCTTTCAGCCTCAGTTTGAGAGAGGACAGGAAAAAGGTAATTGAAACACCGCAACAATACAGAAAGAAATATCAAATAAAATATGCAGTGAGCACTACAGCAATAAAGACAACTACCACACAATAGTCTCGGTCCTGAAATCAAACCATGCCGGAGTGCAAAAAGAAAGAGAAAGATAACATAAAATAAAATAAAATTGGAGACATCAACTTCAATATCTACACCAAAATAAAGAAGTCAAAAAATCAATCAATAAATAAATAAGTGGATAAAAGGATTATTTTGTGCTTTTTTTTCTCCCCTGCATAGGCACAGTAATTAATGGGGACATTATAGAGGGAATTCCCTTGGCCTAGGAGATACAGGGTTACTCCACCCTTGAAGTATACTGTCACGGGATATAGACTCTTTGCATGATCATTTACTCTCCCCTTGGTGCTTTTGTGGTGTATGGAAGACTTCTGCTTCATCATGGATGGTAAAATCAGACCTCTGTATCTAGAGATCTTGGTAAGACTTTTTATTTCATGTTATCAAGCTACCACTTTTTTCTCCTCTGATTTTGAAGTTTGAGTGATAGTTTTCATATATTATTTCACCTAAGTTTGAAAACACTCTACCCATATATTTATTCAGTACTTGTCTAGTTTCATTTTTTAATTAAATCTCTTAGGAATATTTTAGTGTGTGGTATAGGGAAAAGAATCCAATTTTATCTTTTCCATAAGGCTGTGCAGTTATTTCAACATTGCCTTTCAAAATCCTTCTCTTACCAATACCCTAAACCTAAAAGGCTGTTTATGTTGGATACAGAATTTATCATATATAATTGGGTCTATTTATGGATATTTCTATTCTGTCTCATTTATTTTTCTATTCATGAATCAACAATATTAACAGAGATATTAGAGATCTTAATAACTGTGTGTCTGAGAGACTAACTATGATATCTATTTGAGATAAGGTCATAAACTCTGTTCCTATGAAGTGACCCTAGCATGGATTCTGGTCTGTGAATGCTCTTGGTTTTTGCTCATTTTCTAATCTGATTTCCAATCTTTTTACATCAATGCTTTGATGTCTCATATCTTCACAAAACCTTTTATATGTTGACTTGAGTGGTTGGAATTGACTTTCATAGCCTACATAAAATTTTCAAGTAAAATCCTAGTTGCTTTTTTTCCCCTCATTTAATTCAAGGGGACTCTTTAATGATAAGAATTTGAGTCATGTGAGGGAGCTGGAGCTAGAGCAGTGGGTATACCACTTGCCAGTCCAAATCTCAGCATCCTTTCTGGTCCTCCAAGTAAGCCAGGAATTACCCCTAATTGCAAAGTCAGGAGTAAATCCTGAGCACTGTCAGTGACAAATAAGAAAATAAAAGAATTTTAGTTAAGCGACGGAAGATGTTGATGAAGATCAACCTGGGAGATGGTGAACATGTTGGTGAAACATAGGGCAGCGTTAAATATAGTTGAGATATTTTCTTCTGCTCACAAAATGTGAAAAGAACCTTTTCACATATTAAAATTGCTTACATTTATTAGGACAAAAAGAGAAATTTAGGTTTTAGTAATTATTTACTTTTTAGTTAGTAATTTATTTATTCTTTATTTCTTATGTAACTTATTAGATTGCGGAGGTGATACATATGTTATTAGATAAATCACAAATTTCATAAAACAGGCATTAAACAACTTTTTAGTTAGTAATTTATTTATTCTTTATTTCTTATGTAACTTATTAGATTGCGGAGGTGATACATATGTTATTAGATAAATCACAAATTTCATAAAACAGGCATTAAACAACGTTCTTTTACTCCCTTGCTCCTCATCTGTAGGATGGGAGACTGGAGATAAGATCAAAACCAAATGATATCATTGTTATTTTTCAACTAGAAATGGTTCTAAGAAAATATAACATTTGTCTTGTAGTCTTTTCCACAGCACACTCACACTAGCTTTAGAATATTTATTTCGATTGAGTTTCTCATTTTATTTTTCCTGGAGTTATTAAATCCAGTTGTTGATGTTTTTGATGAAATTCAAACTCATTTTTATTATTACTGCAATAATTGATTGATTGGTGTGCTTTTCCATCAGGAAGCAAAGGAAATCTAGTTTCTTTCAGTGAGATTAATGATTATTGATAATCAGCACCTGTATCCAAATTCATTACAGATTGAGACTGATAATATAACAGTCTTGGGTCTTTTTTATGTATTAGCATAACTTTCGAAAAAGAGAAAGTTCTTTCATCAACTATTTGGTTTCCCAGTGGTCATTTCACTATTGATACATTTCAATTTAGTAAGAGAACTGATATATTAGCTGAATACTAAACAGCACTATGAGCTTCTTGGGATTTTCAATTTAATGTAATTTAGCAATTTATTTTATGGATGAAGAAATGGTACCAAAACAGGTTTCCAATTAGTTTTCTTATTTCCAAAAGCTCATTAGTAGCTATCAGAGTCCCATAGGAAACAGGATAACTTGAGGTGGGTTAATTTACAAAGAGACTAATTAAAAAAGAATAGAAGGTTGTCAAGAAATTCCAAGAAATTGTGCAGGGACTTGTATCAACAACTTCAGAGCTATCATCATTTCTAAATGTCAAAGAGCAAAGTAAGGGAGAGCTAGAGTATCATGAAAGAAAGTGAGTTCTGTAGAACCTGCCACCATAAGAGTAACAACTTCCTGTTGAGGAACACAGGTATCCGGATGTGACTCAGAGTCCCAATACCTTCATCACCCAGGTCTCTTATCTGGACTTTGCATTAACTCAACACAGTTGGCAAATAAAATGCATGGAAGCCTATTGATTTAATTCATACAGATTTGTCTCCCACACACAGAAAAAACGCTGGGACAGATGGTGAAGTTGGAGTTTAAATTCATCTTCTTGTTCCTGCTAAAATGTTTGCTTGCATCAACAGATCTATATTTGAACACACAATTCCTGACCTACAATGGTTTAATTCATCTGGAGGAAATTTTTTTTGAATGTGAATTATCTTCAACCAAATTTAGGTTAGTTTTTTCTGGGTTACTTAGATGTCTTGAGAAGGGATTACTGTCCATATAAGAATATTTGCCTTTGAGTCCACCCCTACTTCCAACCATCTCAGCCCTCTGGATGTAAAAAATTAAAAAATAAAAAGACAGTTTATCGTGATTCAGCTCCAACTGAAGGTTTGCCTTTTCAATCCCTCTAATCTCTTGCAGAATCTGACTTCCAGAAGCTACTTTTCTTATTCTGTCACTAGCCCTTTAAAGTCTTTGCACACCTATTTTAGATTTTGTTCAGCATTCTTAATCATCTTCAATGAAAATGTTAATTGGAATGACCTCGTCTGTTGAGCGAAAAATATAAATAGCACCCTTATTACTTTTCTTGCTTTTTGGAGGAAAATTATTTACGAGTGTAGATATTCTCAAGGGTAGGTAGTATGCAGGGCAAGTGCCCTATTTGTTGTCTTATCAGTAACTCCAGCCCTCCTTGATTTCCTTTTATCCCTAATGCAGAATACCAACACCAGGAAGTTACGTATCTAATTTATAGTATTTTAGATTTCTCTGAAGTGTTCTTATTGAATTAATAAAGTTATTCTTGGTTTTTAAAAACAGTACGCAATTGAGGATCATATATACATTTGTACAAATTCATATTCAGTTGCATTGCTTGTTCAATGTTGTATCAAATTCAATGCAACAAAATCTTTATAGGATTTTGTGACATTAAAAGACTTGATTTGAGCCGGAGATAGCACAGCGGTAGGTATTTGCCTTGCAAGCAGGACCAAAGGTGGTTCGAATCGCGGCATCCATATGCCCCCCACCCCCGTGCTGGCCAGGAGCGATTTCTGAGCACAGAGCCAGGAGTAACCCCTGAGCGCCGCTGGGTGTGGTCCTTCCCCCCAAAAAGACTTGATTCTTTATATCACTCTGTATATGTACTGTTTCCTTTTGTCAGACTAAACATACACTGTTAAATTTAGTGATCCATTAAGTTACTAATTTTTCCCAGATGCTTGATAGTTTTTTTTTTTTTACTAACTTCCTGATTAATAGTTGATCATTTAATTATTTTACATTGGGGTAGGGATGTGGTTTGTGGTAGAGCACATGCTTTGCTTGAGCGGGGTTCTAGTCTGGATCTCTGGCACTGCATGCTCTTAGCACAGCCAGGTATGGCCATATTATCTCTGGGCACTACTGGATGTAATGTCAGTGTCCCTGGAGTGCACCTGCAGACTGGGTATGGCCAGTCCAAGCACCATCATGAATTGAAACACACACACACACACACACACACACACACGTATTTTCTTGTTTTATATATAACTGTAAACACATTTTGGGAATTAAGAGTATATTGTAGTCTTATAAGAAGGCAGAGAAAGAACAACTCGTCATCCCAAACAAAAGCTAGGAGATCTTTGCCCTTTTAAGTTTCAAATTAACCCTGTGGTCTTTTGGAACATAGCCAAGAACCTAAGATAAGCAATGATTTTCCTTCTGCCTACTACTACTATATGAATTTGAGGACTAAAAACGGGTGAGAGGTGTTCTCTCTAGATAGAAAAAGTGCAAGAACACACACCCTTCAGATGATAGCACAGGATAAAAACCTTCATTTTTTTTTTCCAATTAAGACACCTGGAATCAGTCTGGTAAGTTGAGGACACTCCAAGTGTCCACCCGTGCTGTGTGTATGGGGGCAGCCCAATGTTACATAGGTCCCAACTAGAGTTATAACTAGAACCATTTGAATTCCCACATATTCAAAATCTGCTATAAAGTGGAAATTCATTCTAGTTCAACCTAACACATGCCTGGAATTAGTGAAAGCATAGTGTGAAGTTGTAGCCTTAGGACTACCAGAAGCGCTGGCACTGTGCTGGATGGAGTGTGGGTACCACTCAGTGTGCATATCTCTGAAGTTTGAGAACTTCTAAGTAAAATACGCAGTAAAAACAAAACCAAAATATTGTGCGTGAAAAGTGGGTTTGAAAGGATTTAAACACAGGGTAAAGGTAAAATAGTCTAAAAGCTACGGTGTTAATAATTTGAGGGCCCGGAGAGAGAGCACAGCGGTGCGGCGTTTGCCTTGCAAGCAGCCGATCCAGGAGCAAAGGTGGTTGGTTCGAATCCCGGTGTCCCCTATCGTCCCCCGTGCCTGCCAGGAGCTATTCTGAGCAGACAGCCAGGAGTGACCCCTGAGCATAGCCGGGTGTGGCCCCCCCAAAAAAGTTGAACTAGGATCTTAGACCTTCTCTGTATAGTAAAGTAGAGTTGGCAACAGTGAGACTTCTTTTTTCCAGACATGGTCTCAATGAACTTTCAGTGTTTATGGCTTTGTATCAGAAGATTGTCAGAGGTGACTGACTGACTCCTAGGCGAATTGGTAAGTTTAGTCTGTCCACATCGTGTTTCAGAATGATCATTCAGCGTCGAAATGGACTGGAGTCATCATGTGGAGCCTGAAAGCGGAGGTGGCTTACTAGAGGTCCCAGATGGGATTTGGGCCATAATGGTTTCCTACTAAGAAACCATTTCTACCATCGTTCCTTCCTCCGTCTCCCCTTTCTCTCCTTTATCGTTCCCCTTTTCCTCAAACTGGCATGTAATGCCATCTGCGTCTTTGACACCTTCCGTCTCATTTTCTCGTTTTTTGAACGCAATGAGGACATGTCGGTCCGTCGAGCGGGGAGATGGCCAGTGCGCCCCTTTCTGCCAGGGAGATGACCCCGAGCGGTCGCAGCGTCCTGGAGCTGCCGAGAGCGTGCGCGTGTGTTTGTCCCCAACTTTAGCGTTCGCTTTCTCCTCGGGGGTGGCCAGCAGCCTTCCGCCGAGCGGGGCGGGGAGCGCGGGGCCGAGTCCGCGTCCGCGGCGGTGGAGAGCCGGGGCACGCGTCGGCTCCGGGGTGCCGCCTCCCGGGGCGGCCGGTCACTCGGCGCGGTGGGTCGGGTCGGGTCGGGTCCGCTCGGCGCCGCGCTCGGGCGCTCCGACGCGCTCGGTGGGCGGCCGGCAGGGGGCGGCGTTGCCCCCGCCACGCGCCCAGGCGGCCGACGCTCCCGGGCCGGCCCGGAGCCGCGAGCCGCGTCGCGAGGACGCGCTCGGTGGGTGTCCGCCGGCCTGGGCGCCGCCGCCGCCGCCGCCGCCGCCGCGGACGGGCCGCTCCGGGTGTTGGCTGGGCCGGCGCGGAGGCGCGGGCGGGCGGGCGGGCGGGCGGCGGGGCGGGGCGGGGCCGAGCGGGCGCGCTGTCGGCCCGGCCCGGAGAGCGAGTGGGCGGCCGGCGAGGAGCCCGCGACGCTCCCGCGGCGAGCCGAGGCGGAGGCAGAGGCGGCGGCGAGGAGAGCAGAGCAGAGCGGAGCGGAGAGGAGAGCGGAGCAGACTCGGGGCGCCCCGACGGCCCGGCCACGGAGGCGCCGAGGCGGAGCGAGCGGCCCCCGGGGGAGCGGCCGGGGCCGGGGCCGGGGCGGCGGCGGCGGGGCGCGGATGGCGGCGCCGTAGCCCGCCGCGCGCGCAGCAGCCCCGAGCTGCGGGCGGCGCCGGGCGACATGAGCGGCGAGGCGGGCGCGGGCGCGGGCGAGGGCGAGGGCGAGGGCGTGAGCCTGCCGGTGCCGGTGCCCGTGCCCGCGCCCGCGCCCGCCTGGGCCCCGCCGGCCGAGAGCGCGGCGCCGGCGCCGGCCGTGCCGCCCGCGGGCAGCTTCTGGACCCTGGAGGCCGCGGCCCCGGCCCCCGGAGGCGCCCCCCGCTGCAGGGCCAGCCCGGGCGGGGGCTCGCGCCGGCCCGCCGTGGCGTACGTGGTCAACGAGGCGAGCCCCGGGCCGTGGGCGGCGGCCGAGAGCGAGGCGCTGCAGAGCCTGCGCGAGGCGTGCGAGGCGGCGGGCGCCGCGCTGGAGACGCTGCCCTTCGGCCGGCTGGACTTCGGCGAGACGGCCGTGCTCGACCGCTTCTACAACGCAGGTGCGCGCGCGCGGGCGGGCGGGCGGGCGGGCGGGCGCCGACGGCCGCGGGGACCCGCGGGAAGAAGCTCGGACAGCTGGCCGCTCGCAAGCGTCGCTCCTCGTGCCCCGGCAGGTGCCCTGCAGCGCCTGGGAGGAGGCGGCCTCTTCGGCTCCCCTGGGGTCTCCTCAGGGGGCCGTCCCCCCGAAGCGGCTCTGCCGACACTGTCGCTGGCAGCGGCCCACGTGCTCCCCGGATGCGTGTCCCGGGTCCGGGTCCTCCCCGCCACGGTCCTGGGCGGACGGCTGCAGCTCAAGCTTCGCGCCCCGCAGCCGCAGCCAGCTCGCGGCGAGCGCGGGCTCTGGACGGCGAAGTCGCCCCGCCACGTCCTGAGCTCCCGAGCTCCCGTCTCAGGGCCCCAGGGCCACCGCCTCCGCTCCCCCTCGCTTAGCCGGCCGATTTTCTAGCGGATGGCAGCCCAGGTGACCGTGAGACGGCTTTCACGGCTGCACTGCACTCCGGTGGTCCCTAGCTCTGTTCGGATTCTGGGTGAAAGGAAGGGTGGGTTTTATGAAAGATGCTTTCCTGCCCCACGCTGCACGGAGGTTTGGGAAGTGGACCGTTGAGGATCATTTAAAAACCACTAATATGCGATCCTACTAAGATAGGTCCGCGTGACAGGAATGGTTACAACAGTCCACAGAACCGAGTTCTTAAAGTCTCTCAGTTTCCAGAATTAATATTCGAGCTTCCAATGACTGAAACTACATTTTGCTTCTCCAAGCAACTAATAGAAGCAACAACGTAATTGAAAGCTGACTTTTAGCCCTTGCACAACGTTGAGAATATCTGCATCTTTATTTTTATAACTGTGGGTTGAATAAACTTTAAGAATAGTTTCAGGGGCCGGGAAGGTGGCGCTAGAGGTAAGGTGTCTGCCTTGCAAGCACTAGCGTATCGATCCCCCGGCGTCCCATATGGTCCCCCAAGCCAGGGGCGATTTCTGAGCACATAGCCAGGAGTAACCCCTGAGCGTCAAACTAAAGTACTGCATTTGCAATCACAAAAGCTTTTACATTCTGTTATTGGTTTCTGTTCTTTCAGTCCTCAAAACACCTGAAATAGGCTTATGCCAGTTTTGGAATTCAGCCAGAGCTGAATATTTTAAGAACAAGAAAGAAAGACTCACTAAGGAAGTCAGACTAAATAAATCAGGACATTCTAGTTCTGGTACTTTTTCTTTTACAGTCGTAATCATCATAACTGAACCTGAGTTTAATACATAACAACTGTTTCTTTCAATGGCTTCTACAAAAAAATGACGAGATTAATTTTCCTAAGATTCACAGCATTTTTATTTTTGGAATGTAATTTTGAAGAAGTTGTTTTGTTATTTTTGTTTTTGGGGTTACTCCTGGTTATCTGCTCAGAAATAGCTCCTGGCAGGCATGGGGGTCATATGGGACGCGGGAATTCCAACCAACCACCTTAGGACCTGGATCGGCTGCTTGCAAGGCAAACGCCCTGTGCTATTTCTCTGGCCCATTTGAAGAAGTTTTAAAGAACAGAAAACTATTACGAGAGTTTGAAAACGCCAAATCAAAACTACTTTGAAAATTTTTTTTAATTTTATTTTGAAAATGGGAAAGAGAAAAAAAGAAAAAAAATTGGGAAAGAGAAAGAAGGCAACTGGTATCTGAACTGTATTTCATTTAACCATGCAAATAACAGTTTGAAGGAAGTACTTAACTTTCTTAGGTGAGATTTGTGTGACAGACAGTGGGCTCTTGGACTGACTCATATCTGATCTATGAAGAATTGCCTCTCTGTTAACTTCCTAAAGGCCCTGCATGGCTCTTTTGCTTTTCAATGGGCCAATTTATTTAGAATCAGTGGAGTCTGCCATTTTGGAGTCACGTGACCTAGCTGCCCAGAGACTGTTAGAGGGGTTAGTGTGCCTGCCATGTGAGACCCTGTTCTTGCCTGGCACCTTTGCTAGGTCAGTGGATCCTTCTATTCTACTGTTGAGCAGTACTCTACTGCTCTGCTTAACACCTCTCTTTGATAGACATGAACTCTGAAATCTTTTGTTTTTAAGTATTATTTTAATTTAAACACCGTGATCACAAACATGATCGTAGTCATAAAAAGAACACCTCCCCTTTACCAGTGCAACATTCCCATCACCAGTGCCCCCATCTCCCTCCCCACCTCCCACTTCTCTCCTGTATTCCAGACAGGCTTTCTACATCCCTCACAAACTCAGAAATCTTTTATTCAGCCTGAAAATGTGGACAGAATGAAGATGAGACTGATTTTGTCCAAACTCTTTTTATAAACTGGGGGCTGTTGAGTTAGAATATAAAAATTTCCTCTCATTTCTAAGATAACTTCCACACATTCACCTCTGTAATCTTTAAAACTGTTGAATTCTATCAACTGTATACAATTTGTAAACTCATGATGTGGCAGCATTCCAATAAAACTTTATTAGTAGGCATTAATATTCAAATTTTATGCAATTTAACCTGTATTTCTTGGGCGGGGGTTATTTCTTGGTTTGCAAGATGCACAAAATATGTATTGAAAAACGGGTTCAAAACTTGGCCATGGTGATCTTTGTTGTATATCCATTAGTTCTAATTGAAGCTGAATAATTTATTATGTAGAGGAAAGAACATTGCTCTTCAAGTTAAACTTCAGTTTTCATTTTGAATTTTTTTCTCAACTACATGATGGTGAACAGGGTATTGTATTTCTTCTAAAGGCTCCTAAATTGTCAAGGAATGGTAGTGTTCAGGAAAACTAAATTAGATTTCTACTGTGCCTTTATTTACTCTTATGAATTTTCAAAGACAAGTTAGCTCAGTGCACTGGGACAGAAAGTCAGAATAGGGACAATAGTTTCAGTATTTTCAACATTCTGGGTTTTGATCTTTGGAGTTATTTACAGCCTCAGAAGAGAATGGAATCTTGGAACAGTTAGTTACTCTCTGAGAATTCCTTCCATCTCTTGAATGATGTACTTTAAAGTGATACTGATATCTAAAGAATCATTTCAACCCATGAAGATGAATGAGCTGCTTTTATATACCATGGTTTTGGCCTAAAGAGTTTAGAATTGGTGGAATAAGCAGAGGCAAAGAATGTAGCAGAATCCTCTCTGCGTGTCCTTTCCTGGAAACCTCTAGAATCAGTCAGTGGGAGCAGGGACAGAGCAGACTCCTGAACTGAGTTGGAAGGGTATAAGCAAGGCTGACTTAATATAGGCCTCAGTAGCTGAAAAGGAATATTGGTCTTGCAATGACCCAACTGAATGGCAGTAATAAAACCGTAAAAGCTTACAACATTTGTTTATGTATACAGGAATCTTGATAAAGACAGAAACTACAGTTAAACATATTTTCCCTTTTTTGGTTATTATTTCACTCTAACATAGTTGTTCTTTGACTACACTTAACTATTCTCCCATTTATTCTTATTGTGAGTGAAACTAAATTCTATTGATACTTTAAAAAATGTATCATGTTTACATGCACAAGACATAGCATATGCTAAATAATATCTCTTTGCAGTTTCTGTGTTGTTTACAGTAAAGTTTTATAAAAGTTAAGACATGGGACTGGAAAGAAAACTCGGGGGGTCTCTTTTGCATAGGCACATTAAAGTGGGAAAATAATACATATGCAAACAAATTCTTATCTCATAGAGATGGGAACACAAATTTGGTAATGTAATTAGGCCTTTTACCCTGAACATTGGCATAATGATTTGGCTCAGGCCTCAGAAGAATGGGCATCGCCCACACACACCTGAACAATGGATACCATCTATGGAAACAGCCACAGTTGTCTATAACATTACCAGGATCCAAGCCTCTACCAGGGAAGACCTACCACTGCTTTGGCATTGACTTACTCCAAAGAGTGCTCCCAACACCCAGAGGACTCAGCAAGTCTGCATGCAGGGCAGATCGCTCCACATTTAATGGTATGCTGAAACTTAGAGGATGCTCCACATCAGCCTGACATTGATGAAAGAAATGCACAGAATCCAGAGTCTTTAAATATAAGAATCTGATACCAACAATAGCTAAAGTGTGAAAAAGTTTCACCAGGACCACGGAGAATGACTCGGGTTGGACGGACTGGTATGCCTGGAACCCAGAGTCTTATGCCAATAAACTTCTGGGGTGAGGCCTTTTTGTAATCAGGCCAAGGATTATTTTCCATTTTCCCCACTTTTCTGGACCAATGCAAACAACGGCAATTGCCATTATCACACCTTTACTATATTTTTTTACTCTTATCCTTTAAGGAAAAAAAAAATACAATTTACTGAACTTAAAAACAAATAACTGTAGTAGAATGCCTGTCTCGAATACAGGTAGAAGATGAGAAGTGGGGAGGGGGTAATGATATACTGGTGAAGGGGGGTGCTCTGTTTATGACTGTAACCCAACTATGATCATGTTACTTAAATAAAAAAAAAAGAAAACTTGGGGGGGTTAGACATATATGTCTTGCATGCCCAAATTAAATTCCTGGCTCTGATGGAGTTCCTTGATATTACTGGATATGGCCCTGGTGGTTTACAACATGATTAGGCACAATATTACCCTATCATTGAACCCAAACGTTGAATTATTCTAGCCTGGTTGGTTGAGTACCACCAGGAGTGGTCTCCAGGACCTCTGAGCACTACTTAAGGTGGCCTCTCCTTTCTGAAGAAAAAGACAAGAATTATTAGGACAGAGTTGGTCCATTCAAAATACAGACCCCCAATGAACATGGTCAAAATGTTTTTTTCATAAAGTTTCGTCATGTAAAGCAAGAATTGCTGGACTTGATCATATTTCCATTTGGTTATAACTGAATCAAAAAGAAGTTGTTTCTTTTTCATGTTCAAAATTTAAAACTTGATGCTTAGACATTGGCACACAATACTTTTCATACAAAATGGCTAAATTCTGAGTCTGGCCTATAAGAAGTTTCAGAGAAGGCTGTCTGGAATATAAGAAGTTTCAGAGAAGGCTGTCTGGAATATAGCTCAAGGGGTAAATAAACCATGTGCCCTGCATATGTGAAAACCTGAGTTCATTCTCTAGCACTAAAGGACTCAGCACTGCTCTGCTTGACCCCAGCCACCCCTCACCCCAAGTACTTTTGGAAGTGATCCCTAGTAGAAAGAAATCCCAGCAATATCAGAATACTCAAAGTGTGAAACCTGTTTATCATTTTAATGTACAGGAAAATGATGTTCCTGAAACCCCAAACTTGAACTTATGGTAGTTCTGTTAGGATCACTATGATAATTTTCCTTTAGCATAGACACCTTCTTATTTAAATGGATTGGATTTAAATGGATTAGTGAACTGGGGCAATAAGAAGAGTTGGTAGGCTCTGTGGGGAGGGGAAAGGAGCCGTAGCAAAAATGTTTGCTGTGGGAAGGAGGGATCTCCAGGGATAGGACTTTGTAAGCTTTCACCTTTTTCTGCCTTCTTGCCCTTCTACCTTTTGCCCTCCTAACTTAATGACTCTTTTACTTCTTGGATATGGAAGATCTCTCTGCCTCCCTCAAGGCCACCTCGTTCCCTCTCTCTGGGTAGAGGCAGTTAGCAACTTCCTCGTTACCAACCTTCACATCCGCCCACTTTTTCTCCTTGCCTGGCCTACTGCAGATTGCAATCTTTTATTCTGACCTTTGCCCTGTAGCAACAATAGGTAACAAGAAGGAAACTCTCTGGTTGAGATGCTCGGAATTTAGCTTTCATGGTTTTCATCTCTAGTTTATTCTTGCTTGACTTAGACCCATTATTATGAAAGTCATCTGTAGGCTCTGACCCTGGAGAGGCACCCAAACTTTCTAGATTTCTGCTTTACTAGACCACTCTACAGTATCTTAGGACTTTCTTCTATTCCCCTATTCTTAAGCAGATACTTTATTGAACCACTTTTGTAATACTTAACTCAGTGGGTCTTCTACTGTACTGCACTTACGTCATCAATGATATCATTAGGCTGGCTGACATCAACATTGCAGCCACAGACCATGCCATACACCAGATCTCTTAAAGAGCAGCGCCACATCTGGTGGGCAGCGTTGACAATTTCATTGAATGTGATATTGCCATTGTGTTTAATGTTTTTCTGCTTCTTTTTTGTCTGGTAGCTGTTCCTTGGCTTTGATAACGAGTCTGGGCCACTGTTCTGGATGGTCTTCTTTCCCTTGATCTTTAAATTCTTCTTATCACCTGTGACCTTGGCAATGTTTTCCCTGACCTTTTTTTGAGAGGCAGAGACAAGGGGCCATAATCGGCACCAAGGTATACATGGCCCAGACGTCCTCACTGGTACTTTTCAAGTAGAAGACGTTGACTTCCTTGGGGTTGAATTTCAGCGACATGGTAGAGGCAGTTAGTGTTGGATTAACACATATTTTTGGTAATCCAGGACTTCCAGTCTTTTCTGATACAAACAAAAATACTGTTGTTTCCTGTCTATCCAAGACTTTGCTGCTCTTGGTTTTTATGGTTTTGTTTTTGTTTTTTAAAGAGTTGGTCAGTCAAGGCTAAATTATAATTAAAAACAAAAAGCTTGTGGAAAATAGCTTTGGAACATGAAAACTATTATACTGAGTGAAATAGACCAGAATAGTCTCGCTCATCTGTGGGACTTAAGAAAAATAAAAGACAGTATGGTAATAATACCCAGAGATAATAGAGATGAGGGCCAAAAGAATCAGCCCATTATATGAAGAGTGGTGAAACGCAGTTAGAGAAATAACTACACTAACAACTATTATGAAAATGGTAGTGAGTGAGAGAAATACAGCTCAAAGACAGGCAAATGCTGGGGGCAGAGGTAGATGGGGGGGGGGCATTGGTGGCGGGAAGGGGGAGTTACTTTTTATGACTGAAACTCATCTACAAACATGTTTGTAATCATGGTGCTTAAAGAAAGATATTAAAATACAAAGAAAAACAAACTAAAAAGCTTTATTAGAGTTGGAAAAATAAAATTAAAGTGAAAACTCCAGAGAATACAAATTTGTTTTGTAAACACCAATTTTCTTAGCCTGGTCAGCTGCAGATTATTGTTCTGAATGACTCTGCTTCCCAGACTTCTAGTTTCTTTTCTCCACTCTGGGGCCTTTGGTTAGCTTCAGAAGTTCATTAATTGGTAGTTATTGCTGGTTCCATTGCTAGGTGAGTTTAATTACAAGTACTCAGCAAGACCTGTCCCACCAGTGGCTTTGAGTGTCAGCCTCTGGGAGTTCTCTGCCACAGGACAGTTCCCCTCTGGGGCCACTTGCTTCCTGTTTCAGAGGTCCGGTTAGAGACCCTTTCAGTTCCTGTTGTTGAATTGCAGCACAGAATGAATTCACAGCTTCTTTGTGGTACTTTGGGAAACTGACAGGCACAAAATCCAGTAAGCATGCCAGTTATCTCAGGTACCAACAGATTTTTGTTTTCACTTGTTACAGTTTGTTCCACTACTACCTACCTATCATTGGGATAGATGAGCCCTTAAGATGTGGATGTGTAAATTAGGTTGGGCTGATCAGTAGTACAGGATGATTCTAGAAGGAAGAAACTGGGCAAACACAGTCCTGGGAGGGTGGTTAAATCAAAAACATGCTTGTCTGTGCTAAAATTGAATCTAGGTAATAGAGGTAGCTATATTTAAGAAAGATGCCTGTTTTCTTAGAGTAAAATGAATTATTTTATGTATTAGACTATAAAAGAAATTAAGGAAATTGAAGCAAAATTATAAATTATTTAAAAATTTACTAGTAATCCTAATATAGTGGTTTCCTTTATTGATTTAACACGGTGGCTTGTCTCTATAATTAGAGAAGACACTAAAATAAGCACAAAATATGAAATAAGGAAGAAGGATATGTGACAAAGCTATTTTTAGCTTGTTCAAATAGTTTTAAACTCAGGAAATGAGAACTTTATTTTATGTTTTATTTTCTAGTATACCCCCCCAAAGAAAACACAAAAACTAAAAATATGAATTACTCAGTATTTTTTGGGGAGTACCTTAGGGGAGTACCTTAGTTTGAGTAGAGTTAAAACGGGCAGGAGAGAACACTTAAATATTAATTACATATCCTTCTTGAGGACTGGAGTGATAGCATAAGATGTTTGCCTTTTACACGGCCGACCCAGGTTTGATCCTTGGCACCCCATATGTTCTCTCACACCTGCCAAGAGTAATTTCTGAGAGCAGAGCCAGGAGTAACCCGTGAGCACCACTGGGTGTGGCTCAAAAACAACAAAAATATTAATAAACTCTCCTACTTAAAATTGTAATCAAGTAGATCTTTGTAACTTCAATGCCATAGAAGTTATTCAAGATTAACAGTTAATATCCCATCACAAACATTTTCTGTTATAGTAAGTAATTGACAATGAATAAAGTGATTACCTTTGGTAATTCACATAGGAAGGAAGTTCAATTCCTCTATATAGCAGTCACTGAAAATAATTGGGAGCAATTATTTCAATATTCCTTAATACTTTTAGTATCTGAAAACATTTAAGAAATAGATATATAGGCAAGAGATACCCTACTGCAGGGGTCTCAAACTCAATTTACCTGGGGGCCACAGGAGGTAAAGTTGGGGTGATCCTTGAGTGCAAAGTCAGTAGTAAGCCTTGAACATTGGGGGGTGTGACCCAAACAACTAAAACAAAACGAAACAAAAAAGATTCCTCTAGGGCAGGGCCACAAAATGTTGTATGGAAGGCCGCAAACAGCCTGCAGGAAGCGAGTTTAGACCCCTGCCCTAATGCATGTAGCCATTTATTCATAAAATCAGGTTTTTGCCTGTATCATAGAAATTATCTTCTAAAAATTCTGATTATCCTTATTTTTTTAATTAAAGATTCATCCAAGGAGACTAGATCTAAAGTATTATATCTCTGCCTTACAAGCAGCCAATCCAGGACCTAAGGTGATTGGTTCGAATCCCGGTGTCCCATATCCCCCCTTCACCCCCCCACCCCCCCATCCACCCCCCCCCCCTCCGTGCCTGCCAGGAGCTATTTCTGAGCAGACAGCCAGGAGTAACCCCTGAGCACCGCCGAGTGTGGCCCAAAAACAAAAATAAAAAAGTATTATATCTCTTACTGTCACATTCAGGAGTTCTAGTGTTTTACTGTGGCAGATACCTCTACCCAGGCATGTGATGACTGTTGTTCAGGGACCCTTTTATTTACCTCAAGTTAAGAATTTACCAATTTGGGGCCAGAGCAATAGCGCAGCGGTAGGGCATTTGTCTGGCAAACAACGGCATCCCAAAAGGTCCTCCAAGCCAGGAGCGATTTCTGAGTGCATAGCCAGGAGAAACCCTTTGAGCTTCACCAGGTATGGTCCAACCCCTTCCGCCAAAATGACCAATTTGTGATATGATCAGACTTGATGTGATTTTATGAAGCTAAGTCAGAGTAATAATATAAATGCATGTTTTTATATTCAGTGTAGTGATCATTATCATAATAACTCCTTAGAATAAATATAGTAGTATAATTATCTCTTTTGGAGGGAGAGACTCGCTCTGGAAGTTCTCAGGGCTTCTTGGCTCTGTGCTTTGGATTACTCCTAGCAGTACTCAGGGGCCTTAGGTGGTGCCTGGAATCAAGCCTGGCTCATAAGCATGCCGACTAGTGCCTTTCCTGTTAAATTATATCTTCAGCCTAATTCTTTTTGACACTGAAAGAAACTCCATGAAGTGGGTATTGATCAAATTAATCCACAGTAGAGTGGGAATAAAGCTCACTTCCTCTTCATTCCAAATTATCTAGGGATTTTCCTCACAACAACCTACTTTCCATCTGTACAAAGCCCATATGCTGTTGAAAAGGTTCAGTTTTAACATTGGATTCATAATGATAGTTTGATTTTTGAGGAAGAGACCTGACGGTGACACATTCTTGTCCTTGCTTGCTTTCAAAGTTTGGTTTCTTGAAAGCAGCTTTGCAAAATAACTGATTATGATGTTGACTTTGACATTTCAAATACTGTATGTAATAGTCTTAATATTACAGCATAGACTAAGTCTTTGTTGCCAGTTGCTTATCATGAAGCTATAGATCTTTCTGCATTCATGTCAGGGCTCTTTTCTGTACATAGCAATCAGATGGACTGCCAAGTGATGGTTCTAAGTAAGCCCTTTCCTTAACTTGAGCCAGAGAGCTGGGTTGACTTCACAGCTTGATTGTTTTTTCCCCTTTAGTTCTTCAGAAGTTCTGCCTTCCTTATGAGTCTCACTTGTTTTTCCTTCATGTTATAGTATATTCCCAATATTTTTGTTTGCTTATTTTTGGGCCACACTTGGTGCTCAGGGCTTAACTCTTGACTTTGTGCTCAGGGGTCACTTCTGGCTATGCTTGTGTGATGCCAAAGATCTAATGGGTTTACTAGCAAGACTAATGTTGTAACTAACTCATATACTATTTATCTGTAACCCCAGAAATTCAAACTTTTAGGCATCTACTAATTGCCTGTGATCTATATTTTATAAAGAATCACAAAAGAGAAGAAAGCATTAAAAATGTTTACTGTATTTCTAGGGGGAAGATTGATATGAAGAATGAAGTTAGGAAGAGCAACCTGTACACCCTATTCTGTTCTTCCCACTCATCTAGTTCTTTTCAAAAAGCTGTTTAAGTCATGAGACATTTTAGTCATAAATATCAAATAATACAAAGATACTCATGCACTCACTAATATACATTTAGACTATTTCACTTCTTTCTCTTTTGCAGGGAAATAAGTCAAAAGCCCCTTTTTACCACTTCAATTTTTTTCCTGGGAAAGTGCTTCCTTTATTGAAAATGCTAAAGCATAGTTTTCAAAAATTGTAACTCATGATTCTCTGTATAATTTCAAATATTTCATGAATCTATTATTTGACATTTTAAAATTAGTTCAAAGAAGAATTTGAAGAGCACATATAATAGAGTTTTGAATGCTTGAAATGAATTTGAGATGAATTAAAACTAATAGTTTGTCAAATCAAAGATATTTAAGTTGGAAGTCAAATCATCACTACAGTTGGCATGATAATATACATAGAAAACCCTAAAGAATCAATAAAACATTCCTAAAAACAGTAACCAATACAGCAAAGTAGCTGACTACAAAGTCAACATACAAAATTGGCTGTATTTTTTTTTTTTTTTGGTTTTTCGGGCCACGCCCGTTTGATTCTCAGGGGTTACTCCTGGCTAAGCTGTTCAGAAATTGCCCCTGGCTTGGGGAGACCATATGGGACGCTGGGGATCGAACCACGGTCTTTCCTTGGCTAACGCTTGCAAGCAGACACCTTACCTCTAGCGCCACCTTGCCGGTACCGGCTGTATTTTTATATACAAAATCATGTATTAGAAGAGAAAGAAATTAAGGAGTCTATTACATTTAAAATAGTATCCAGAAACATCATGTAACTAGGAATCAACTTAACAGAGGGGTGGAAAACCTATACCATGATAATTTTAAATCACTTAAGAGAGAGATAGAAGACCTTAGGAAATAGAAAAATATTCCATGCTTATGAATTGGAAGAATCAATATCATGAAAATGACTATCTTACCTAAGCTATTATATAAATTCAATACAATCCCCATCCAAATTCTTCAAGGATCTAGAAAAATAAGAAATAAATTTTTACAGAATCAGAAGAAACCAGAAACAGCCAAGGCCATATTTAAAAATAAGAAATGTGGAGGTGTAGTGATACAGTGATAGCACAGTGGGTAGGGCATTTGCCTTTCAGATGTCTAATGCAGGTCCAATACCCAGCATCACATATGGTCCTCTGAACCTGCCAGGAGTGATTCTTGAGTGTAGAGCCAGGAGTAACTCCTGAGCACCACAGGGTTTTTGGCCCCCAAACAAAACAATAGTCAGAATGTGGAGGTGAAAAAAAGAAATGGGGGAGGAGAGGAGAGAGAGAAAAAATGTCTGTCACAGAAGAAGGCAGCAGACAAGTTGGGAGGGAAACTGGGTTCATTGGTGGCAGGAAATGTGTACTGGTGAAGAGTGTTGTGTATTGTATGACTGAAACCCAATCATGAACAACTTTGTAGCTGTGTATCTCTTGGTAATTCAATTAAATAATTTATTTTAAAAAAGAAATGTAGAAGTTATTATTTCTTAATAAATAACTGAAAAAATTAAATGGGGTAAAGATAGCTTCTTTAACATATAAAAATTAATGCTGGATCCATATCTGATACCTTATACAAGTCAATTTAAAGATCAAAGGCTTTGAAATCCAATCATAAACTATAAAGTTTATTGAGGAAAACATAGGCAGTATGGTCTAAGATTTGGACCTCAACAGGAGTCTTTAGTGATCTGATACCATCGGCAAAAGCAACAAAATAAAAAAGTAAACAAATGGGACAATATCAAACTAAAGGGTTTCTGCATGTAAAAGAAACACAGGCTAAAACTAAATGATAGCTAGCTGAATGGAAAAATAATTTGCATAAAATATAATCAAATTAAACCTTGATATACTGAATATTTATATAGTAATCACTAAGGTCAGCAGCAATCAAAAATATTCAAACACCTATCAAAATATAGGGAAAATAAATGAACAGGCACTTCTCAGAGAAAGTCAAGTGGGACATTGCTCAGAATATCATTAGGAAAAACCAAGTCAAGATAGCAATGATGATATCATTGCACACCAGTAAAGAATAGCACATATCAGAAGTAGTAGGAATAATCTGTGGTGGCAGGGATGGGATGAAAAAAGGAACTCACATTCACTGCTAAGAGGAATGTTGTCTGCTTCAAGCCTTGTGGAAAACAGTATGGAGAGTTCTCAGTAAACTTAGAATTGAGTTTCCATATGACCCAACAATTCCACTTTTGCGTATCTGCCTCAGGACTTAAATAAAACACTCATTCAAAAGGACATATACACACCATTATTCATTGTTGTAATAAGTACAAAAACTAAAATATGGAATCCACCTAATAATCCAAATGAATGGATTATTAAACATTTTGCATATATACACTATGGAATGCTATGCAGCTGCAAGGAACAATGAAATCATGCAATTTTCTGCAACCTGGTTGGAACCAGAAGATATATTGAATGAAATAAACCAGCCTAAGAAAGATAAACATCAGATGAGCATACTTATCTGTGGCATAGATAACAGCTGGGTGTGAAAATGTAGTAAAAGGGGAATGCCTAGATCACCCTTGACCCAGAGTTTAGTGAGGAAAAGGAGAGAAGGAAAGGCATCAAGGCAAGAAGAAGATGAGAATGTGGCTGTAGAGGTCAGGGTTTCTGTTTATTAATGATGTGAGAGGGTGGTATAGCTATATATCTAAAATACAGACTCAACACCATTGAAAACATGAGATGGAAAAATGTGAAAATAAATGAATAATACACCAAAAAACTATTGGATGAAAGAAACAAGATAAGAATCACTGATGTCCTGCAGAACAGGAAGGCAAATTCAATGAAGAACCAATAATTTTAAAAAATCGTAAGCGATTTCCAAGATTTGATAAGTGTAGACATTCACATCCAGTACAGACTAAAACTTTTAAACACTTACTTTGAAAATCAGCTTTCATGGAAGAACTTGAATTTTTTAAAGAACATTTTCAGAGAATTTATTTTTAAATATTGGCTTCTTGAGATAGTACAAAATCTTCTTTGATACTTGTTAAGATAATGGCAGTTACAATAAAAAGATCAAGATAAAAAGGTTTAGTGGTATAGTTTTCTAACAGCAGTGTAGGCGATCAGCTGGATTTTGTTCTTTTGTTCATTTGAAGTGAACAAAATACTTTTTTTTATGTCAGCTGTCTCCCCCATATATCTTTATAGCTTAGAGCACAAGATCTGTAGGTGGAACCATCTGCTATATATTACCACATCTGCTGAATGGCCCTACAGTACCTTTAACTTAGTTCCATACAGAAATTGGTCCTCTTCTCTTAATAATATGCCTATCTGGATCTATCTGTTTTTCTAAACTTTAAACACTGTGGTTTACAGAGTTGTTTCGGGCATTGAGTGTTCCAACACCAATACCACCACCTTTGTCTTCATTTCCCCTTCCCCCAGCTTGCTCCCTTAACAGCCACAAACTAATTTATATTGCTTGTTATAACAAAATGGCTAATGGAATTATTGAAAAACATTTCAGTGAAAGAAAATGTGAGAGATTTGTTATATCTCACAATGGGGTCATTAAAGTCATTAGGGTTTATTGAGCTGTATGTTGATAGTGGAGCTTTCTGTTTTATTTTTTGTTTATATATTGAGCTTGGTTGGATTCGATGCTATTTCCCACTAATTTCCAGTCCTCCTACTGGGTCGTCAGTACTGTGGAATTTGGAGATGTGCAGCTACCTACACAAGCATATGATCCAGGAACTTCAGGATCTGAAGAACTGGGCTGCTGATTTTCAGCTGCTTGGTTTGGATTGCATCTCTTTTGAGATTAGTTGGGAAGCTAGTTACATGGAAGTAGCTTTGGGATGTGTGTGTTGTTGTTGGGACTTCTGGCAGTATGGGGGAGCATGGAAGAAGGCTGCTCTCTTTCACTCCAAGAAAAACCCCAAAATTCTAAGCCTGAAAACTGAAGTATCTTGAAATTTCCTCAGCTTCACTTCTCTGCAGAGATTATTCGTCCTTGATCTGTGAAGTTGGGTAATTTGCATGGTCTGCATGACTTCATCTGGGAGGTGTGGCTGTGGCTGCTGGGGCTTTGGAAGGGCAGGAACTTGGTATGTCCTGAGTATGCCCCAGTTTTCAGCTCCAAGACCCATTAATTTTAGCAACTTGACTTGCATTTCTTCCAATATTAGTTAATTGTAAAGCTGTGCTGTGCTTCTATGGCAGCAGCTATGGCATGCCAATAAACATATTTAAAAATTCTTTATGAATTTCTTATATGTTAAGAATGAATATCAAATCCTGTGGCCAAAGAGTATAGCTCAGGGGTAGAGCGTGTGCCTTAAATGTATGAAGCCGTGGGTCCATATCTAACAGTACACATACAAAAATAATAACTCCTAATTCTTACATTCTTTAGTTTGATATTCATTATAATTTTAATTCTTGCCACAGATATTTTTACTAGTGCAACTTATTATCATTTCATAATTCTACAATTTATAATTAAGAAAGACAATTTTCACTATTTTTAAGTGAAAATTCTAATTTTAGAATAGATCTAATATTGATTTTATATTCTGTAAAATTTAGTAGCTTTCTTTTTAACTCTTGATTTTTCACTCCATCTTGTTTTTATTTTGTTGTATGGTACATAGATATATTTTTATGCATATGTTAACTCTGTGTTTAACTTCCTGAAGAAACACATTTTCTTTCATTTTCTGTGATGATCAGAATATGAGATCTGCAGTTTATCGATTTCTTTATGTAGTTTGTTACTTTTTTCTCCACTTTCTTAGTGTTTGTACCTTATGTTTTATTACAAAATGCATTTCATTGTTTTTACCATTTTAATTGAGGAACCAGGATTTATAATACTGCTAATTATATTTTTAGTACAAGTACATAGTTTATGCACACCATTATTTCAACAACATACTCATCACAAGAGTACCTGTTTCCTTCCTCTACTGCCCAAGCACCCCTTAATCAAACTTCCTCGTATTTAACCTCAGTTCTTAAGTCAGAACCTTCATTTCCAATGACTTGGTCTTTATTGTTCCCTATTATGTTTCTTATGCCTCACAGCTGAGAGAAATCATATGTGAAATATATTTCTATGTGTTTATTATAGATATAGTGAAACCTATACACAGATAGATGAATAAAGCTAAACTCCAAAAAGTTCCAAAATATTGTAAATCAGTGGTAAGTGGGTAAATTGTTTTTAAAAAATTGTGTATCTATCTCCTTCAAAAGTCATAAGTGTATTTAAAAATTAATGGTACAGACAATTTTATGTTAATATACTTTAAAATTTACATGAAATAGATAAATTCTACAAATATAAAAATAAGTGGGGGAGAATTAACATTTTAAGGGAAAACTTGAAATGACCTATAAAATTATAAAAATGTGTTTATCTTATAAAAATATTGGCTATGTGTTATAAATGCTTAAATATCTGCATCAATAAGTAAAAGATTATCATAAAAATCTTCGTAAATGTAAAAAAATCTTGAAAAGACATAGGATTTTCTTTTTTGTTTTGTTTTTTGTCTTGTTTTTGTTTTTGGGCCACACCCAGCGGTGCTCAGGGGTTTCTCCTAGCTATCTGCTCAGAAGTAGCTCCTGGCAGGCACGAGGGACCAACCACCTTATGTCCTGGATCGGTTGCTAGCAAGGCAAACGCCGCTGTGCTCTCTCTCCAGCCCCAGGATTTTCAGTATAAATGAAATGTTATTTCATTATTGAAAGCATATAAAATCCTTTACCAAACTAGGAATAAACAGGCCTTTCTTAATTTGGTAGATGGCAGCCATTAGTGTCATGACTAAATGCCATATTCAGAGGCAAAGGACTCAGAAGTTTGTCCTGTCTTTTAAAGAACCTCCTTTAATGCCTCTTACAAAACTTATTTAAAGGGTAAGGATTCCTGAGCTATTACCTATCCAGGAATCTATATAGTTCCTAAAAATCTGAGTAGAATATCTGCATAGAATATTCAAGTATGAAGTGTTTATTTCACTAAGTTCTTTTGCAGTATCCCATGATTTTGTAGGTTATTGATTCTTCATTGAATTTGGCTTTCTGTTATGCAGGGATTTCAGTTATTCTTACCGTATTTTCTAGCGTATAAGACGACCCCCTAATTTTACACTTAAAACATAGGTTTAGGGGGCCGGGCGGTGGCGCTGGAGGTAAGGTACCTGCCTTGCCTGCGCTAGCCTAGGACGGACCACGGTTCGATCCCCCGGCGTCCCATATGGTCCCCCAAGAAGCCAGGAGCAACTTCTGAGCGCATAGCCAGGAGTAACCCCTGAGCGTCACAGGGTGTGACCCAAAAACCAAAAAAAAAAAAAACAAAAAAAAAAACAAAAAAAAAAACATAGGTTTAGGCCTATATGCACTGTATAAGACAGAACGTTCTTGTGCTGCAACTGTATGTACCACAGTGAACCACAAGCAAAAGTTCAAAGGGTCTACTGTAATAGACATCCTCTCTAACTCTGGCCAATCTGAGTAGGCTTTATACAGTGTAGATTCAGGTAAAGAACATTGTATAATTTGCATGCATATAAAGCCTGCTTGGATTGGCTGTGTTAGAGAGGCCGTCTGAGCAACCTGGCAGTGATTGGTGCAGAACATTGTCTCATTTGCATGCATCAAAAGCCTGGTTGGATTGGCTGAGTCAGAGAGGCGGTCCGAGCAGCCTTGCAGTGATTGGTGCAGGATCGAGTTGGAAAATTTGTTTCGTGGCAATATCCAGAGGATTTTTGTTTAGTGGCATATCAAAACGTTTTTCGGGATATACTCCGCGTATAAGATGACTCCCGATTTTAGATTGACTTTTTTTCATTTCAAAAGTCATCTTATACGCCAGAAAATACGGTATATTGTTTCTCTCATCCTATAGTTTTCTGGTATACTTATTTCTTTTTACAAGCTTTTTAATCTTTTGTTGTCTTCTAAAGGTTTCCTGTATGTTTTCTTGGAACTCGTTGATCTTTCATCATTGTTTTCATCACTGCTGTTCTGACCTTTTATTTAGTTTTAGTATCACTTACTATACACTTAATTTTTGTCACTTTTGATTATAATTTTCTCATTTTTGCTCACATTGCTTTTTTGTGCTTTGCTGACGCCCACTTATTTGAACTCATTAAACATCTTCAACATGGTATTGCTGAAGTCATTCTCTGAGAATTTATAGAACTGCTGGGTACTGGTAGCTTTCTGTATTATTATTTTCAGTCATTGAGCTGGTGGGCTTTTTCGAGTCTTTCCCATTCTGTTTGCTGTGCTCCTGCTAAATGAGAGTGAATCTACAAAGTTGGCCCCACGTGGAGTCTCAAAAGTATTAGGTTGGATGCTGCTCTTTTCTTGCCCTGCCTGTATTCACTCTGTGACAGAAGGTATAAATGTGAGCAATGTGAGATGTGATAAGTAGAGCTGTTGTAGGTTGTGTATATGGCCTCAATTGAGGAGACACGCAGGTGGGCCACCTGACTTGGCATATGTCGAGCGTGGAGGCTGCTGGGACTTTGCTGGGAGGGAGGAGAATTCAGTTCTGGCTTCAAATGCCCTGTGTATGTTAACATTAACCTCTTTAGAAGGTTGGTTGAGCAAGCAGAGGGTTTGATATGTGGAAGTAGGCATGCTGAGATGGCAGAGATCAAATATGTAGTATATGGAGGTTCTCACTGTAATTTTTATATAATGGCTAGTGATATTTAGACATTTTCATGTGATTATTTGAATTTTCTATATCTTATTTGAAATATTGTCATCAATCTATTTTGCATTTTAAAACTTCTCTTTATTTTTGCTCTTTACATATTATACTTATAAATTGCTTATAGATATATGAATGGCATATTTCCCCCTATTTTGTTACCTATTTAAAATTTTCTTGACACAGTCTTGTACAGGGGTCTGCAACCTTTGAGCATAAAGAGCCACTTGGACTTGATTCTGAAGGAAAAAAAAACCTGGGAACCGCAACCTAAGGGAAAAAAACCTGGGAACCGCAAAACCATCAGAAAAGAAGTTAGCTGTCGAACTGAAGAAAAAAAACCTTTTCACTTAACAATGTAAAATATATTTATGCACATTAATAGCCAATTAAAATATTTAAGTGATACCACTCCCCAGTTATCGGTCCTGATGTCTGAGTCGAGGCAAAGCTTCAAAAGAGCCATATGCAGCTCTGGAGCCACAGGTTGCCTACCCCTGGCCTTGTCCCTAGTCCACCTGAATATAATTTCTGGAGACTCATATATTTCTTCGAGACTGCCAGAAATAATTTCTGAGCTCATAGCTAGGAGTAATTGATCCCGAGTGTTGCCAGGTGTGGCTCAAAAATTAAAAACTTCTCTTGATAATATCCTTTGAAGTATAACAAATTTTAATTGTTATAAAGTCTAGTCTTTTCATTTTTTACTGTTTGTACTTTTTGGGGGGAGGGGGTTACACCCGGCAGCGCTCAGGGGTTACTCCTGGCTCTACACTCAGAAATCACTCAGCAGGCTCGGGGACCATATAGGATGCCGGGATTCGAACCACCATTCTTCTGCATGCAACAAGGCAAATGCCCTAACTCCATGCTGTCTCTCTGGCCCCTATTTGTACTTCTTGTAACTTATTTAAGAAAGTATTACCGAGAGTAAGAAAGAGAAGCGGAAATAGGAGGGAAATGGGAGATATAGGTGGCAGGAAAGGTAGTGTACATCCTATGACTGAAACCCAACATTAAACAGTTTTTTAACCACAGTGCTTAAATAAATTAATAAAAAAAGAAATGATTACCAATTGAAGGTTATGAAGATAATTGATCTTTTTATTGGTGGAGGGTGCACACCAGGCAGTGCTAAGGGGTTACTTCTAGCTCTTTTCTCAGGAATCACTCCTGGCAGGCTCAGTGGACCATGTGGGATGCCAGGGACCAAATCCGAGTCAGCTATGTGGTGGTTTTCATAATGTGGAAAGAACACATCCTTGGGACCAGAGAGATAGTAAAGTGGGTAAGACAACTTGCCTTGCATGTGGATTAACACATGTTTCATTTGTGGGATATATAAAAAAGATAGCATGGTAATAATATCTAAAGAAAATAGAGACAAGGGCCAAGGACCAGTCCATGTTAGGAAGCTTGCCACAAATAGGAGAGTGCAGTTATGGCAGAGAAGGGATAGATATGACAATGATAGTTGGAAATGGTCACTAGACAAGAACTGGGTATTGAAAGGAAATTAGGAGGTATGTACAATACCCCTTTAGTAACAATATTGAAAACTACTATGTCTATAAGAAAACTAGGAATTATGTTGATAGATTTACTGATGTTAAACCATCATTGCATTCCTGGGATGAAACCTACTTTATCATAGTGAATGATCTTCTTGATGAGGCATTGAATCCTGTTTGCCACGATTTTGTTGAGGATCTTTGCATCTATGTTCATCAAGGATATTGGTCTGTAATTTTCTTTTTTTCGCAACATCTCTATCTGGTTTTGGTATTAAGGTGATGTTGGCTTCATAAAAGCTGTTTGGAAGTGTTCCTATTTTTTCAATTTCATGAAAGAGCTTAGCCAGGATTGGTAGTAGTTCCTCTTGAAAGATTTGAAAGAATTCATTCGTGAATCCATTAGGGCCTGGGCCTTTGTTTTTGGGTAAATTTTTGATTACGGTTTAAATTATCTCAATAGTGAAGGGAGTGTTTAGATATGCTAAATCTTTTTTATTCAGCCATGCATGGAAGGTTATATGAGTTCAAGAGTTTATCCACTTCTTCCAGGTTCTCATAGTTAGTGGCATAGTCTCTGAATACCCTTTGAATCTCTGCAGTATCTGTAGTGTTCTCCCCTTTTCATTTCTTTTTTTTTTTTTTTTTTAATGCATAATTTTTTTTTATTTAAAACCTTGATTACATACATGATTGTGTTTGGGTTTCAGTCATAAAAGGAACACCACCCATCACCAGTGCAACATTCCCATCACCCAAGTCCCAAATCTCCCTCCTCCCCACCCAACCCCCGCCTGTACCCTAAACAGGCTCTATATTTCCCTAATACATTCTCAATATTAGGACAGTTCAAAATGTAGTTATTTCTCTAACTAAACTCATCACTCTTTGTGGTGAGCTTCCTGAGGTGAGCTGGAACTTCCAGCTCTTTTTTCTTTTGTGTCTGAAAATTATTATTACAAGGGTGACTTTCATTTTTCTTAAAACCCATAGATGAGTGAGACCATTCTGCGTTTTTCTCTCTCTCTCTGACTTATTTCACTCAGCATAATAGATTCCATGTACATCCATGTATAGGAAAATTTCATGACTTCATCTCTCCTGACAGCTGCATAATATTCCATTGTGTATATGTACCACAGTTTCTTTAGCCATTCGTCTGTTGAAGGGCATCTTGGTTGTTTCCAGAGTCTTGCTATGGTAAATAGAGCTGCAATGAATATAGGTGTAAGGAAGGGGTTTTTGTATTGTATTTTGGTGTTCCTAGGGTATATTCCTAGGAGTGGTATAGCTGGATCGTATGGGAGCTCGATTTCCAGTTTTTGGAGGAATCTCCATATCGCTTTCCATAAAGGTTGAACTAGACAGCATTCCCACCAGCAGTGGATAAGAGTTCCTTTCTCTCCACATCCCCGCCAACACTGTTTATTCTCATTCTTTGTGATGTGTGCCATTCTCTGGGGTGTGAGGTGGTATCTCATCGTTGTTTTGATTTGCATCTCCCTGATGATTAGTGATGTGGAACATTTTTTCATGTGTCTTTTGGCCATGCGTATTTCTTCTTTGTCAAAGTGTCTGTTCATTTCTTCTCCCCATTTTTTGATGGGGTTAGATGTTTTTTTCTTGTAAAGTTTTGTCAGTGCCTTGTATATTTTGGAGATTAGCCCCTTATCTGATGGGTATTGGGTGAATAGTTTCTCCCACTCAGTGGGTGGCTCTTGTATCCTGGGCACTATTTCCTTTGAGGTGCAGAAGCTTCTCAGCTTAATATATTCCCATCTGTTAATCTCTGCTTTCACTTGCTTGGAGAGTGCAGTTTCCTCCTTGAAGATGCCTGTAATGTCCTGGAGTGTTTTGCCTATGTGCTGTTCTATATATCTTATGGTTTTGGGGCTGATATCGAGGTCTTTAATCCATTTGGATTTTACCTTTGTACATGATGTTAGCTGGGGGTCTAAGTTTAATTTTTTGCAAGTGGCTATCCAATTGTGCCAACACCACTTGTTGAAGAGGCTTTCCCTGCTCCATTTAGGATTTCCTGCTCCTTTATCAAAAATTAGGTGGTTGTATGTCTGGGGAACATTTTCTGAGTATTCAAGCCTATTCCACTGATCTGAGGACCTATCCTTATTCCAATACCATGCTGTTTTGATAACTGTTGCTTTGTAGTACAGTTTAAAGTTGGGAAAAGTAATTCCTCCCATATTCTTTTTCCCAATGATTGCATTAGCTATTCGAGGGTGTTTATTGTTCCAAATGAATTTCAAAAGTGTCTGATCCACTTCTTTGAAGAATGTCATGGGTATCTTTAGAGGGATGGCATTAAATCTGTATAATGCCTTGGGGAGTATTGACATTTTGATGATGTTAATCCTGCCAATCCATGAGCAGGGTATGTGTTTCCATTTCCGTGTGTCCTCTCTTATTTCTTGGAGCAGAGTTTTATAGTTTTCTTTGTATAGGTCCTTCACATATTTAGTCAAGTTGATTCCAAGATATTTGAGTTTGTGTGGTACTATTGTGAATGGGGTTGTTTTCTTAATGTCCATTTCATCCTTATTACTATTGGTATATAGAAAGGCCATTGATTTTTGTGTGTTAATTTTGTAGCCTGCCACCTTGCTATATGAGTCTATTGTTTCTAGAAGCTTTTTGATAGAGTCTTTAGGGTTTTCTAAGTAGAGTATCATGTCATCTGCAAACAGTGAGAGCTTGACTTCTTCCTTTCCTATCTGGATTCCCTTGATATCCTTTTCTTGCCTAATCGCTATAGCTAGTACTTCCAGTGCTATGTTGAATAGGAGTGGTGAGAGAGGACAGCCTTGTCTTGTGCCAGAATTTAGAGGGAAGGCTTTCAGTTTTTCTCCATTGAGGATAATATTTGCCACTGGCTTGTGGTAGATGGCCTTCACTATATTGAGAAAGGTTCCCTCCATTCCCATCTTGCTGAGAGTTTTGATCAAGAATGGGTGTTGGACCTTATCAAATGCTTTCTCTGCATCTATTGATATGATCATGTGGTTTTTATTTTTCTTGTTATTGATGTTGTGTATTATGTTGATAGATTTACGGATGTTAAACCAGCCTTGCATTCCTGGGATGAAACCTACTTGATCGTAGTGGATGATCTTTTTAACGAGGCATTGAATCCTATTTGCCAGGATTTTGTTGAGGATCTTTGCATCTGCATTCATCAGTGATATTGGTCTGTAATTTTCTTTTTTGGTAGCGTCTCTGTCTGGTTTAGGTATCAAGGTGATGTTGGCTTCATAAAAGCTATTTGGAAGTGTTTCTGTTTGTTCAATTTCATGAAAGAGTCTTGCCAAGATTGGCAGTAGTTCCTCTTGGAAAGTTTGATAGAATTCATTAGTGAATCCATCTGGACCTGGGCTTTTGTTTTTCGGCAGACATTTGATTACTGTTTTAATTTCATCAATGGTGATGGGGGTGTTTAGATATGCTACATCCTCTTCCTTCAACCGTGGAAGATTATAAGAGTCCAAGAATTTATCCATTTCTTCCAGGTTCTCATTTTTAGTGGCGTAGAGTTTTTCAAAGTAGTTTCTGATTACCCTTTGAATCTCTGTCATATCAGTAGTGATCTCTCCTTTTTCATTCCTGATACGAGCTATCAAGTTTCTCTCTCTCTCTTTCTTTGTTAGGTTTGCCAGTGGTCTATCAATCTTGTTTATTTTTTCAAAGAACCAACTTCTGCTTTCGTTGATCTTTCGGATTGTTTTTTGAGTTTCCACTTCGTTGATTTCTGCTCTCAGCTTTGTTATTTCCTTCTGTCTTCCTATTCTTGGGTCCTTTTGTTGAGCATTTTCTAGTTCTATTAGCTGTGTCATTAAGCTACTCAGGTAAGCTCCTTCTTCCTTCCTGATGTGTGCTTGCAAAGCTATAAGTTTTCCTCTCAGTACTGCTTTTGCTGTGTCCCATAAGTTCTGAGAGTTTGTGTCTTTATTGTCATTTGTTTCCAGGAACCTTTTTATTTCCTCCTTGATTTCATCTCGGACCCACTGGTTATTGAGCATGAGGCTGTTTAACTTCCAGGTGTTAAAGTGTTTCTTCTGAGTCCCTTTGGAGTTCACAAATAATTTCAGAGCCTTGTGGTCAGCGAAGGTAGTCTGCAAAATTTCTATCCTCTTGATCTTATGGAGGTATGTTTTATGTGCCAGCATGTAGTCTATCCTGGAGAATGTCCCATGTACATTGGAGAAGAATGTGTATCCAGGTTTCTGGGGATGGAGTGTCCTATATATATCCACTAGGCCTCTTTCTTCCATTTCTCTCCTCAGGTCTAATATATTCTTGTTGGGTTTCAGTCTGGTTGACCTGTCCAGTGTTGACAAAGCCGTGTTAAGGTCCCCCACAATTATTGTGTTGTTGTTGATATTATTTTTCAGATTTGTCAACAGTTGTATTAAATATTTTGCTGGCCCCTCATTCGGTGCATATATGTTTAGGAGAGTGAATTCTTCCTGCTCTGCGTACCCCTTGATTAATATAAAATGTCCGTCTTTGTCCCTTACAACCTTCCTGAGTATAAAGTTTGCATTATTTGATATTAGTATGGCCACTCCAGCTTTTTTATGGGTGTTGTTTGCTTGGATAACTTTTCTCCAGCCTTTTATTTTGAGTCTATGTTTGTTCTGACTATTCAGGTGCGTTTCTTGTAGGCAGCAGAAGGTTGGATTGAGTTTTTTGATCCATTTAGCCACTCTGTGTCTCTTAACTGGTGCATTTAGTCCATTGACGTTGAGAGAAAGAATTGTCCTGGGATTTAACGCCATCTTTATTTCAAAATTTGGTGTGTCTTTTGGGTAGTCTTGTCTTAGATTAGGTCTTTCAGTTTTTCTCTTAAGACTGGTTTTGTGTCTGTGAAGTTTCTGAGCTGTTTTTTGTCTGTGAAACCATGTATTCTTCCATCAAACCGGAAAGTGAGTTTTGCTGGGTATAGTATTCTGGGTGAAGCATTCATTTCATTCAGTCTTGTCACAATATCCCACCACTGCTTTCTGGCATTGAGCGTTTCTGGTGACAGGTCTGCTGTAAATCTCAGGGAAGCTTGCTTGAACATGATTTCCCCTTTTGATCTTGCTGTTTTCAGAATTCTGTCTCTATCTGTGGGATTTGTCATTGTGACTAGGATGTGTCTTGGGGTGGTTTTTCTGGGGTCTCTTTTGGTTGGTACTCTTCGGGCATGCAGGATTTGATCACATATATTCTTTAGCTTTGGAAGTTTCTCTTTAATGATGTTCTTGACCATTGATTCTTCCTGGAAATTTTCTTCCTGGGTCTCTGGGACTCCAATGATTCTTAAGTTGTTTCTGTTGATCTTATCATAGACTTCTATTTTCGTCTGTTCCCATTCTTTGACTAATTTTTCCATTGTCTGCTCATTTGCTTTAAGTTTTTTGTCCAATCTCTCCTGCTGTATGGAATTGTTATGTATCTCATCTTCCACAACACCAAGTCTATTCTCAGCTTCTGATACCCTGTCCCAGAGCTTATCCATTTTGTCATTCACTTCGTTTACTGACTTTTTCAGTCCTGTTAGTTGACATGTTATTTCAGTTTGGAGTTTTGTCATTTCTGCCTTCATATTTTCTTGGTTCTTATTAGTGTTCTGTTCAACTCGATCCATGGTTTCTTGGAGTCTGTTGAGCACCTTCCATATTGCTAGTCTAAAGTCCTTATCTGAGAGGTTGATTAGTTGTTCAGTCATTATCTGGTCCTCAGAATTGTCATCTTCATTCTCTATGTCTGATGCTGGCCTGCGTTGTTTCCCCATTGTCACACTTGTATTATGGGTTTTTCTACGTGTTGTGGTGGTATTCATTGTCTATATGATGTAGGCAGCACACTCCTCTGGCTCCTCCCTTTCTGGATGGGCTGACTTGCCTCTAAGCGAGGGGAGTCCTCCGTGGATGAAGCCTCACACTGGGTCAAATCTTAGGCCCGAGCATGCAACAGAGAAGACAGTCCAGAGAGAAATGTTTGCTTCTGTGATATAGCGCCGTTCTTAGTGTGATTTTTCCTTCTTGTTGCAATGGAGTTCTTTCCTTAGAAAGAGTGCACGGCCGCGTAGCGAAGCGGAGCGGCAGTGCTCTGCTGGAGCCTCTTTTTGCCCCACTCGCAAGAGTTTCACGCAAGAGGACAGTAGACAGACATAGACAGGTCACACTCACAGTCTTTCACAGCTGAGCCCCACTGGGCCGGTGTACTTTCGCGGATTTTCCCCGCCTGGTGTCACACACAGGGAGCCCTTTTTTTTTTTTTTTTTTTTTTTTAGTTTTTTTTTGGGTCACACCCAGCAGTGCTCAGGGGTTACTCCTGGCTGTCTCCCCTTTTCATTTCTAATATGCGTTATCAAGTTTCTCTCCTTCTCTTTCTTTGTGAGTTTTGCCAGTGGTCTATCAATCTCGTTTATTATTTAAAAGAACCACCTTCTGCTTTTGTTGATCTTTCGGATTGTTTTTTGGGTTTCCATTTCATTGATTTCTGCTCTTAGCTTTGTTATTTCCTTCTGTCTCCATATTTTTGGTTCCTTTTGTTGATCATTTTTTAATTCTATAATTTGCGCCATTAAGCTATTCATGAATGCTCCTTCTTCCTTCCTGATGTGTGCTTGCAAAGCTATAAAATTTCCTCTCAGTACTGCTTTTGCTGTATACCATAGGTTCTGATAGTTTGTGTTCTCATTGTCATTTGTTTTCAGGAATGTTTTTATTTCCTCTTTGATTTCTTCTCGGACTCACCTGTTGTTCAGTAGTAGACTGTTTAATTTCCACCTGTTAAACTTTTTCTTGTGTGTCCCTTTGTAGTTCACATCTAACTTCAGAGCCTTGTGGTCAGCAAAGGTAGCCTGCAAAATTTCTTTTTTTTTTCTCTTTATTTGGATATCTTGATTACATAAATGATTGTGATAAGGTTTCAGTCCTATAAAGATCACCCCTCTTCACCAGTGCAACATTCCCGCCACCAAAGTCCCAAATCTCCCTCCATCCCACCCCACCCCCACCTGTACTCCAGACAGGCTTTCCAGTTCCCTCATTCATTCACTTGATTATGGTAGTTCTCAGTGTAGTTATTTCTATAACTGTGCTCACCACTCTTGTGGTGAGCTTCATGGAGTGAGCTGGTGTTCCAGCTCTCCTCTAATTGTCTCTGAGGATTGTCACAAAAATGACTTTTATTTTTCTTAAGACCCATAGATGAGTGAGACTATTCTGCGTCTCTCTCTCTCCCTCTGACTTATTTCACTGAGCATGATAGATTCCATGTACATCCATGTATAGGAAAATTTCATGACTTCATCTCTCCTGACGGCTGCATAATATTCCATTGTGTATATGTACCACAATTTCTTTAGCCATTCGTCTGTTGAAGGGCATCTTGGTTGTTTCCAGAGCCTGGCTATTGTGAATAGTGCTGCAATAAATATAGGTGTGAGGAAGGGGTTTTTGTATTGTATTCTTGTGCTCCTAGGGTATATCCCTAGGAGTGGAATAGCTGGGTCGAATGGGAGCTCAATTTCCAGTTTTTGAAGAAACCTCCATATCGCTTTCCATAGAGGCTGTACTAGACGGCATTCCCACCAGCAGTGGATAAGAGTTCCTTTCTCTCCACATCCCCGCCAGCACTGATTGTTCTCATTCTTTGTGATGTGCGCCAATCTCTGTGGTAGCCTGCAAAATTTCTATCCTCTTGACTTTATGGAGTTATGTTTTATGTGCCAGCATGTGGTCTATCCTGGAGAATGTACTTTGGAAAAGAATGTGTATCCAGGTTTCTGAGGATGGATTGTCCTATATATATGTCTATTAGGCCTCTTTCTTCCATTTCTCTTTTCAGGTCTAGTATATTTTTGTTGGGTTTCAATCTGCTTGACCTATCAAGTGTTGACAGGCCCGTGTTGAGGTTTCCCACAGTTATTGTGTAATTATTGATATTCTTTTTTAGTTTTGTCAGTAATTGTATTAAATACTTTGCTAGTCCCTCATTGGGTGCATATATGTTTAAGAGTGATTTCTTTCTGCTGTACACATCCTTTGATTAGTACAAAATGTCCATCTTCGTTCCTTACAACTTTTCTGAGTATAAAGTTTGTGTCATCTGATATTAGTATGGCCACTCCAGCTTTTTTAAGGGTGTTGTTTGCTTTGATGATTTTCCTCCAGATTTTGATTTTGAGTCTATGTTTCTTCTGACTTTTCAGGTGCGTTTCTTGTAGGCAGCAGAAGGTTGGGTTCAGTTTTTTTTTTTTGGTTTTTGGGCCACACCCGGCAGTGCTTAGGGGTTACTCCTGGCTGTCTGCTCAGAAATAGCTCCTGGCAGGCATGGGGGACCATATGGGACACTGGGATTTGAACCAACCACCTTTGGTCCTGGATCGGCTGCTTGCAAGGCAAACGCTGCTGTGCTATCTCTCCGGCCCCCAGTTTTTTTTTTTTTTTTAATCCATTTCGCCACTCTGCGTCTCTTTAACTGGTGCATTTATTCCATTGACATTGAAAGAGATAATTGTCATGGGATTTAGTGCCATCTCTGTGTAGAAGTTTGGTATGTTTGTTGGTCTGTCTTGTCTTTAAATTAGACCTTTCAGTTTTTCTTTTAAGGTTGGTTTTGAGTCTGTAAAGTTTCTTAGCTGTTGTGTATCTGTGAAACTATGTGTACTTAAAATCTAAAAGTGAGTTTTGCTGGGTGCAGTATTCTAGGCAAAGCATTTATTTCATTGAATTTTATCACTATATCTCACTATTGCCTTCTGGCCTTGAGTGTTTCTGGTGACAGGTCTGCTGTAAATTTCAAGGGTGCTCCCTTGAATGTAATTTACTTTTTTGATCTTGCTGCTTTCAGTATTCTGTCTCTATCTGTGGGAATTATCATTGTGACTAGGATGTATCTTGGGGTGTTTTTCCTGGGGTCTCTTTTAGCTGGTACTCTTTGAGTATGCAGGATTTGGTCACATGTATTCTTTAGCTCTGGTAGTTTCTCTGTGATGATGTTCTTGACTGTTGATTATTCCTGAAGATTTTCTTCTTGGGTCTCTGGGACTCCAGTGATTCTTAAGTTGTTTCTGTTGAGCTTATCAAAGACTTCTATTTTCATCTGTTTATATTCTTTAAGTAATTTTTCCATTGTCTGATCATTTGCTATAAGGCTTTTTTCCAGTCTCTTCTGCTGTATGAAGTTGTTATGCATCTCATCTTCTAGCCCACTAATTCTGTCCTCAGCTTCTGTTACCCTGTGGAAGAGCTTATCCACTGAGTCCTTCAATTCATCTACTGAGTTTTTCAGACCTGTTATTTGACCTGATATTTCAGTTTGGAGTTTTCTGATTTCTATCTCATTTCATATTCTCTTGATTCTTATTAGTGTTCTGTTCTATACTTTCTTTGAGTTCTGTACACATCCTCCATATTTCTTCCCTAAACTCTATATCTGAAAGACTAAATAGGTGGTTGGCCGTTGTTGGGTCATCAGAGTTGCCATATTCTTTCTCTATGCCTGATGTTGGTCTGTGTAGCTTCCCCTAACTTAATAGCTATCTTCCCCTAACTTAATAGAAACTACCTTGTAATTAATCATCAGGTACTTCAAATGTCAAGGAGTATTGCCTCTGATTTTTATTCTTCTTAACTAGAAAGTACATGCAACATGAATTCTTTAGTCTATAGTAGTCTGTTCTAGCATAACTACTAGAACCACAAAGAAAGACTTCATAAACTCCATTCCCTGATCTGCACAGCCACCAAGATCTCTAGAAACAGGTCTGATTTTACCATCCAAGATAAAGTAGAAGTCTTCCACATACCACGAAAGCAGCAAGAGGAGAATAAATGATCTATTTTTTTTGACGTCTTTATTTTGGTGTGGAGATTACGGTTGATGTCTCCAATATTATTTTATTTTATTTTGTTTTGTCTTTCTCTTTCTTTTTGCACTTGAGTATGATTTGATTTCAGAACCGAGATTATTGTGTGGTGCCTGTTTTTATTGTTGTGGTGCTTATCGGTTATTTAATTCGATATTTTTTTTGTGTGTGTGTGTGTGTGTGTGTATTGTTGTGGTATTTTAATTACTTTTTTCACATCCTCTCTCAAACTGAGGTTGGAAGCCTCTAGACAGGACTCTGCCTATTTTCAGTATATTTGATTTTTGATTGAGAAGAGGACATATTAGGTGATGGGTATTCCCCTGATTTAATGTGAATATGTACCCAAAATACTACAGTGAAAGATATGTAAGCCATTATGGAAAAAAAAGAAAATTGTGTTTTTAATCAGAAACTTTCTTTGACTTACATGTATTATTATTATATTAATTATATTATATGTTATGTTATGTCACTATATTATGTTATATTAGTTTACCTTATTATGTTAATCAATTTTGTCCTTTAAATGAATTCTTACTTAAAAAAAACAAAAAAAAAAACAAAAAAAAAAAACAACTTTAGTTTGCCCTGAAGAAAAGAAAAAAATAAATAAAAGATAAAATAAGGCCTCCCAATTCTTACCACAGGCTGTGTTCTTTACACTGGCTGTATAGAAAGAGGAGGTACAGTAAAGGCACCCCATATACACCTCAACACAGGCCCCTTGCCGGGTATGTATTGTGAATTGGGGGACAAAAAAAAAAAAAAAAAAAAAGAATTCATGCAACAAATTTTTATAATTATTCAGTGCTCTGAAGCCAGGATGCCAATGTTGGGTGCTGAAATATTTGTTGTTTAGTGAAGTCCTGATTTCTAGTTCAAAGATGACTACTTTCTTGCTCTATTGAAGTGGTTGAAGGATCTCTCCAGTATCTTCTATAAGGAGTCAAATCCATTTATGAACTCTACATCTATCCTACTTACGTCTTTGATGCCTCCCTTTCCTAATGTCATCACAACGGAAATTAAGTTTTAACATATAAATTTGTTTGGGGACAAAAAATTTTAGTCTATGACAGATGGCATAAAATTTCAGTCAATCGACAGTATTCTTATGAACCCATCTACAGTTTCTTTGTAAAGGCAACTAAAAGATCAGAAAGATATTCCAAGACACTTACCTAGCTATTGATCTAGTTATATGTATATATAGCTCCTTAAAAATGACTTAGAAGTATGTATTTTAAGCTTTGTTAGCTCTATTTCATTTCTACAGTATTAAACAGACAATTCTTTCAAACTCTTCTCATTAGAATATATCTCTTTGCTTTGCTAACCTCTATAAGTTATGTAATGCTGGGTTTAGGGGCATTTAGGGATGGCTTATCCAGTGAAGTACTATGTAATTAAAATATAATTTTAATAATTTAGTTATACTTGAATTTCTCAGAGGCAAGTAGAGAGAGCCATGAGAGGAGATTGTCTAAGGACAGGACCAAAATGAGTGGGTAATGGGATTTTTCAGTGTGAAGGCTTTGAGGCAAGGACAAGGTGATTTATGTATGATTATCTAGGCAGAAACCAGGATGAAGAAATGCTGATGACTAAAAATGGAGACTGGAGCTAGGTTAAGCAGGGTATGAGAATCTAAAGTTAAGGGTTTTTCATCTTTCCCCAAGATATAGGAGTTTGATGAAGATGAAAAATGCCCAGCATTGAAAAAGATAAATATGAATATTATATAGTAAATAGCATGGATAAAGATGCAGTAAGGGGTCATCTGGGATGTGTGGATGAAATAAATGGATTTGGGGCCAGAGCGGTGGCACAGGGTGGCGTGTCAGCCTTGCACACGCTGACCTAGGAGGGACCGTGGTTCGATCCTCAGGCATCCCATATGGTTCCCCAAACCAGTAGCGATTTCTGAGCACAGAGCACGGAGTTACCCCTGAGCATTACTGGGTGTGGCCCAAAAATAAAAAAAAGAAAAGAAAAGAAAGAAATGGATTTGATAGGTAATAGAATGACAGACTTTGTACCTTACTAAATGGAGGAGTAAAGAGAGAAAGATTTCTTGTATTCCTCGAGGATATCTGAGTATCTGGATGACTAAAACAATGATGACGCCAAGTCCAGAGAATTTCAGGTTCTTTGAAGGGGTCACACTTAATATTTCAACTCATTTTTATTATTTACATTTGTCCCACCATCATTAATCTCTTTTTTCCTATACTTTTGAAGACCTCTAAGGTTGGTCCACTGTGGATTTCTATTCCAGCCCAGTGCGTGGATATTCTATCTGAAACATCCTATGTACTTTACCCAGTTGATGAAAAATAACTGATGAGTTTTCCTTTTTTTTTTTTTTGTTCTTGGGTCATCCCAGTTGTGTTCAGGGCTTACTCTGCTCAGGGATCATTCCTGGGGAATCTAGGAGTCAGTGTTAATTCCTGGCTTTATTTTACTATCTTCCTGGCCATGGGTTCCCAATTTTTACAGATTATGCATGAAACAGTGGATTGCTAGTATATATCATCACACTGATCTTCTGATGTTCCTTATCTCCTCCTAATGTGATTCTTAATGCTTTTGAGAAAAGCTTTTCACTTGCCATACATCTGCCTGCTGTTCCTTGGTTTCATCTGTCCTCCCTGTAGAGCTGGGCTACTTTCTCTCTTTATTCCCAAGCCCACATCAATACTCCTAAGTGATACTGAAGGACCAGCTACCTTTGGACACATTGCCTTTCCTTTCAAGTGGCATTTTTGGCTCTCAGACAGACTCTACCTAATTTAGGATTGTAACCACTGATTTGCTTAACTTTTTCTTTCACTCAGACTTCATTCAAACTCTGGGACCATACAGATTTGTAAAAGAGTAAATAAGCATTTTAAGGCAGACCTATAATTCATGTTCAAATAATTTGCTGAAATTCATTATACCATACCTTGCCTTTTATAATATTATTAGCATGATGATCAAAATGGGCTTAAATGGCTTTAGAATTAGGGAGAGAAAGTATGTGTGATATAACAATATAAATAAGGAGTCAGTAGTGCAGTATAGACAACAGAACTCAAGGAGATTTTTTTTTAAAGGTCTATAGGTCCCTACTTCTGCACCCTCATTATCTCGTATTTTCTATGCATAGCACAGTTCCATCCACCTGAAGGTTACCCACACTTTCAGGATAAACAGTAACTGCCTGATGCCAGGGTCTTGTGATTTGAAAAAGTTAGAGAATCAATTCATTGATCTTGGTGGATGGTGGGATGATGGAAGAGGAAGCAAAAGCATAAAGGCCCCAATTACTGTTTTTTTATGGGGTGGTTACATTAAGTACAAGCTATTTATTTAAATGCAGGAAGAAAAATACTTAAAATATAGACATTTTTTGATACTGTGTTTATATATCTTGCTATGTGTTTTAGAATAAGTCACTTTGCAACAATCAGATGAATAATGACTTCCTGTTGGGCTAAATACCATGAAGAAAATGCATTTAGTGGCAGAAGTAGGATAAAGCCAGGGATGGCAGTGGCAAGAATTAGGAGGAGTTTTTACTAAAACATGGTCTAAATGATGGGATGGAGGATGGGACTAAAACTATTAAAACATGGTCTAAATGATGGGATAGGATAGATATCTGGAGGAACAAGTGCCAGGCAGATGGAGAAAAGCTTGACTTTTGAAACCTATATTGAGACTTAAATGTCAAACATTGTATCCTAGCCTGACCTCTGCCTTCCTGTCTCCAGCCATTGTCTTAGACTCACTGAACTCCCCTTTCAAAGCGCTGTGTCTTTGCTTTATTTTCTCTACATACCCTTCCTCTTTTTTTTTCCCCCCCTTGGGAAAAATCACAATTAGAACATAGATAAAAATGTCTTTTATCCCACCCCTACCCACATCCCTCCCTTTTACTCTCACCCCCACAAGTTCTCATCTCCAGGAAGCACTGGCTTTCCCCCTCCCCACTTCATTGCTTTCTCTCTGTCAGTCTTATTTCTAATCTGCACTTATTGACTTGGACTGTAATGTATTTGTTTAAAATTTTTCTTCCTTTGTAGAGTATATGCCCCAACTTAATCTTCTTTAGATTTCTACCTAGAACATGGCAGGTGGTATCTATGGAAGGCAGCAAAGAATGATGGGAAAAAGAATGGTTGGGAGAAAAGAGTGAATGTTAGCAGGAAATGAATATGAAAATATTTTCTAGAAGATATGAAATGAAGTATACTCAGAAAAAGGTGAATTAAAAATGAATAAAGTCAATTTTAGTAAATGTTGAAGGTACCTCCAAACGTGTGCATAAGGGATCCAAAGGCCCTTCTAGGTCATTTATTCTTGCTCAGTTGGGCCAGTCATTCAATTCAAGGCCTGAGGACTAATACTAGTTGGGTCCTGTTGTGCTGTGGATACCTGGACTACTCTAGCATTCTGAGTGCTGCATCTACAGTGATGAGGAACCATGTGGTGCTGGACTTCAAATTGGGACTTTCTGCCTGCAAGACATGTGGTCTTACCCCCTATACTATCCTTCTAGCTCTGAAGATGATTTTAGAATATTACCAGTGATGGCACCCTGTGATTTTCTAGAAACCAAGTGATGACTTAGTCATTGGTATCTCATGAGGCAAAATCAAACTTATTATTTCTAGGTTGGTAACCTTCTGAAAGTAGGAGTGGCTCTACTTTTTTCATTTTAAGTCTGCCTTTATATATATATATATATCTTTAGCCCAATATCTATATCTATCTATCTATCTATATCTATCTATCTATCTATCTATCTATCTATCTATCTATCTATCTATCTATCTATCTATATTGCATTCTTCATGGGTTAGATTACAAGAATGGAAGCCTAAATCTGCTTTCTGTATAACCACTTCCCTTCTTTAGCAGTGTGCTTGGGAAATGATACTCTGTACCAGAAAGCAAACTAATATGCTTTTTGCCTTCTTAGCCTTTTCATCACCTTGTTAGCTTGAGACCACTATTTTTCTTTTAAATTATGCCCAGTTGTGCCAGAGGCTAGTCCCAGCTCAGTGCTCCCACTGGTGCTGTTGAATGTGTATGTGGGTGACAAGGTGGGCGTTGGAAGTGGGGTGGTGAGGAACTTTGTATCCAAACACTGCCCCAAATTAGACCTGGAACTCCCACATACAAAACATGCTCAACCTTTTAAACTGTTTCCCTCCACGGTCACATTTTTCATCTTGGAACATTGATATCTGATTATTGAGTGGGATAGGAATGGAGTATTTTAATTTAGCACCTTCAGACTGTAACTGTTGGCATATTATTGCATTTGGAGATGTTTTGGTATTTTTGTGTTTGTTAATTAGAAGAAGAAAATAAGAACTTCAGCTACCAGCTTGTTCCATTGTGAAAATCATTACAGTATTTGAACAGTCATCATGACTATATTAAACATCCTATTAATGTTGCTTTGCATTTCTTGAATGCTAGTAAACTTGGAATTTTTTATTGGTGGACTGGGAGAAAATGAGGGGACCTGTCGGCTTTGCCTGTTTCTCTTCTCTTGTCATCTGAAGCTCTCCTGAGAGGGCCAGGTCCTATCAGAACCTATGGGACACAGCAAAAGCAGTACTCAGAGGAAAATTTATAGCTTTACAAGCACACATCAGGAAGAAAGAAGGGACATACCTCAATAGCTTAATGAGGCAGCTTATATAATTAGAAAATGATCAACAAAAGGAACCAAAAATAGGGAGACAGAAGAAAATAAAAAAGCTTAGAGCAGATATCAATGAAGTGGAAACTCAAAACACAATCGGAAAGATCAATGAAAGCAGAAATTGGTTCTTTAAAAAAATAAACAAGATTGATAGACCATTGGCAAAACTCACAAGGAAAGAGAGAGAAACTTAATAACCTATATCAGAAATGAAAAGGGGGAGATCACTATAGATATTCCAGAGATTCAAAGGGTAATCAGATTACTTTGAGAGACTCTATGCCACTAAACATGAGAACCTGGAAGAAATGGGTAAATTCTTGGACTCCTATTACTTTCCAAGGTTGAATAAGGAGAACGTAGCATATCTAAACACCCCTATCAATACTGAGAAATAAAACGGTAATCAAATGTCTGCCCAAAAACAAAACTCGAGGACCAGATGGATTTAGTAATGAATTCTTTCAAACCTTTCAAGAGGATATACTAACAATCCTGGCCAGGCTCTATCATGAAATTAAAAAAAGATGGGAACACTTCCAAATAGCTTTTATGAAGCCAACATCACCTTGATACCAAAACCAGAGAGAGATGCTGCCAATAAAGAAAATTATAGACCAATATCCCCGATGAACACTGATGCAAAGATCCTCAACAAAATCCTGGCAAATAAGATCCAATGCCTCATCAAGAAGATCATTAACTACAATCAAGTAGGTTTCATCTCAAAAATGCAAGGATGGTTTAACATCCGTAAATCTATCAACATAATACACAGCATCAACAACAAGAAAAATAAAAATCACATTATCATATCAAAAGTTGCAGAGAAAGCATTTGATAAGGTCCAACATCCATTCTTGATAAAAAATAAAAACCTCTCAGCAAGATGGGAATGAAAGGAACCCTTCTCAATATAGTTAAGGCCATCTACCACAAGCCAATGGCAAATATCATCCTCAATGGAGAAAACTAAAAGCCTTTCCTCTGAATTCTGGTACAAGACAAGGCTGTCCTCTCTCAGCTCTCCTATTCAACATAGTACTGGAAGTACTAGTTATAGTGATTAGGCAAGAAAAAGATATCAAAGGCATCCAGATAGGAAAGGAAGAAGTCAAACTCGCATTGTTTGCAGATGACATGATACTCTACTTAGAAAACCCTAAAGACTCTACCAAAAAGCTTCTAGAAACAATACACTCATATAGCAAGGTGGTAGGCTACTTAATTAACACACAGAAATCAATGGCCTTTTTATACACCTATAATGATAGGGAAGAAATGGACATTAAGAAAACAACCCCATTCACATTGCTGCCACACAAACTCAAATACCTTGGATCAACTTGACTAAAGACGTGAAGGACCTATACAAAAAGAACTATAAACCACTCCTCCAAGAAATAAGAGAGTGCATGTGGGAATGGAAACACATACCCTGCTCTTGGATTGGCAGGATTAACATCATTAAAATGGCAATACTACCCAAAACATTGTACAGATTTAATGCGATCCTTCTAAAGATACTCATGATTTTCTTCAAAGAAGTGGATCAAACACTTCTGAAATTCATTTGGAACAATAAACAGCCTTGAATAGCTAAAGCAACCCTTGGGAAAAGGAATATGGGAGGCATTACTTTCCCCAATTTTAAACTGTATTACAAAGCAATAGTTAGCAAAAGAGCATGACATTGGAATATAGATAGACATTCAGATCAGTGGAATAGGCTTGAGTACTCAGAGAATGCCCCCCCCCCCCCCGACATACAATTATCTAATTTTTGATAAAGGAGCAAGAAATCCTAAATGGAGCAGGGAAAGAAAGCCTCTTCAACAAGGGGTGTTAGCACAGCTGGTTAAACACTTGCAAAAAAGGCTAACTCAGACCCCCCTGCTAACACCATAGGAAGGTAAAATGCAAATGCATTTAAGACCTTGCTATCAGACCTGAAACCATAAGGTATATAGAACAACACATAGGCAAAACACTCAATGAGATTGGTACTAAAAGCATCTTTAAGGAGGAAACTGCACTCTTCCAACAGTGGAAGCAGAGATAAACAGATGGGAATATATTAAGCTCAGAAGCTTCTGCTCTTTAAAGGAAATAGTGCCCAGGATACATGAGCCACCTACTGAGTGGGAGAAACTATTCACCCAATACCCATCAGATAAGGAGCCAACATCCAAAGTATACAAGGCACTGATGGAACTTTACAAGAAAAAAAAATACCTCTAGCCCCATCAAAAAATGGGGAGTAGAAATGAACACTTTTATGAAGAAGAAATACTAATGGCCAACAGGCACATAAAAACATGTTCCACATCACTAATCATCAGGGAGATGCAAATCAAAACAACTATGAGGTGCCATCTCATGTCATAGAGATTGGCGCACATCACAAAGAATGAGAACAAGCAGTGTTGGCGGGGATGTGGAGAGAAAGGCACTCTTAATCACTGCTGGTGGGAATGCCGTCTAGTTCAACCTTTATGGAAAGAGATATGTAGATTCCTCCAAAACCTGGGAATTGAGTTCCCAGTTGATCCAGCTATACCACTCCTAGGGATGTATCCTAGAAACACAAAAATACAATAGAAAAATCCCTTCCTCACACTTGGCAAATTTCCTGCTGTTTATGAATTAGAGCAAAGTAATGCTGCTATTCTGGAAGGACTAAGCAGCAAAGATGGAAGAAAATAGGGAAAGAATGAAATGAATTCACTGGGTTTAGAAGTCATGAGAAAGTTTGGCTTAACAAGGATTTTTTAAGAGATAATTGGGTTTTTGTTTTAATTATTCTGACAAGCCAAGTTGAAAATGATTAAATTGTGGGGGCCTGAGCAATAGCACAACAGTAATGCCTTAACTGGTAGTACTTACTGGCAGTAATGCCAGTAACTTTCTTAATTGAATCACCAGGCATTGCAAAGTTACAAAGTTATTCCTTGAATGGGTTTTAAACATATGTGTTCCAGAACCAATGCCTTTACCAGTGTTCACTTCTCTCCATCACTATTCCCAGTTACCTTCATGCCACCTCCTTTTTTTTTCCCTCCCTGCCCATTCTAACCATATTGTCATGGAGCCAAGAATGTGCTCAGGGCAAGATCTTCAGGAGTACTGAGCTGAGGCTTCTGGGGAAGAGAGAACTGAGTGATTTCAGACAACTCTTCAAACATTCAGTTTTTTGTTGTTACTTCTGAAAAAAAAAAGGAAAATATTCTATTATAAAAATATTATCTTAGATTTTCCAATTTATTTTATTTTCCTCTTAAACAGTGGTAATATATAGGTTTTTCCTCTTTCTTGGATATTAGAACCTCTATCATTTTTATCTATGTGGATGTGTCACAGCTTTCTACTGAACAGCACTTCCAGCTTTATATCTAGTATTCCTTACCTTTTTTTTAAATTCAGATACTTTATTTTAAAATATACAAAGAAGAGGGAAAACTTAGGAAATCACCCCAATTATGGAAGGCTTTCCTAAAGCAGTATTTCCTATGTACAATATTTTTTCATTGATGGTCAGCACTCTCGTGGCCATTTGGGGATGGGGTGGGGAGGAATCTAGGTCTAAGTCAGGTCTAAGACCTGTGTTCAGGTCTTACTGCTGGCTCTTTATTCAGGAACCAATGGTGTGTGGAGTCCAACAAGCATCAGCTGGTTGCAGGGCAAGCACTTATCTCTGGTCCTGCTGATTATTTAATTCTAGATGGTTGAGTCGATTTATTTAGGGAATAATCTACAGGGATTCATAGATTTCTAAATTGTAATTACTGTTGTATTATAGCTCATTATCATATCTGCCCTCAATTTTCCCACAAACCTACACATTTTGTATTTTGTTTTGCCTAGTCAAAACTTTATATGTTGCCTTTGATTCTCTTATGTCTATTTTTCAAAGGGTAGATTAGGCACACCCTATTGCATTTAATGTTAAGCAATAAACCTAACTGGCTGTAAACCTAGCTGGCTTTCTTTTGCATGAAAGATATTTTTAATGAGTATGTCAAGAATTTAGACACTGTGCACACTTTGGCAGCACATATACTAAAATTGGAACAATACAGAGAAGATTAGCATGGCCCCTGCACAAGGATGACATGCAAATTTGTGAAGTGTTCCATTTTTTAAACACCAAATCCAAAACCAATGACAACAGAATTGATACCCAATCTACAACAAGCTAGACACAGAAGGAACCACTTATACTGGCAGCCCGGGGGGCAAAGGAGAGGGATATGGGATACATGCTGGGAACAGGGTTAAAGGGAGGATAACATTGGTGGTGGGAATGCCCCTGATTCAATGTCAGTATGTACCTAAAATATTACTGTGAAAGATTTGTAATCTACTTTGGTCAAAATAAAAATTATTAAAAAAATAATTTAGACACTAATTTGTTTTAAGTGTCTGATGATCTTCCAAAATCAGTCCAGAACTTATTTCTCTTGAGCAATCATTATTACCACCTCCCTCTTTCAAATGCCCTCATCTCACAACCTGACTAGTAGTAGCTTCTCACTTTGTTTCTCTGTGCTCTAACCTAGTCCACATCAAGACTAAGAACCACATAGCAGCAAGACAATTCTCTAGACTTAAACCCCATTAGTGAATTCCCAGAATCAGTCTGTATTTTAGCCAGAAGAAACTTTTTAGGATTAGACTGATCTTTAGCCTATTTAAAGTAATCTATGTAGAAAAAGGGAAAGTGGCACTTATTCAACCAATTTAAAGTAATCTTTATAACTAGGATATGTAACAGATGGAAAAATTCAAATTAACTTGCTCAAAAAATAGAAATATTTAATAACTGCCAAGTAGATGCCAGCTGTTGTCCTGTCAGCGTTCTGAGCAGGAACACTTGGATTTCATACAAACACTCCTTACTCTGGTCTTCATTATAAGCATCCTTTATTCCCAACAGTATGCAAATGGATATTTTTTTCTACAGTGTGCAAAAGCAAGTCAAAGTGCTGAAATGTGTGCTTTATCATTAAGGCTGTTGTATGCTTGATGGTTGAGTCAGCTTCCCTTTGGTGGTTTCCAGCTTCATTGAAAATTAGGTTCTCAGGTCTTCTGGAAACATAACGAAAGACTCTATCCTAGGCTTCATCCTAGGATCAGTTATGAAAATCAAGACCACCAACTACAGAAGACTGATTAAAACAACAGTGATGGAACAGAACTTCTAGAACCGTAAAGAAAGACTTCATCATAGGCTCCATTCTTTGACCTGTGCAAATACCAAGATCTCTAGATACAGAGGCCTGATCTCATCATTCATGATGGAGCAGAAGTTTCCCATACACCACAAAAGAACCTAGGGGAGAGTAAATGAACATGTATGGAGTCTGTAGTTATATCCATGACAGTATACTTCAAGGGTGGAGAAATCCTTTATCTCTTAGGCCAAGGGAATTTTCTTTCTAATTTTCCCAATATTTACTTGTGCCTATTCAAAAATAAATAAAAGAAGCAGCACAAAATAATTTTTTGGTTTTGTTATTGTTGTTGTTGTTTTCATTTTTTGTGCTTAATTTTGTTTTTATTTCAGGATCATGGTATTGTGTGGTGGTTATCTTTATTGCTGTAGTGCTTTTTGGATTTTTGTTTGATTTTTCTTTTTGTATTGTTGTTGTGTTTTTCTCCCTGTTTCTCTTTCTTCTCTCAAATTGATATTTATAGCCTCTAGAAGGACTCACCCATTTTTTGCTTGTTTGATTTTTACCCCATTTTATTTTTTTCTTTTCTTCAAACAGAACCACATAACTTTTTTTTTTTTTTTTTTTTTTTTAATTTTTTTTTTATTTAAACACCTTGATTACATACATGATTGTGTTTGGGTTTCAGTCATAAAAGGAACACCACCCATCACCAGTGCAACATTCCCATCACCCAAGTCCCAAATCACCCTCCTCCCCACCCAACCCCCGCCTGTACCCTAAACAGGCTCTACATTTCCCTCATACATTCTCAATATTAGGACAGTTCAAAATGTAGTTATTTCTCTAACTAAACTCATCACTCTTTGTGGTGAGCTTCCTGAGGTGAGCTGGAACTTCCAGCTCTTTTCTCTTTTGAGAACCACATAACTTGAACCATCTTGTTCCACCTCTCAAACTGAGGGGGAAATAATGGAGGGTTCCAAGACCAAAAATTGTATGATCACTGAGTAGTAATAAAAATGATCGGACTTAAACACCGAATCCAAAGCCAACAACAACAGAATTGATACCCAACCTACAACAAGTTAGACACAGAGGGGACCACTTATACTAGCAGCCTGGGGGGGGGGGGTAAAGGAGGATACGGGATGCATGCTGGGAACGAGGGTGGAGGGAGGACAACTTTGGTGGTGGGAATTTCCCTGAGTCAATATCAATATGTACCTAAAATATTACTATGAAAGATATGTAATCCACTTTGGTCAAAATAAAAATAATTATTATTATATTAAAAAAAGAAAGAATATTAGGTTCTCCTGTTTTCAGATCCAGTTGTCTACCTCACATTCCAGGTCATTGAAGCCAATTCAGATATATGGAGTGAGTTCTCAGGCTCAGAGTTTGACAAAGCTCTCATTGGTATCTCTACTAATTAGTCATGTTTCTTTATACCTTTCCACATTCCCTATATTAGATTTATACTTACTACAGTATACCTTTTTACATGTAATTATTTGATCATTCTCCCACTAGCTTGTAAGTTTTCTAAGAATATAATTTATTTGACTATAGGTTTCATGGTATGCCATTGCTGGTGCCATAGTAGATTATACTCCAGTAGTAGAGTTCTATAAGTGCAGGTCTCTGATTACTGCACTTTATTCACTATGTCTTTAATTCTTTCTCTCTTGTGAATTTAATATAGAAATTTGTGGGGGACTATGGATATAACTCAGCAATAGAGCATTTGCAAATGTGAGGCTCTCAGTTTGATCCCGGTATCTCTTACCCCAACATGGCCAAAGAAATAGCTTAATGGATAAAGTGTATGCTTTTCATGAGGGAGGCCCAGGTTCAATTCTTGGCACAGAACAGTCCTGTCCTCAAACATAGGTTGTGGCTTCTGCACCAAGAAACAAACAAAATAAACAAATGAAAAGGATTCAGGATTTTTTTTTTTTTTTGGTTTTTGGGCCACACCCAGTAACGCTCAGGGGTTACTCCTGGCTATGTGCTCAGAAGTTGCTCCTGGCTTGGGGGACCATATGGGACACCGGGGGATCGAACCGCGGTCCGTCCAAGGCTAGCATAGGCAAGGCAGGCACCTTACCTTTAGCGCCACCGCCCGGCCCCAAGGATTCAGGATTTTATAGCTCTTTTATGAAGAAATTAATTGTGGTGCCTTTGAAAAAAATATATTCTGTGTTCTCTGTATATTCTACAGAGAGGAGAGGAATGACTATGGTGTTATTTGTGGATTTAACTGTTGGACAGAATGTTAGCTAGAAGGCTCTTCTGTGATTCACACAGGTAAGACATACATTGTACCATTGAATCATACCCTAAAACAACCACAAGATTATTTTTATCTTCTTTTGCCTAAGTAATGTGAATTCAAATTTGTCCTCTTATCCCTGCTGCTGCTTTTCAAGGGGTTTTTGTTTATCCCCTAAGGGCATAGACTGGCAGACTCAGTGATAAGGTTAGCAATGGAAGAAACTTGAAATAGCAAGAGATTGAAATTTTCCTGGTCCATAGGAATAGTAGAGGAAATAAATAACATGGAAAGACCTCTGATATGTAAGAGTTATACATTTGAACTCCTATCTTATGCAATTCTAAAGCAGAAAAAATGACCCTGAACTTGCTACTATGTGATGAAATAGTGCATGTTTCAAGGTTTTCTTTGAAGGTTTTGCTTCTGCACATCTTTCTTGAGACTTTCACATGGATTAATCATTCTTTGTAATGTGCTCTATGGGGACATTTATGTAGATTTTTTGACCCTTGGATTTCCATAGCTCACAAGTATAAATTGAGTATAATTTCATAGAAGGCCTGGTGCTGATTTCTTTGCCCTCGTCACAGTACATTGAGCATATTAGATAACAAATGCTTGTTAAAAATAAACAGCTGAGAGGAAAAAAAGGAACGTTTCCAGAGTGTTGTGATTACTGGGTTTGTGCAAGGGTAAGAAATTTAAGTATTAAGGACTCAAAGGATCAGAGTACATGTCTTTTATAGGCAAGGTTCTAGCTTAGATCCCTAGCACCATATACGAAACAAACCAAGAAAAAAGAAACATAAAATACAGTATGTGAAGCCAGTGAAGATCCAAGGAATAACGTTAAGTAAAGCACAGGAGGTGACTTTCTGTTATTCCTTCCTACTCTATTGCAGTCTGTGGAGTTTATCATCCTATACTCCCCACTGGAGGTCTAGAAAAAGGGGTCTTCTGTCTTAATCTAGAGTGACCAATATTTTAGATTGGTCATTTTTCCCTCATTTATCCCTCCTCTGATGCTTTATATTTTTTTATAAATAAATTCTTTGATTGAATCACCATGTAGTACATAGTTACAAAATTATTCATGATTGAGTTTCAGTCATACAAGGTACATTCTTTACCAGTGTACATTTCCCGGCACCGATAACCTCAGTCATCCTCCTCATGCCCTCTCTACTGCCTGCCTCTGTGGTTGATATTATTCTTTTCTTTTTCTTTCTTTGATACACCACACTCATTTTTAAAGTAACACTTTCATAATATGTTGAATTATGTGAATGAAAAAACATACCAGCGTTAACTTTCCTAGAAAGTATGCAAAATCCTTAAGACTAGCTGACAAAAAGTGCCTTTCATAATAATCAGTTGAAGTCAGGTTCCTAGCAATCTGACCATTATAAAAAGATTATTTAACAATACATAGTTTTCTTCTACCTGTTGTCCCATCATTCCAGATGAGGCCTGCCTCTGGCTGACATCACTGAAGACTAATCCAGAATCGAGGGCAGATCTCTCCCTTATAGCTAGCTCTCAGCAATCTCCATACCTGGCCTGAAACATATAAAGGGGCCCAAATCACTGCTCCTGAAGCATGCTGTTTTATGCTGATTTATGTGGAAATAAGTAAACAGTATATAGTAACAGGGAGTCCCCATACGATCCAGCTATACCACTCCTAGGGTTATACCCTAGGAACAGAAAAGTACAATACAAACATCCCTTCCTCACACCTATATTCATTGCAGCACTATTTACAATAGCCAGACTCTGGAAACAACCAAGATGCCCTTCAACAGATGAATGGCTAAAGAAACTGGTACATACACACAATGGAATATTATGCAGCCCTCAAGAGAGATGAAGTCATGAAATTTTTCTATACATAGATGTACATGGAACCTTTTATGCTGAATGAAATAAGTCAGAGGAAATAGTCTTACTCATTTACGGGTTTTAAGAAAAATAAAAGACATTTTTGCAATAATTCTCAGAGACAAAAGAGAGGAGGCTAGAAGGTCCAGCTCACAACATGAAGCTCACCACAGAGAGATGAGTGCAGTTAGAGAAATAACTACATTGAGAACTATCATAATAATGTGAATGAATGAGGGAAGTAGAAAGCCTATCTAGAGTACAGGTGGGGTATGGTGGGGAGGAGAAAGACTTGGGACATTGATGATGGGAATGTCGCACTGGTGAAGGGGGGTGTTCTTTACATGACTGAAAGGCAACTACAATCATGTGTGTAATCAGGGTGTTTAAATAAAGATATTAATAAAAATGGAACTATGGGTTGGAACAATATAATTAGCATTCTTTTTTTTTTTTTTTTTGGTTTTTGGGCCACACCCAGTAACGCTCAGGGGTTACTCCTGGCTATGTGCTCAGAAGTTGCTCCTGACTTGGGGGACCATATGGGACACCGGGGGATCGAACCGCGGTCCGTCCAAGGCTAGCGCAGGCAAGGCAGGCACCTTACCTTTAGCGCCACCGCCCGGCCCATAATTAGCATTCTTAAAGAATAGGAAAGCACAAGTGATGTAGAAACAATAAATAAATCATTGATAAGAATTTTTCAGAGGTCTAGCTGTTCCTGTGGAAAATACACTTAACTACAAAACATTGTGCTCAAATATTAAAATCCAAAGATAGATACAAAATACTTAAAGCTGCAAGATCAAAAAGAAACACATATACAAAGGAAATCCCACAAAATGTCAGCAGGTCTATCAAATGAAATTCTTCAAGCTAGTAGAGTATGGAAGGATACAGTACAAAACTCAAAGAAATGCACACCTTAGTGGTTAATGACTGAAAATATACATTTAAGGCTTTAATTTTGTTTTTGTTTTTGGGACACACCCAGTGACGCTCAGGGGTTATTCCTGGCTATGAGCTCAGAAATTGATTCCTGGCTTGGGGACCATATGGGACACTTGGGATCGAAATGTAGTCCATCCTAGGCTAGAGCATGCGAGGCAGACACCTTACCACTCGTGCCACCACTCCGGCCCCATAAGCTTTAATTTTTAATAGCTAATTTTTTTTCTAACTCTACTTAAACACTGTGGTTTACAAAGTTGTTCATAATACAGTTGTTTAGTACATTGAGTGTGTCATGCATTTCATACATTCAGCACCAATCACATGAGTGTGACCTTCTTGCCACTCCTCTCCCCAGTTTCCTATCTTTTCCCTCCAGACCTGCCTTCTTAGCAGGCATAAAATAATTTGTTTTATATTTCTTGTTACAAAAAAATGGAAAATTGAGTTATCAAAAAATAGTTCAATAAGAGAAAATCAGTGGGCTTCTATGCTTTTCTTATGAAATTTGCTGTGCTTCTACTTGACTGTCAGTATTACAGAATTAGGAGGAGCTGTTGAACTGAGGTAATTCCTCAGTTTGATATCTTTTGAGATTAATTTTGAGGCTGTGATGCTGGGCCATTTTTTATGCAAGAGGCTGTGGGTATGCTGATGGGACATCAGTCCATCCCTCTCCTGAGAGAGTACCAGAGTTTCAACTATGTACCTGGGAGTTTCATTGATTTGGTATCTCTCCTGAAATTAATTGTGAATTTTTTGAAGCAGATTGTTATATGCCAGAAGCAATGGGGGGTGTGGATGTGGCTTCTGGGTCTTCCAGAAGTAAGGAGATAGGGATGGGAGGAGGTGGCCTGCCCCATTTTGAGAAGTTTTCAGCCTGAAAAGTAGTGTACCTTGAAGACTTATTTAAAGCTTTTAAAAGAAGGTAACACACTGGAAAAATAATCAGGATCATTTCCTAAATTTGGTATACTATGGAGCCATGATCCCCAAGACCCAAACCAAATAAAATCAAATAACGTAATGACAAACCTTACTAGAGTAACCGTCTTGCCTCTCTGTCTCTCTGTGTATGTGTGTGTTCTCCTTAGTTGTACTCGGGAGTTGGAACCCATTTTTGAGAGCTTCTTTGGAGTTTCTACCAGGGTAGCACAGCTAGTAGTATATCTTTTACCGAAGAACAGTCCTTTTCTGTTTGGGGAAGGCCATCCTTTTTGACCAAGCTTCAAGAGGAACATACATGGAGCAGTGAATGAGTAAGGAGGCATCTGCCTAGATGGCCAAATCAATCAGCCAAATCAATCTAATCAATCAATCAGATGTCACAGTCTGATTACCCTCACATGAAAGATCTGTGCCTTAATCCCTCACTCTAACTTTCTCTCTGGCCTGAAGATACCTTTTTTCTTTTTTGAGGGTATATGGTGAGGTTAAGTCACACCTAGTGGACTTTGCAGTTTCTTCAGAAATTGGGTTTTTGATTTTTTTACTCTCCTTCCTCCTCTTCCTTCTCTGCTGTAGCACTCTGCCTCTTCTGCTTCCTCCTCCTTTTCTCCTTCTTCCTTTTTCTGCTCTTCCTTTGCCTGCTTCTCTCCCTACCAAAGAAAGTAAATTCTGAGTACTACCTGGTAATTCCTTTTTCACTTAAAGGCAGAGAGTTGATCAGATATATTAACTCATTTATGGAAAGTCAAGGGCACAGTTACATAAGTATTGTCTAAGAACTATCTAGCTGTGTAAGCTCTTTTGGTATTTATGTACCCAAGAAGAATGATAACCTACTTAGCAAAGATAATTTCTTCTGGAAAATCATGCCTTTTAAGTAGATACTTTTCATGAGTTCATGCACAGGGATTGCTATATTTATGCACTGAAGCCAGTCAGGCTCTTCAGCACATATGGGAGAAGCTTAAATGACTTGTAAAGATAGTTACTGCTAGTGGGATTTCATTTTAATTGTGGGCAATATTTGATTTAGATGATTGTGGATTGTGGAGGTGCAAATGTAAGTAAGATTTATGTAGGTAATTGTGATAATTGAGTGACTACAATATAATACAGGCAATAGAAAACAAGCTGCTATATACTTTGGTTAATAAAGAAACTTAACTTATTAAGACTTAAGAGGATCAGTTGCAGTTTGTAGTGGAATTGGAGTTGAGAAATTTATCTCAAGGATAAACAGTGTGTCTTAAACATAGAGTTGGATTTTATGATAAATCCAGCAGTAGGGGGTCAGAAGTGTGTTTTGCCTTGCACGAGTAGCCAACCCAGGATGGACAGTGGTTTGATTCCCAGCATCCCATATGGTCCCCCTGAGCCTACCAGGGGCGATTTCTGAAAGCAAAGCTAGGAATAATTCCTGAGCCATCAGTGTATGACACCCTCCCTCCCCCCAAAATCCAGCAATAGAAGGAGGTTAGTCCCTCCTTATAAATAAATGGAAATGCACATGATCTTTCTAGGTCAATGCCAGGTAAAAGAAAGAGGAGATATAATTTCATGTTGAATTAGAATGTGAAGTTGTGAAACAGGATCTTCTACGATGATGCCAATAATCATGACTTCTTTGTCAGTTTTATTTAGAGATATTTAGCATCTCTTCAGCATAATGCTTGATAAGCCTTATTTAAACTATAAGATATGTAATTTTTTAAATAATATTCCCAAATCATAGGGCAGTCTTAAAGGTGTACTGGATATCTATGAATTTTAACAAGTTGGAAGATGGGTTCAAAGGAATAGAGAGCATGCCTTGCATGTATGAGGCCAGATGTTTGACTCCTGAACACTACCAAGTATAACCTCTAGCACCATCAGATCACACGTTACTGCAATTTCAGGCCAAAGCATGGATCATTAGGCCTGCAGTGCCAGACCAAATATCACTTGGAGTAATCCCCACATTCCTGAGATTCATTGATGAGGCTTCTGTAAAAATTATAATGGTGGTGACTTCTGACAACTGGCACACTCTCAGGGCCTGGAGCTCACTCAGGCTGGCTAAATGGGAGATTTCCTCTTTCAAGTGGTAATATTGGGTAATAATAGCACAACCAGCTTAGAAATTTGCTCTTATTTCTAAAGTATGATCCAAAGAAGACTAAATCATTATTAGTTTAGAGGATTAGTCAGATTTCAGAGTCACAAGCTCAAAATCCAAGTCACAAAAAGCAAAATCTTGGTGTCATGTGGTTTACTTTCATCAGGTCAAGTAGCAACTTAGGCAAAATTAAGAGTGTTTTAATGTTGAGGTTCAGTCAAATGTTAAGGTGTAGATTCATTTTTTGGGGGGGCATACCCATTTGACGCTCAGGGGTTACTCCTGGCTATGCGCTCAGAAATTGCCCCTGGCTTGAGGGGACCATATGGGACGCCGGGGGGAGGGGGGTGTCGAACCGTGGTTCATCCTAGGCTAGCGTTTGCAAGGCAGCTGCCTTACCTCTAGCACCACCTCTTCGGCCCCTAAGGTGTAAATTATGAGGTGAAAACAGTGGGCTCTCACAGGAGGTTAGTCTGTTAGAATAGAAATGTTGAGTCAGTTGAAAACTTCAAGGTGTGGAGTGTGTAAATAAACATTATTTCTTTTTTTTTTTTTTTTGGTATTTGGGCCACACCCGTTTGACGCTCAGGGGTTACTCCTGGCTATGTGCTCAGAAATCGCCCCTGGCTTGGGGGGACCATATTGGGACGCCGGGGGATCGAACCCGCGGTCCTTCCTTGGCTAGCGCTTGCAAGGCAGACACCTTACCTCCAGCGCCACCTACCCGGCCCCAATAAACATTATTTCTGGGGCCGGGAAGGTGGCGCTAGAGGTAAGGTGTCTGCCTTACAAGCGCTAGCGTAGGACGGACTGCGGTTCGATCCCCCCGCGTCCCATATGGTCTCCCCAAGCCAGGGGCGATTTCTGAGCTCATAGCCAGGAGTAACCCCTGAGCGTCAAACGGGTGTGGCCCAAAAACCAAAAAAAAAAAAAAAAAAAAAAAATTATTTCTAAGGTTAAATCTGCTAAGGCTTCTACTGACTACGCTGCTGCGCTAGTCTTAAAACAGCTGAAGCTACTGAATCAAGTTGGTTGCTATAATAGGCAATAGGCCTTTGTTTATTACTATGTTCTTTCTTGTGTTAGTATTCCAGGAGTCTGATTATCTCTTTCACGCACAAATACAGTGAAATGTTTGAAATAGGTAGCCTTGAGGCAGGCAGTTCTTTTATAGCCTATTTGGGTCTTGAAAAAATACATCCTAAAATCCTTCTCATATTTATCTTCCCAAGAGATGCCATAGAATAGGGATTCTAACAGGGCAGAAACTGATTGTACTTGATAATAATGTTTGAAGCCTAGAATCTTTTGAAGCTATTGCTTAATTGTGGGTCTGGGAAATTCTTGGAGTCACTTGATTTTTTTATTTGAGATAAAAGGAATTCCTTCATCAATAATAATAGGTAATGGATAGTGAATGGAAATAATTTTGAGGGTTTTTTTTTATTTTTTTGAGACTTTATTTCCCCTTTAAGCTAACTGCTGCAACAAATAATAGGAATTTTTAGTACTCTCTTCAATAACTAAGCAGAACAAGAGATCATATATATATATATATATATATATATATATATTATATATATATATATATATAAAAGGAATAATTTCTCAGGGATTTGTAGGGTACTTCTAAGGCATTACTTCTAGTTCTGTTTTCAAAATCACTCCTTGCAGGCTCGGGATGCCAGGGATTGAACCTGGGTCTGCCGTGTGCAACTCTTTACCTGTTGTGCTATTACTCCAACGCTGGTGCTTCATTCTTGATGGAGCAAGTTCATAAGGGGTCTCACTGGTGTTTAAATATAGCTGTTATAGCTATTGTTGTTGGGGCCAGAGAGATAGCATGGAGGTAAGGCATTTGCCTTGCATACAAAAGGACAGTGGTTCGAATCCCGGCATCCCATATGGTCTCCCAAGCCTGCCAGGAGCGATTTCTGAGCATAGAGCCAGGAGTAATCCCTGGGTGCTGCTGGGTGTGTCCCAACCCTCCTCCCCCAAAAAAAAAGAATAAGGGAAAAAGCCATACAAGTGAACCATTTGGAGGCTGGAAGGGTTTAAAACAAAAGAAGTTTGGGACTGAAACAATGTGATAACCAGGAATAAATTAATCGTGCTATTAGCTTTTAATAGAGATATCTCTGTCCTGCCCATTGGTTTCTGGGCTGGCAGGATTGGCCTGCTGCAGAGCCTCATTATCAGGAACATTCAATCTGTTGTCAACTAATTTTTCTGCTGGTGAGTTGGTGAGGATCCTTAGGCTTTAGTGTATATTTAGGCCATTTGGGAAGAGGTTTAGTCATGCTTATTCAATCTTTTTTGATAGGCTTTGCCATTTTATTCTCCTAATTTTAGTATTAGAAGTAAGCTTATACTTAACTAAGAGGAATTCTTCCTCTACTATATCAATTTTGACCATGAAAGATCAAATTTAGGGTGATTAGGAAGTTCTGTGTAAGGTCTTCATTAGAAGTAAACTGTATTGGCCATTTTATTTTAGAAAGGCATAAAAGCTATGTGACCATGGCTTTATCACATAGCGTGAAAAAAATAAAATTAAAAAGACAACATTTTTCAACCAAAAGTTCCAGTCATTTGAACTGTTTGAGAAGTAATTTGTTTTCTGATCTTTGGTAGATACCCTCATTAAATTTTTCTTTCACCATGAAGAATTTATTATTTTGTGGAAATTAGGTTTAAAGTAAAATTTACATCAACTAAAATTAGGCAAGGTTTCCCATTTATATTTTTCATTTCCCCTTGATTATTTATTGTTATATTTGATGAAAGGTTTCAAAGAAAATTCTTGGAGTCTTTTCCATCTGGGAGAGACCTAATGGTAATATATTAGTAGTTATTAGCATTAGGTATGAGGGCATTCAAGCTGAAGAATTTACATAGGTCTTTGAAGATAATCTTTGCTCCAATATTCTAGTTATCACAATGAGACATTAATTGTTGTACCTATCATTTTGATCTGTGTTTGTACAATAAACACAGATAAATGCCAGGAGGATCTGGCTTTGGAGCTGCAGTATGTTAAAACCAATAGTTCCGTAGATTTTTTTGTTTATGATCTTGATTCAAGGTCTTATAAGATGTTTAACTGTTTAACTATAGCCTTTAATGTTAAAGGAGTTGCATAAATTTTGTGGCTTTGGCTTGCTTTGTGTACTGCTAAGAAATGTTATAATGTACTACAATCTGGAGGCTCAAGAGACAGAGTAAATGTGCATGTATTTTGTTTTATTTTTCTTAAATTTTTTTTTTGGCTGAAAACTCAAAATGAAGGTGTCAGCAAGAGGATGTCTTTGAGAATTCTGTTTATGGGTGATTGCCTTCCCACTGTAACTTCACCTTGTCCTTTCTTTGCATCTTTGTCTTCAATAAAATTAAAAAAAAGAGAGAGAGAAAATGTTTAACTGTAATCACAAGTTTAGTCAGATCAGTGCTACTTCTTTTACTTTCTGGAGAAGCCTTTTTATAAATATTCTCAGGACTCTCTTCATGCATTTACAAATAAGGCAACTCCAGTAGATTGGATGACCTTACTTATTATATGGACTAAGAATGCTATGGAGGACAACTTGGAAGTCTCTGTATAGTAGTCCAGTCAGTGCCAAGAAAACTCTAGGCGTGTCTTGTAAAAAAAAAAATTAAGTGATAGATGTGGACTTTTTCCTTGTGGAGAATCTCAATTATCATTCTTAGAGCTTTGTTATTTTTTTTTTTACCATCCATTTCTGCTTTACTGGTAACTGCCTATGTGTGGTGTGTACAATCTAATAAAGATATAGAATCCTGATATTATTATAGGCACTAATAATGGCTCTAGATTCCTTAATTTCTGAGGAAAAAGAAAACAAAACAAAAGAAAAGGAATGGGGGACTGGTGTGGCTTTTTTTCTTTTTTTGCATAGGCGCAATAAGTATTGGGAAAATTAGAAAGGAAATCTTCTTGGTCTAGGAGATACAGAGTGTCTCCACCCTTCAAGCATACTGTCCCGAGAGCAACTGCAGGCTTTGGACATGTTCATTGTCAAACCTCAAGGTCTTTAATATGGTGCCAGGAAACGTTATGCTCATTTGTGATTGTCAAATTCAGTCTTCTATAATTAGAGATAATGGTTTTTACAGGTCTTAGGGTGAAGACTAGGATAGAGTCTTCGTTTATGGTTCCTGAAGTTCTGCTCAGTCACAGTTGTTGCAGTCAGTCTTCTGTAATTAGTGAAATTGGTTTTTGCACAGGTCAAAGGATGAAGTAAGTGTCTTTGATCCTTAGGTGATGAGGTGGGGCAACCTGCATTTAGATCAAGTTTTGCTGTTTCCTCATCATCAGGATGCTGAATGAACATACCCTGACATAAGTTGGTGATAGAGTTGTTAGGGACTCCCCTGGGGAGGAGTTTGATTCCTGGTACTGTTGCAGGGAACTGTGTCAGTTCTAAGGTTGGGATCCGAGGTTCAGGGTTGCAGGATTGATATCCAATCGTGTGAGGATTTTTGTTTGTTTGTTTGTTTTTTGGTTTTTGGGTTACACCCGCAGCACTCAGGGGTTACTCCTGGCTCTACCCTCAGAAATGGCTCTGGCTTTGGGGACCATATGGGATGCCAGTATTTGAACCACTGTCCTTCTGCATGAAAGACAAATGATTTTATGAAGCCAACATCACTTTGATACCAAAACCAGACAGAGATGCTGCCAAAAAAGAAAATTGCAGATCAATATTCCTGATGAACACAAATGCAAAGATCCTCAACAAAATCCTGGCAAATAGAATCCAATGCCTCATCAAGAAGATCATTCAGCACGATCAAGTAGGTTTCATCCCTGGAATGCAAGGATTGTTTAACATCCATAAATCTATCAACATAATACATAACTTCAACAACAAAAAAATAAAAATCACATGATCATATCAATAGACGCAGAGAAAGCATTTGATAACGTCCAATACCCATTCTTGATCAAAACTCTCAGCAAGATGGGAATGAAAGGAACTTTTCTCAGTCTAGTTAAGGCCATCTACAAGAAGCCAATGGCAAATATCCTCAATGAGGAAAAACTAAAAGCTTTCCCTCCAAATTCTGGTACAAAACAGAACTGTCCTCTCTCACCACTTCTATTCAACACAGTACTGTACTTACTTTCTATAGCGATTAGGTAAGAAAAAGATATCAAGGGAATCCAGATTGGAAAGGAAGAAGTCAAACTCTCACTGTTTGCAGATGACATAATACTTTACTTAGAAAACCCTAAAGACTCTACCAAAAAGCTTCTAGAAGCAATAGCAAATATAGCAAAGTTGCAGACTACAAAATTAAAACACAAAAATCAATGGTCTTTTTATACACTAATATGATAGGGAAGAAATGGACATTAAGAAAACAACCTCATTCACATTAGTTCACACAAATTCAAATATCTCGGAGTCAACTTGACTAAAGATGTGAAGGACTTATACAAAGAAAACTATAAAACACTGCTTCATTAAATAAGAGAGGACACTAGGAAATGGAAACACATACCCTGCTCATGGATTGGCAGGATTAACATAATTAAAATGGCAATATTCCCCAGAACATTGTACAGATTTAATGTAATCCCTCTTATAATACACATGGCATTCTTTAAAGAATTGGATTAAACACTTCTGAAATTCATTCGGAATGAGAAACACCCTCGAATAGGTAAAGCACTCCTTGGGAAAAGAAATATGGGAGGCATTACGGTCCCCAATTTTAAATTGTATTACAAAGCAATAGTTATCAAAACAGCATGGTATTGGAATAAAGAGAGACCCTCAGATCAGTGGTATAGGCTTGTGGACTCAGAGAAAGTTCTTCAGACATACAATCACCTAATTTTTGATAAAGGAGCAAGAAATCCTAAATGGAGCAAGGAAAGCCTCTTCAACAAGTGGTGTTGGCACAACTGGTTAGCCACTTGCAAAAAAGTGAACTCAGATCCCCGGCTAACACCATGTATGAAAGTAAAATCCAAATGGATTAAAGACCTTGATAAGAGATCTGAAACCATTAGGTATATAGATCACCTTGTAGGTAAAACACTCCATGACATTGAGACTAAAGTCATCTTCAATGGGGAAACAGCACTCTCCAAACAAGTGGAAGCACAGATAAACTGTTGGGATTATACTATGCTGAAAAGCTTCTGCACCTCAAAGGAAATAATGCCCAGGATACAAGATCCACTCACTGAGTGGGAAAAACTATTCACCCACTACCCATTAGAAAGGGGCTAATATCCAAAATATACAAGGCACTAACAGAACTTTACAAGAAAAAAAAACCATGTAAGCACATCAAACAATGGGAAGAAGAAATGAACAGACACTTTGATAAAGAAGAAATACAAATGGCCAAAGGGCACATGAAAAAGTGCTCCACATTACTAATCATCAGGGATATGCAAATCAAAATAACTATGAGGTTCCAATTTATGCCACAGAGATTGGTGCACATCACAAAGAATGAGAACAAGCTGTACTGGCGGTGATGTGGAGAGAAAGGAACTCTTATTAACTGCTGGTGGGAATGCCACCTAGTCCAACCTTTATGGAATGTGATATGGAGATTCCTCCAAAAACTGGAAATTGAGTTCCCATAAGATCCAGCAATATCACTCCTGGGATATACTCTAGGAACAGAAAAGCACAATTAAAAAATCCCTTCCTCACACCTTTATTCATTTCAGTGCTGTTTACAATAGCCAGCCTCTGGAAACAACCAAGATGCCCTTCAACAGATGAATGGCTAAAGAAACTGTGGTACATATACACAATGGAATATTATAAAGCTGTCAGAAGAGATGAAGTCATGAAATTTTCCTATACATGGATGGACATGGAATCTATTATGCTGAGTGAAATCAGTTAGAGGGAGATAGACACAGAATAGTCTCACTCATCTATGGGTTTTAGAAAAAGTAAAAGAAATTTTTGCAATAGTCCTCAGAGACAAAGAGAGGAGGGCTGGAAGGTCCAGTTCACGACATGAAGCACAAACATTGGTGAGTGAAGGTAGAGAAATAACTATACTGACAGCTATCATAACAATGTGAATGAATGAAGTAGAAAGCTTTTCTAGATTACAGGTGGGGGTGGGTTGGGGAAGAGGGAGATTTGGGACACTGGTGTTGGGAATGTTGCACTGGTGAAGAGGGTTGTTCTTTACATGACTGAAACCCAACTACAATCATTTGTAATCAAGGTGTTTAAATTAAGATATTATGAAAAGATATTACTATAAAAATAAAAAATATTTGCTAGGATTTCCAAAAAGCTAACTACTTTTAGGACTGGTTGACAGTCTTATTTTTGTTCTGATTCTTATTTTGAAATATCTTCAACTAAAAAGCTGGCAGTTTTTTTTTGTTTTGTTTTGTTTTGTTTTACTATTCTTTATTTAAATGATTTGCCCTTACATTTTTAGCTCTTACTGGTTTTTAATATATTTTGAATTTAAGTTAATATTTCTGGGCATCTGTGGAGATGATGGTGACGTTTTTAACCTATTGAGCCATCCTTTTGTTCCCAAGTACAGTTTTACTTATTTATTGCTCACGTGTGTGTGAGTGTGTATGTTAATTTGTATTTGAATTTCACCGTCTGTTGCTCAGGCTTAACACCTGTCTTTGTACTCAGGTGTAATTCCTGGCAGTGCTCAGTGTTCATATCGAATTGGCTCAGCCATGTTCAAAACAAATGCTTTACCTGCTGTCCTAGCTCTCCAGCCATATATAGTTTTGGTTTGTGAGACACAATGGGTATTTTTAGAACACTGCTCCTTCTAGATCTTGCCTCAGTGTCCCTGTGGTGCTTTTAGGACATGTAGTCCCAAGAATGAACCCCAGACCTCTTGCATGGAAAGCATGTGCTTCTGTCTGTGGAGGCACCTCTTAGGCTAACTAGGTAAAATTTGAACTAAACATCTATCTTTTTATGAAATACTACTGGTGCATTTGTTAACTTTTATTTTTTGTTTTTGTTGATATACATAAATATATTTGATACTAATTTAAATTTTAACATTATAACATTCTACAATTTTTACAGGTTCAAAATTCCTAATATCAGTCACTTTGTACTCCGCATGCATAGTAATATTCTTTTTCTTACTATTTCTACTTACAAATATTAAGAAAATGAATAAAATTTATTGTATATTGATAAACACTAATTTAAAGCTAGTTATAAAAATAGCTCAGTATCAACAAATCCACTTTATTATTTAGAAATCATTTATTATTTATTACTTAATCACTGTTTTCCACATATCTGTTTCTAGGATTTAATGTTGGAATCTAGCAGAGAGCATTTATCCAGCCTACTTGCATTATAAATTCTCCTTAGTGTCCCAGAATTTGTATGATTTCTTTAAAAAATAGTTTTCCTGTATTTTATAAAACCTTTTCTGGATAAAATGTCAAACAAAATTTATTGACAAAGGAGAGATAATACTTATTATTTTCTGATTTCCTTTTTGAATACTAAGGTACTAATTATATATCTTATATACTAATGCCTAATGGGCATTATTTGAGTACTTTTGTTTTTCTTTCTCAGATATTGCTGTTGTGGAGATGAGTGATGCCTTCCGGCAACCATCCTTATTTTACCACCTTGGAGTGAGAGAAAGTTTCAGCATGGCCAACAACATCATCCTCTACTGTGATACTAATGCAGAGTCTTTGCAGTCGCTGAAGGTATTGTCATTGTTACTTAATAATTTAGGTCCCAGAGGTATATGGATACCTCTGTCCCCCAAATTTTCAAGTAGCTTATATTTTTGAAGGGATATTTCATCATTTTGATAAATTTCAGCAGTTACTAACTTAGATATGGAGTTTATCAAAAATTTGTAGAAATTTGATGTTACAAATATTAGAACAGAAAAGCATTGGATTTTGAACTTTAGTTCAAGATGAAGATGGGAGATTTAGGAAATTCTCAGGATACATTCTGGAGAAAGAAGATTGTTGAGTAAGTCAGTCAGACCGCCCCACAGGTCACCTGCAAGTTTCATTGGACACACCTTTTCCAGGGTGCAACTTCAAATCCCACTGAAGATATTTGCAGTGAGAATGCACTGTCTGATTAGCCCAGAAAGTTGTTATTTTCTTCTTTTGGGATATGATATCAATTAGGATATTACAGATAGAAGGGTATATAGCTCAGTGATAAAATACGTGTTTTGTGTGTAACATGGTCCTGGATTTGGTCTTCAGCACCCCCCTAAAACACACACACACAATGAAGGGAGTAATAATAATAATATATTTGCTTATACAATTCAGTATATTTCAATATTATTTTCTTCCTTATTGTAACTTAGTGAGATTATTGCTTTCATCTGAAAAGGCTGCATAAAGGCTTTTGCAAGACTGTCATTTTGAATTGTGTGATTCTTAGAAAAATATTGAACAGTTCAGTGAAATAGTGCTGAGTCTGATCATTCATTTCCTTTTGAAACGTCAGCTAGTTTCTTGTGGCTTATTATTTCCTATATCTCTAGTATTCAAGTTAAAGTAAACTGTGAAATATAGAACTCTAAATCTTAGTCGTATTTCAAATGGATTTGTCAATATTTTTGAAGATCTTTTCCAAAACTTATGGAAAAAATTTAATATTTTGCTTTTATCTAAATATTTAAATTCTATTATATGACTTTCTATCATACTTGCAGTTTCATTTAGAAAATATATTTACTCCTTGCCAGGCATTATCCTATGCATTTATAGTTCTTCCATAATATTCTAAAATAGTTTTAAGAGATGTATCTTCAATCATTATTTCTGTTTTTCTCCTGGAACAAATCTGTAAGCAACTTCTACTTTGGCCAGAGAAAGTTCAATAGTTTGGACACAGTCTTTGCAAGTAGAAGGCCAAGGTATGATCCATTGAACAATAATAGGAACAACCTGAGCACCGAGTGGGGAGTAACAACTAAGCACTGCTGATTGTGCTTCCCCAAATCACATACATAATTTTACCCTTAAACTAATGTAAACTATCTTTTTTACTAATCATTTTTATCTTCTGTTTACAGTACACATCAGCAGATGATGGAGTAAAATGGTTTTTGTTTCATTTTTCTTTAGATTATGTTTAATTTTTTTTCACCACCTCACTCTCTTTAATGTCCAGGGCCAGCCATGTGAGGGGCACATCTACATATTCTCAATGGGCTTGTGTGGTTAGTAGGGGTACTTTTTCTTGTCCAGCTTCGTCTCTGGGAAGGCCTCGTTTAAGTCTTCAATGGTCATCTGCTCAAACGGAATGATGTTCCGCAGTTTCTCCAGCTCCTTCTGGTACTCCTCAATCCTGGTCTTAAAGTTTGCCAAGATTCAGCACAGCTCTTCACATTTTCCTTTTCCTCAGCATCCACCTGTGCAGTAAATTTATCCTCTGGCACTGGCACCTTCAGGGCACTGAACCTTTTCTCGAATTCGTGACCAAGCCAGCCTTTGCCACGTTGACTTTGCAGTATGTCCAGTCGATAGCAGGCGATTTCTCTGGGAGAGTGGCCAACCTAGAGGAGAGGGTCTCGTTCCAGGATTTCAGGGAGTTTGCACTGGCCTTCTGGTTTCAGGGAATGATCTCCCCAAAAGCGATTCAGTTGATGGTTTTCAGAGCAGGTTTTCTTCCAGCCATCCTGAGATCCTTCACCTTCACTGACCTGGGTCAGATTATGTTTAATTTAAGTAAGAAGAGTGCTGAATATTTTTCACTGTATGCTACTTAATTTCTTGGACTTTTGATATATGGAGATTTAATTTTGATCATTTAAATTGACAATTTCTTATATAGACTGTTATGGGGTTTTTTTTGTTTGTTTGTTTGGTTTTTTTTGGCCATCCTAGCGATGCTCAGCAATTACTTCTTGCACTGTACTCAGAAATCGTTCCTGGTTCAGAGGACCATATGAGATGCAGGGAATCAAACCCAGGTCTATCCTGGGTCAGCTGCTTGCAAGACAAACACCCTACTGCTGTGTCTACTCTAATCCCTCATATGGACATTTAAAGAAAATTAATTAGAACTACATTTGAGAGAAGGAAATTAATTTTATCAGAAATTTATAAGGGCATGAAAGCTAACTTAGTTAATTTTCTTTGCCAGCCTTGTATAGACCTTATAAGTATTTTAAAAAGTATTTAAGAAAACTCTTGGTATTTTAAATATACTCACTTATCTTTTTTATAATGGATTGTCACCAAGTACTGAATTATATGCTAAATACTACGTGCTTTACTGCATGTTTCACATGAAATTTTTAAAACATTCCTCTGAGCTATATATTCTATTATTTCCTTTATAGAATGGCAGGCTGAAGCTCAAATAAATCCAGTCATTGCTTTAAAGGTAAAATTTGGACAAAATCTATCCAATCTTAGAACCTGACCCCCTTAATTAAAAAACTTTATTAAAATTCCTTTTAGCTGGGGTGGGAGAGATAGCATGGAGGTAGGGCGTTTGCCTTTCACACAGAAGGACGGTGGCTCGAATCCCGGCATCCCATATGGTCCCCTGTGCCTGCCAGGGTCAATTTCTGAGCATTGAGCCAGGAGTAACCCCTGAGCACTGCCGGGTGTGACCCAAAAACCAAAAATAATTTTTCTTTTAGTTTGAAGCATGTGTTAGTTGTTTTTTAAATTGTCCAATTTCTCCTTATTTTTTTAAAAATAATTATATTCTTTAACTGAATCACCATGAGACATAGTTACAAAATTGTTGATCATAGATGTAAAACCCCTTTCACCAGTGAAACTTTCCTGCCACCAATATTCCCCCATTTCTCTCCTCCCCAACTCCTTGCCTGTCTTTGTGAAAGGAATTCTAATTATCTCACTGTCACTGTCATGGTAGTTGTCAGTACAGTTATTTCTCTAACTACTCTTACCACTCTGTGGTATGCTTCAAATAATGGCTGGTCCTTCTGGCCTCATCTCTGTTGTCTCTGAGTTTTATTACCATACTATCTATTTTTATTAATTTCCACAGATGAGTGAGAATATTATATATCTATGACTCAAACTGATTACATTCATAATAGTCTACATATCCATCCATGTATAAACAAATTTCATGACTTCATTTTTCCTAACAGTTGTGTATATTTTATTGTGTAGTTGTAGTACTGTTTCTTTTTTTTCTTTTTTCTATATATTTTGTTTAAAAACCTTGATTACATACATGATTGTGTTTGGGTTTCAGTCATGTAAAGAACACCACCCATCACCAGTGCAACATTCCCATCACCAATGTCCCAAGTCTCCCTCCTCCCCACCTAACCTCCGCCTGTACTCTAGACAGGCTTTCTATTTCCCTCGTACATTCTCATTATTAGAATAGTTCAAAATGTAGTTATTTCTCTAACTAAACTCATCCCTGTTTGTGGTGAGCTGCATGAGGTGAGCTGTAACTTCTAGCCTTTCTCTCTTTTGTGTCTGAAAATTATTATTGCAAGAGTATCTTTCATTTTTCTTAAAACCCATAGATGAGTGAGACCATTCTGTGTTTCTCTCTCTCTCTCTCTGACTTATTTCACTCAGCATAATAGATTCATGTACATCCACGTATAGCAAAATTTCATGACTTCATCTCTCCTGACAGCTGCATAATATTCCATTGTGTATATGTGCCAGTTTCTTTAGCCATTTGTCTGTTGAAGGGCATCTTAGTTGTTTCCAGAGTCTTTCTATGGTAAATAGTGCTGCAATGAATATAGGTGTAAGGAAGGGATTTTTGTATTGTATTTTTGTGTTCCTAGGGTATATTCCTAGGAGTGGTATAGCTGGATCGTATGGGACCTCAATTTCCAGTTTTTGGAGGAATCTCCATTTCACTTTCCATAAAGGTTGAACTAGACGGCATTCCCACCAGCGGTGGATAAGAGTTCCTTTCTCTCCACATCCCCGCCAACACTGTTTGGTCTCATTCTTTGTGATGTGTGCCAATCTCTGTGGTGTGAGGTGGTATCTCATAGTTGTTTTGATTTGCATCTCCCTGATGATTAGTGATGTGGAGCATTTTTTCATGTGTCTTTTGGCCATTTGTATTTCTTCTTTGTCAAAGTGTCTGTCCATTTCTTCTCCCCATTTTTTGATGGGATTAGATGTTTTTTTCTTGTAAAGTTCTGTCAGTGCCTTGTATATTTTGGAGATTAGCCCTTATCTGATTGGTATTGGGTAAATAGTTTCTCCCACTCAGTGGGTGGCTCTTGTATCCTGGGCGCTATTTCCTTTGAGGTGCAGAAGCTTCTCAGCTTAATATATATTCCCATCTGTTAATCTCTGCTCTCACTTGCTTGGAAAGTGCAGTTTCCTCCTTGAATATGCCTATTTCTTAAGCCATTCATCTGTTGTCTGGCACCTGGGTTGTTTCCAGATTCTAGCTATTGTAAATAGTGCTGCAGTGAACATAGAAGTATAAAGTACATTATTTTTATATTGTGTTTTTGTGTTCCTAGGGTATATCTATAGGAGTGGTATTGTTAGATCATATGAGAGCTCAATTTCTAGGGTTTTGAGGAATATCCATTTGTTTTCCAGAGGGCTGGACTAGATAGCATCCCACCAGCAGTGAATGAGAGTTCCTTTCTCCCCACATTCACACCAGTACTAGTTTTTCTTCTTCTTCTTTTTTTTTTTTTTTTTTTTTTTGTGATGTGGGCCCATTTCTGTGTCATAAGATGATGCCTCATTGATGTTTTGATTTGCATTTCATTGATATTTAATGATATGGAGTATTATTTCTTGTGCCTTTTTGACATCTGTATTTCTTCTTTGAGAAAATATCTGTTCATGTCTTCTCCTAATTTTTTGATGTTAGATGCTTTTTTCATGTTAATTTGTCAGTACCTTGTATGTCTTAGAAATTAACCCCTTATCAAATAGGTATTGGGTGAATAGTTTTTCCCATTTTGTGGGTGACCTTTGTTCCTAGTTACTACTTACTTTGAAGTGCAAAAACATTACAGCTTAATGTAGTCCCATTATTTATTGCTGATTCCACTTGTTTGTTGTATTCTCCTTGAAGATTCCTTTAGTATTAGTGTCATAGAGTATTTTGCCTATGTTTTCTGATATATACCTTATAGTTTCAGGTCTCAAATCAAGGTCTTTAATCCATTTTGATTTGACCTCTGTGCATGGTGTTAGATAGAGGTCTGAGTTCATTTTTGTTTTGCACATACCTTACTAGTTGTCCCAACATCACTTATTAAAGGGCCGTTCTTTGCTCCATTTTGCATTTCTTGCCTCTTTATCAAAGATTAATTGTATGTCTATGAATCATTCTCTGGATACTAACGTTTATTCCATTGATCTGAGGATCTGTCTTTATTCCAATACCACACTGTTTTTAAAGACTATTATTTTACTTTGTAGTACAATTTAAAATTGGGAAAAGTGATGCCTTCCATCTTTTTTCAAAGGTTTGCTTTAGTTATTTTTGGGCATATATTGTTTGAAATAAATTTCAAGAATATTTGATCCACTTGTTTAAAGAATGTCATGAGTATCCTTTGAGGTATTGCTTTAAATTAATACAGTGCTTTAGGAGTATTGCAATTTTAATTATGTTAATTCTTCCAATCCGTGAACAGGGTATATGTCGCCATTTCCTTTTATTTCTTGAAGCAGTGTTTTGTATTTTCTTGTATAGATCCTTCACCTCTTTAGTTAAATTGATTCCAAGGTATTTGTATTCTGAGATACTATTTTTTATTATTATAATAATTTTTATTTTGACCAAAGTGGATTGCATATCTTTCACAGTAATATTTTAGGTACATATTGACATTGAATCAGGGAATTCCCACCACCAAAGTTGTCCTCCCTCCATCCCCGTTGCCGACATGCATCCCATATCCTCCTCCCTTATACCCCGGTTTGCTAGTATAAGTCCACTCTGTATCTAGCTTGTTGTAGATTGCGTATCGATTCAGTTGTCATTGGCTTTGGGTTTGATGTTTAAGTCCTATCATTTTTATTACTACTTAGTGATCATACAACTGTTTGGTCTTGGGACCCTCCATTATTTCCCCCTCAATTTGAGAGGTGGAACAAAATGGTTCAAGTTATGTGGTTCTGTTTGAAGAAAAGAAAAAAATAAAATGGGGTAAAAATCAAACAAGAAAAAATGGGCAGAGTTCTTCTAGAAGCTATAAATTTCAACTTGGAGAAGAAAGGGGAAAAGGAAGAGAAACTCAACAATACAAAAAGAAAAATCAAACAAAAAATCCAAAAAGCACTACAGCAATAAAGACGATCACCACACAATTACCACATTCCTGAAATAAAAACAAAACAAAGCACAAAAAATGAAAACAACAGCAATAACAAAACCAAAAATAATTTGTGTTGCTTCTTTTTTTTTTTTCTGTATAGGCACATTAAATATTTGGGAAATTAGAAAGGAAATTCCCTTGGCCTAAGATACAGGGTTTCTCTACCCTTGAAGTTATTCCCTGTCATGAGAATAACAATAGACTTCATACATGTTCATTTACTCTCCCCTAGGTCCTTTTGTGGTATAAGGAGAACTTCTGCACCTTCATAGATGATAAAAATCAGACCTCTGTAATGGAATTTTTTAAATATTGCAATTTATTTAGATTTCATATAGAGCAGAGGACAATTCAAAAATTCAAAAACTAAACCACTCATTCTATATACATTGGCTATTATTTAGTTCTAAGTTTTCTTTGTTGGCCTTAGAGGACCAACTTTATAAACTCATAGCCTAGAGATAAGACAGTAAAATTCACTACTACTTTTGTTAATTTTCTTTCTTTTTTAAATTTTATTTTATTGAAATCATTGTGATCTTCGAAGTAATTCATAGTTTAATTTAAGATATACAGTGAATCAGGGCCATTCCTACCACAAGTGGGATGATCCCTACCAATCCCTTTACCAGTGATCCCAGAGTGCATCCTATACCACCACCCTTTGCCTTCTGACTTGCCAGTATAACAGGCCCATTTAAGTTTAGATTGTTAAAGTTTCGGTCTCTGGATTCTATTTTGTTGGCTTTGGCTTAGATATTTAGTTATGTCCTTTTCTTCTCCACCAATGCACCTAAGACCCCCATTATTTTTTATCCATTATTCTTAATTTTATAGGAAAATGCATAAATATGAGGTAAATCTGTGTCCCAAGTTTCTATGAAAAAAGTGGGAAGCCCCTATTTAAACCCTATTTAAAAGATAAATAGAGGGGCCGGGCGGTGGTGCTAAAGGTAAGGTGCCTGCCTTGCCTTCGCTAGCTTTGGACGGAACGCGGTTCGATCCCCCGGTGTCCCATATGGTCCCCCAAGCCAGGAGCAACTTCTGAGCGCATAGCCAGGAGTAACCCCTGAGCGTTACCGGGTGTGGCCCAAAAACCAAAAAAAAAAAAGAAAGATAAATAGAAACAGCAAACGTTGGGGAAAATAGAAAGGAAAAACCTTTGGCCTAAAAGAAGAGAGATCTTACCCAGGAAGCACCTTATGGCTATAAGACAAACTGCTGGCTCTGGGCATACTAAGTTGTCTAACTCCAAAGTCTTTCTTCATGGTCCCAGTAAAAGTCCTTCTCAATTACAGTTGTCACAGTCAGGTTTCTGTAATTAGAGATCTTGGTTTTTGCCCAGATCCTATGTCAAAGTCAAGGTATCACCGGATGTCTTCTGGTTTCAACTCACTGTTAGGTGTTGATGCAGGGAACTCTGCCCTAAAAGCAAGTTGCTGTTTCCAAGTCATCAGGATGTCATATGAACCCACTCTGGAGCAAGTCAGTGACAGGACAGCATTCGGGCCTTCCCCAGTAGAAGTCTGATTCCTGGTGCTGGTGCAGGAAACTGTGCTGGTTCCATAGATGGGATCCAAGGTACAGGGGTGAATGGCTATTGTCCTATCATCTGAAGCCTAAATCAAGTCACCATGACACATGGTCAGGGTGAAAGGCCCACTACAATATAAAATTATGAGTTCCTATTGGCATTAGATAAGAGCATGTTTCCATACATAAGATGTGCCTAAGCCATTTTAATATGCCTATGCACATTTCCTTTCTAAAGTCTTTATCAGAGAGGCTATATAGCTGTGATACTAGCTGGGTCTTCAGAACTACTGTCTTCATTCACTAAGTTGGGGGTGGGTTCTGCAATTTTTTCCCATATGATCTCTGTATTGTGGTGATGTTTTGTTTAATGTGTTGTGGTGTGGCTCATTGACTAGAAGAAATGCTTAGACACGGAAGGAAGAGGAGCTGCCACGATATTGGGCACTCTGAAATGTGGTAATAATGGCTCTTCTGTGTCAAAGAGGACTCTGCAACCAGGGTGTTTATCTGCCTCAGTTTCTTGGGACTTTTTCGCTGGGTGGAGCCCATCTGAGGTGGCTGGAAGACCTTTTCCCTTGTCCTAGTGCTTCTCTTTCCCTTGTGGCACACTAACCTGGGGTGAAAATAGTTCTTTTGAGTCAAAAAGAAAACCCTACTGATGGCCTGCCTTTCTGTTTCTGGTTAGTGTAGTGCAGGGGTCTTCAAACTACGGCCCGCGGGCCACATGCGGCCCGGGCCACATGCGGTCTGCAGAGGAGGATGATCCAGCCCTCCAGCACTGAGCGCTGTTTGGTTGCCAAGATACCTGCCAGCATATACACTCAATGTATATCCAAATATCAGGAACCATGCACTCAAAATGGTAACCATCTTTGGTAGCACTTATGCCTGTGAACAGACTTTTTCAAGAATGAAACATCTGCAATCTCCAACCAGATCAAGATTAACTGATGCCCCCTTGCATCACTTGCTATGCTGGCAGTGACAAATATGGAACCGGACATTGACCATCTCTTTAGCCAAAAGCAGGCCCACAGTTCCCATTGAAATACGGGTGTGTGATCTGTTTATTTATAAATGGTTTTCATTTTATTTATATAAGATATGTGCAGTGTGAGTAGGAATTAGTAGCTCATATAGTCCGGCTCTCCATCTCTCTAAGGGATCGTAATCCGGCCCCCACTTTAGAAAGTTTGAAGACCCCTGGTGTAGTGTGTTTTTTAAGAAAAACTTAACAATTAACTTTCAGAGTGGTTCCATGAAATATTCATCTATCCTTTCTTTACTCCCCCTGTTCTACACTGTTGCCATTTCATTCTGTGTATTTATAGCCAGATACATGTCTTAGTTCTACAGATTTTTAACATCTGATTGTTTTTGCAAAGAGAAATAGGTGGCATTTATTCTAAATATGTAGCATGCTTACAATACATCTATATATAACAATGTTTTAAGTTGATATGCAAATACTTCTACATGTGTATATGCTTATAGATATGTTATATCCACATATAATTTAGTTTGCCCATAAGAATAAAATTATTTACTCAAGATAATGTAAGAAATTAAAAAAATTTGCTTAATGCTTAATTTTATTTTTAAATAATATCTTTATTTAAGCACCATTATTACAAACATGTTTGTAGTTGGGATTCAATCATAAAAAGAGCACACCCCCTTCACCGGGGCAACATCTGATTTAGAAAGTGTTTTTAAAATAATTTTCTCCTAGCTTTCCAATAATTTTCTATTAAAGTAGTGTGTTTAAATTTTTATTTCACAGTTGTACCTATTATCCTCTTTATCTACAAAGAGAAGGAAACTATTGTGAAATAAGGCAAGAGAAATTTTACGAAGTACTGAATATTTTTTATTAGCCAGATAAAGTAAAAAATTGAAACATCTCCCTATTCTTATAAGGAAAAGAAAAGTGATATTGCCATTTATCTCACTCCACTTCTGATATTTTTGACTTCTGGAAAGTACAGTTCCAACTATTTAATTTATACTACTGCTCTATGTTAAAGAGAACAGTTTTTCTTCAATAGCGCATTCTCAGAAAGAGGTAAAAGGAAAGAAATGAACATTGAGCAATTATAAAAAATAATTGAGTAAATGTAAACCTGTTCTAGCTTTTCCATATAAAAATATATTTAGAATTTCAGTGATTTTTGTACTTGCAGTGAAATGTGTGTTTTTAACATTAATTACTATATCATATTAATGAATATTTATTATTGAAGTATCACTGCAATTTGAAAAAAGTGATTTTCCCAGTACCATAGTTATAATTTTTGTGTGTTTTTCACAGTTTTATTGAAATAAAAGAATGTTTTGGTGTCTGTTAATATATATCAATGGGAGTATGCTCAGATTTGCATTTGATTGAGAATAAGGAATTGTAGGAAGAATTATTTTCTGATTTGTTTATGCATTAAAGAAATTCTTAGACCTTCCTTTGTGTCTCAGTAAATGGAGAATAAGTCTGGAAATGGTCAACCTGTTCTTTTATGGTGCCAGGGAACTTTCCACTCAGTTGTGGGTAATAAAATCAGGCCTCTTGGTATTTGCACAGGTCATAGGATGGAGCCTAGGAAGAGTCTTTCTTTACTGTTCTAGAAGTTCTGTTTCATCACTGTTGTTTTAATCAGTTTTTTGCAACTGGTGGTCTTGGTTTTTGCACCAATCCTAGGGCAAAGCCTAGGATAGAGTCTTTTATTATGTTTTCAGACAGTCTTCTCAGTTGCAGTTTTCTCAGTCAGACCTCTAGAATTAGGGATCTTGGTTGTTGTACAGATGCTGTCTAATTACATGGAGTCTAAATTGGGTCAACATGACATGTGTTCAGGGTGGGAGGTGCCCCTCTATTGTAAAATGTAGATAAGAGCTTGTTTTTATACATTAAAATTTCCCCTTTTTTACTTTGCCTTTGTAAAAAAGATATGCTGCTATATTATATTGCTGGTGCATTTGGGAGTGAGAATGTCAGGCTACACCATTTCTGTGCCCTGGTTTGACCTGAGCTTTTATCATCAGGAGCAATTTCTGAGAGCATAGCCACTAGTAACCCCTGAGCGTCACCAGGTGTGGCCCAAAAAGAAAAAAAGGACTTGGGAGAAATGATCTTATCAACTAGCAAGTGATGTGTAAAGTTAGAAAGTTGTTTGAGTAAATATTTTTGTCTATACAAGAGATTTCTTTGTATATAATATCTTTACCCATAATTCTATGATTCTTTCCCATTTACAGTCTGTAGTACCCTCTCTTTCTTCTTGCCATTCCCACTCACTTTAAACAATACTGGTTATAACAAGAAAGCAAGACAAATGACTATCAGAATATCAACTCTCATAAGTGCAATGTTTATATTCTTTTTTTTTTTTTGGTATTTCAGGCCACACCCGTTAGATGCTCAGGGGTTACTTCTGGCTGCTCGCTCAGAAATTGCCCCTGGCTTGGGGGGACCATATGGGACGCCGGGGGATCGAACCGTGGAACCGTGGTCCTTTCCTTGGCTAGCCCTTGCAAGGCAGACACCTTGCCTCTAGCGCCACCTCGCAGGCCCCAATGTTTATATTCTTAATGCCAAGG